>NC_081409.1:924905816-925506285 GCF_030272615.1 Cryptomeria japonica | reverse complement strand
TTTATATGTTCATCATATCCTATCTTGCACCATAATGATTCACATTGTACTAGTATGGTCTATTTTATTTCTTAAAAAAAAAGATCACATTTTTATTGTTACTTTTATGTATTGTCCTTTGGGCCTCATAGCGGGGACGTTACACTTGGTATCAAAGCCCATGTTCAAATACTGGGTTCTCTAGGTGTACTTGGGTTCATTTTTTCTTAGTCTTTTGTATGTATTTTAGTTCTCATCTTAAGCTTTCCTCTTGCATGTTGTTGTGTTGTCCAGAAGGATGTTGAGAGAACGAGGTAGAGGCCATGGTAGAGGCCCAGGTAGGGGGTGTGGTAGAGGGGTTGAAGATGATAGTATCCCCTCATAGAGTTCCCATAGGGATTCTGGTAATCAGGAATGTGAGCAGTCTGTATCAATAGGAAATTAGTTGCAAGTATTGCTTGAGTAGCTCCTCGACCATTAGGATCCCCACCAAGATAATGGGGCTAGTGAAAGGTCACTTGTGAGGCTTGTTAATGATATGTCAAAATGAGAGGTTGCATTCATGAGATATTTGATGAGAACTCAACCCCCTAAATTCCATGGTACCAGAACTGGTCTAGAGGCAGAGAACTAGCTGATTGAATTTGACCAATATTTTTTTATGCATATCTTCAGTACCAATACTAAGGCTAGATGTGCAATCATGCATCAGAGGGGTTTCACATCCACCTAGTGGTAGTTAGAAGAGTAGAATCTCTTCCTTGACATCAATACCATTTCTTGGTAGCTATTTGTGGAATGATTTCAGACATGGTTTCTATCAAATTATTGGAGGCAGTGCAGAGCAGATGAGTTCTATGACTTACGTGGTTATCCATGACAGTAGAGTAGTATGAGAATCATTTCTACGATCTTAAGAGATATGATGAGATTGGAGATGATGAGACCATGTTAGTGCAACACTTTATCAGGGGTCTCAATGATCAGATCAGTGGAGACATGCAGGTTTTCAGACCTAAGACCATGGAGGTTGCAGTTAGGAAAGACCGTTTGGTTGATGAGAAACTTTCTAGGGCACATGGGACTCACTCAGGTGTGCAAATTGGTAATACATCCATTGGTGGTTAAGCTTCTAGAGAGACATAGACTTGGGGAGTAGGATCTTCCCATGGTTAGCAGTAGCACCAGTCGAAGTGTAAAAATTCACTTTATGAGCAGAATGAGGGTGCTCAAACAGGAAAGAACAAAAATTGGAAGAGGAATAGGTGTGACCGCAATGATCAACCTTCTCATAGTACTTAGATGTCATCTAGCAGAGATTCTCATGAGCAGTCGAATGCACCTTCTAGAGGTGGCGGTGGCAATGGCCAAAGTACATGATGTTTCTTTTGTGGTTAGTAGGGTCACATTGCTAGATATTTCCCTCAGAAGGCTACACAAGCATCCAATTACATACCATCTACTCTAGAGCCTACAATAGGGGATTCTTGCAAGAGCCATAAGATTCATGTAGAAGTTGAAAACTGCTAGGCAGAACATCAGAGCATTGTAGTGGAGAGATTAGGAATGTTGTACAGTACTAGGGTATGTGCAAGATCATGGGGGGCCAAAAAGTGGAAATTGAAAAAAAAAGCATTTTAAACCTTTCCAAACACTTCAAAATCCGCTTTGACTTTTCGTTTGGGTCGACCAAAATTTGAATTTGGTTTGGTAATACCAAACCAAATCGGATATCTGATAATATCGGATACACGATAATATTAGATATCTAATATTATCAAATATCCGATTTCTGATGCCACTATTTTGATGTCACCATTGGATGTCACTATTGTGATGTCATACTTCTTTCAAATCAGATATCCGATTTTTTCTCAACTTAAAAAACATAGTTTAGTAAAATGGGCATAACGTTTGCATTTCTTATCGAAATTTTGATTTTTTACAAGTGTTGGAAAGGTAATTCAGATACCTATCAAATTGATTAGGTATTTTGATTATAATATATAACAAAAATTAATTATAATCATTTGAAGTTAGTCCTTCAATTTCAAAACTTTAAATACTCACAAATTTTGCATTCAAAGTCTCATTTTTTTCCTATCACCTGCTTTATCTATCACTTTTCTATCTATACTTATATAATATATTTTATATATCTCTTTCTTCTCTACTTATGTCACTTATTTTATCATCCCATCTAGATAAAAATATTCCCAAGTTACATGCATCTCTTCATATATCTCCATCTTTCTATTCCTATCTCTCCCTCTCTCAGTCCATCATTGTCACTCCTTATTTCTATATTTCTCTCTAATAATATCTATTCTCTCTATTTATGTCCCTCCTTTACCTTATCCTACCTATACTTATATATTACTTGTCTCCATCACCTCCTTTCTCTCCCTATCTTGTCCCCTCTATCTCTATATCCCTATAGATCTGTCTTCATGTATATTTATATCTCATTATCTTGAAATCTCACTTATTCACTTCATCTCTCCCTCCATTTGTTGTACTCTCTCTATCACTTTCTATCCATATCTATCTCTATCTCCATATTCACACCTCCATCTTTTTCCCTATCAATCTCTCTTTTTATATGTTCCTTTATGTTTATATATCTTCCTCTATACATGATTAATCTACTTCTTTGTCTCTTCCTCTATCGCCCTCTTGAAGTATCTTTCCATTTCTCTACCTTTATCTCTTTATTTTCTCCATCTTTATATATCTCTGGCTCTCTCCCCACATCCTTCTCTATAGTGCCTTTATATATCTCTATATCTTCCACTTTCTCTCTCTCCCTCTTTATCTATCCCTATCTATAATCTCTATCTCTCTTTCTCACTCTCTTGCACTATCTATATCTCTCTATCTATAGATATTTCTCTTCCTTTATATGTCTCTATCTCTTCCTTTTCTGTCTCTCTCTTTACCCCTCTCTATACTTTTTTCTCCATCTCTTCATATATTTATCTTTGTCTTACCTCTCTCTTTCTCTATATCTATTCATCTCCCTATCCCTTTATCGTCATTTTTTATCTCTATCGTCTTCTCTCCTTTTTAATATCTAGATATGTCTACCTCTTTCTATCCATCCTTGTCCTTTATTTTTTCTCCCTCTCACTTCATACTCCTTAATATATATATCTCTATGTATGTCCTTGTCCTTTAGTTCTTTTCCCTCTCTTTAGTTCTTCATCTCTCTTCACCCTTATATCTCTCCTTATTTGAAACTTAGTATATATGTTCTCCTAATGGGTTATATTGTGTCCTAAGGGGTCATAGAACATCATATGACCCCTTAGGACACAATCTGACCCCTAACGACACCATATTGTCTCCTTAGAGGTCATATGGTGTCCTAAGGGGTCATAAAACACCATATGACCCCTTAAGACACAATAAGACCCCTAATAACACCATATGGTATCCTAAGGGGTCCTAAGACACCAAGTGACCCCTTAGGACACCATAGGACCCTTAATGACACAATGTGGCATCCTAAAGGGTCATATGGTGTCCTAAGGGGTCATAGGACACCATATGACCCCTTAGGACACCATACGACCCATAACACCATATAGTGTCCCAAGGGGTCATATGGTGTCCTAAGGGGCCATAGAACGCCATATGACCCATTAGGACACAATACGACCCATGATGACACCTAAGGGGTCATATAGTGTCCTAAGGGGTCATAGGACACCATATGACCCCTTAGAACACCATACAATACCTTATGACACCATATAGTGTCCTAAGGGGTCATATTGTATCCTAAGCGGTCATATAACACCATATGACCCCTTATAACACAAGAATACCCATAACAACATGATATGGTGTACTAAGGGGTCCTATGGTGTTAGGAGACACCATATGACCCCTTAGGACACAATATGACCCCTAACAATACCTAAGGGGTCATATGGTATCCTAAGGGGTTATATGATGTCCTAGGAACCTTTAGGACACAATATGACCCCTTAGCACACCATACAACCCCTAACGAAACCATATGGTGTCCTAAGGGGTCGTAGGACACCATATGAGCCGTTAGGACACAATATGACCCCTAACAACTCCTAAGGGGTCATATTGTATCATAAGGGGTCATAGGATAGCATATGACCCCTAACGACATGATATGGTGTCTTAAGGGGTCATATTGTGTCATAAGGGGTCATAGGACACCATATGACCCCTAACAACACAAAATGACACCTAACGATACCTAAGGGGTTATATGGTGTTCTAAGGGGTCATAGGACACCATTTGACCCCTTAGCACACCATATGACCCCTAACGACACCAAATGGTGTCCTAAGGAGTCATATGGTGTCCTAAAGGGTCATAGAACACCATAAGACCCCTTAGGACACCATATAATGCATAATGACACTATAAGATGTCCTAAGGGGTCATAGAACACCATATGACCCCTTAGAAGACCATACAACCCATAACAACATAATATGGTGTCTTAAAGGGTCATAGAACACCATATGACCCCTTACAACACCATATAACCCATAACAACACCATGTGGTGTCCTAAGGGGTCATAAGACACAATATTACCCATTAGGACTTAATATGACCCCTTACAATGTTATATAGTTTCCTAAGGGGTCATAGGACACCATATGACCCATAACACTGTATAGTGTCCCAAGGGGTCATATGGTGTCTTAAGGGGTCATAGAACACCATATGACCCATTAGGACACAATACGACCCATGATGACACCTAAGGGGTCATATAGTGTCCTAAGGGGTCATAGGACACCATATGACCCCTCAGAACACCATATGACACCATATGGTGTCCTAAGGGGTCATATCATATCCTAAGGGGTCATATAACACCATATGACCTCTTATAACACACGAAGACCCATAACGACATGATATGGTGTGCTAAGGAGTCATATGGTGTCAGGAGACACCATATGACCCCTTAGGACACAATATGACCCCTAATGATACCTAAGGGGTGATATGGTGTCCTAAGGGGTTATATGATGTCCTAGGAACCTTTAGGACACAATATGACCCCTTAGCACACAATACAATCCCTAACGACACCATATGGTCTCCTAAGGGGTCATAGGATAGCATACGGCCTGTTAGGACACAATATGACCCCTAACAACACCTAAGGGTTTATAGGACACCATATGACCCCTAATGACACTATGTGGTGTCTTAAGGGGTCATATTGTGTCCTAAGGGGTCATAGGACACCATATGACCCCTAACGACACAAAATGATACCTAACGATGCCTAGGGGTCATATGGTGTTCTAAGGGGTCATAGGACACCATTTGACCCCTTAGCACACCATATGACCCCTAATGACACCATATGTTGTCCTAAGGAGTCATATGGTGTCCTAAGGGGTCATAGAACACCATATGACCCCTTAGGACACCATACGATGCATAATGACACTATATGGTGTCCTAAGGGGTCATAGGACACCATATAACCCCTTAGAGGACTATACAACCCATAACAACATAATATGGTGTCCTAGAGGTTCATAAAACACCATATGACCCCTTAGAACACCATAGACCCATAACGACACCATGTGATGTCTTAAGGGGTCATAAGACACAATATTACCCCTTAGGACATAATATGACCCCTAACAATGTCATATAGTGTCCTAAGGGGTCATAGGATACCATATGACCCCTTGTGACACCATACCACCCTTTACGACTTCATATGATTTCCTAAGGGGTCATATGGTATGCTAATGGGTCATATAACACCATATGACCCCTTAGAATGCAAGAAGACCCATAACCACACGATATGGTATCCTAAGGGGTCATATGATGTCATGAGACACCATATGAATCCTTAGGACACAATCTGACCCATAACAATACCTAAGGGGTCATATGGTGTCCTAAGGGGTTATATGATGTCCTAAGAACTTTTAGAACAAAATATGACCCCTTAGCACACCATGCAACCCCTAACGACCTCATATGGTGTCCTAAGGGGTTGTAGGACACAATATAACCTGTTAGGACATAATATGACCCCTAACAACACCTAAGGGGTCATATTATGTCCTAAGGGGTCATAGGAAACTATATGACCCCTAAGGACATTGTATGGTGTACTAAGGGGTTTTATTGTGTCCTAAGGGGTCATAGGACACCAAATGACCCCTTAGCACTCCATACGACCCCTAATGACACCACATGGTGTCCTAAGGGATCATATGATGCATAAGGACACTATATGGTGTCATTATGCATCATATGGTGTCCTAAAGGGTCATATAACACCATATGACCCCTTAGGACACCACATGATGCATAATGACACCATATGGTGTCCTAAGGGGTCATATGGTATCCTAAGGGGTCATAGGACACTATATGACCCCTTAGGAGACCATACAACCCATAACAACATAATATGATGTTCTAGAGGGTTATAGAACACCATATGACCCCTTAGAATGTCATATGACCCATAACAACACCATGTGGTATCCTAAGGGGTCATAAGACACAATATGATCCCTTAGGGCATAATATGACCCCTAACAATGTTATATAGTGTCCTAAGGGGTCATACAAAACCATATGACCCCATAGAACACCATATGACCCCTTAGAACACCATACGGTCCTTTATGACACCATATGGTGTCCTAAGGGGTCATATGGTATCCTAAGGAGTCATATAAAACCATATGACTCCTTAGAACACACTATGACCCCTTAGAACACAAGAAGACCCATAATGACATGATATGGTGTCCTAAGGGGTCATATGGTGTCATGAGACACCATATGACCCCTTAGGACACAATACGACCCCTAACGATATCTAACAGGTCATATGGTGTCCTAAGAGGTTATATGATGTCCTGGGAATCTTTAGGACATAATATGACCCCTTAGCACACCATACAATCCCAAATGACACCATATGGTGTCCTAAGGGGTCATAGGACACTATATGACCAGTTAGGACACAATATGACCCCTAAAAACACCTAAGGGGTCATATTGTGTTCTAAGGGGTCATAGGAGATCATATGACCCCTAACAAGACAAAATGACACCTAACGATACCTAAGGGGTCATATGGTGTTCTAAAGGGTCATAGGACACAATATGACCCCTTAGCACACCATATAACCCTTAATGACACCATATGGTGTCCTAAGGGGTCATAAAACACCATATGACCCCTTAGGAAACCATACGATGCATAATGAAACCATATAGTGTCCTAAGGGGTCAAAGGACACCATACGACCCATAACAACATAAAAATGGTGTCCTAAGGGGTCATATAACACCATACCACCCATAACGACACCATGTGCTATCCTAAGGGGTCATAAGAGACAATATGACCCCTTAGGACATAATATGACCCTTAAAGATGTCATATAGTGTCCTAAGGGTTCATAGGACACCGTATGACCCCTTAGGACACAATACGACCCCTTAGGACATAAAATAAACCCTAATGACACCTAAGGGGTCATAGGACACCATATGAGATAACAACACCAAATGGTATCCTAAGGGGTCATAGGACACCATACGAGACATAACACCACCAAATGGTATCCTAAGGGGTAGTATGGCATCCTAAGGTGTCATAGGACACCATACGACCCATAGCATCATATAGTCTCCCAAGCATATGGTGTCCTAAGGGGTCATACAACACCATATGACCCATTAGGACACAATAAGACCCATGATTACACCTAATGGGTCATATAGTCTCCTAAGGGTTCATAGGACACCATATGACCCCTTAGGACATCATACAACTCCTTGTGACACCATATGGTGTCCCAAGGTATCGTATAGTATCCTAAGGGGTCATATAATTTCCTAAGGGGTCATATGGTTTCCTAAGGGGTTATAGAACACCATATGACCCCTTAGGACATCGTAAGACCCATAACAACACCATATAATGTCCTAAGGGGTCATATGGTGTCCTAAAGGGTCATGGGATACTATATGACCTCTTAGGACATAGTATGAGCCCTAACAAAACCTAATGGATCATATGGTGTCTAAGGGGTCATACGATGCCTTGTGACCCCTTAGGACATAATATGATCCCTTAGCACACCATATGACCCGTACATATACAATATGACCCCTAACAATACCTAAGGGGTCATATGGTGTCCTAAGGGGTCATAGGATACCATATGACCCCTTAACATATCGTACGACCCCTAATGACACCATATGATGTCCTAAAGGCTCATAGAACACCATATGACCCATTAGGACACCATAAGACTTATAACAACATCATATGGTGTCCTAAGGTGTGATATGGTGTCCTAAAGGTTCATGAGACACCATATGACCCTTTAGGACACCATATTCTCTCACACATTATTTCTTTCCCTCAATTACCCTCGATCACCTCTCTCCTCTTATGGGTTTATAGATACTTCCCTCTCCCCCTCTACCCACCCCCTAATTATTCTCTATGTCTCTCTTCACCTCTGTCCCCATCTCTCTTCTCTCTTTGTTGATACTTTCCCCTCTCCCCCTCTCCTCCTACCCCCTAATAATCTCAAACTCTCCCTCTCATTCTCTCTTCACCCCAATCACCCCCTCCCTCTCGCTCTTCGCCTTCCACATAATTACCTATAGCTCTCTCTCTCTCTCACACTCTCTCTTCCCCCCAATTAATCTCTCCTTCTCACCTCTCTCCCCCTCTTCTTTTTTTGATACTTCCCTATGCCTCTCCTTGTTCCCTCTAAATTTTGTTGCTGGAGATGAGAAGGAAATGCAGAGAGACTAGTCTAGATCTTAGGGAAGAGAGAGTGACATAGAGGAGGAAATTATGAAGAGGTATAAATATAAGCACCTTGTAGAGCTTGAAAGATTTAATGAGGTATTCATTGATAGTTAGATATATAGGTCTAGAGAGAGATGTATAAATATTGACAAAAGAGAGGGAGGAAGAAACAAATAGGTGGAGTGATAGGTTTAGGAGAGAGAGGTGGAGAAAGGAACAAACATAGATAACATGGTTTATCAAAATTTATCAAACTCAATAAAATTCATAAATTTTCTATTATTAATTAATTACTTATTTACTTTATTTTGAGATGATTGTTACAAAAATTCATGCAATAGGGAAATCATATGAAAAAGTCACGAGTTTTTTATGTTTTAAAAATGAAGGATAAATTTAAATGAATTATAATTATTTTTTAAAATAAATAATTGAAAATATACCTATTCCATATCATAGAGCTCTTAATTACCTTTCCAACACCTGTAAAAAACCAAAATTTTGATATAAAATGCAAAAGTTATGCCCAATTTACTAAAATATATATTTTTATTTTTTGAAAAATCAGATATCTGATTTTAAAACATAAATATTTCCCTCCATATTTTGGTTCGGGTTTGCTTTGGGATTTGGCTTGGAAGTGACAAGCCTGGAAAGTCAACTGAAAAAACGTGTTTTTCAGTATTCCTTGATTTTCCAGACTTTACACTGGTGGCTGACGACTTTTTTTATAGCCAAAATTGATAAAACAAAAAGGGTTTTTTAAGGATGTTCTCAACTTTCCAACAATATAAGGCTTGTCTTATTTCGACTTTAATAAATAATTATTATTTATTTTCTAATTGAATTCTGACAAAAGTCCTGATTGATAGACTGATTAAAAAATACTCATAACTTTCAAACCGCATAACATTTTTTGAATTTAAAATATGCATCACATCCTATGCTTCGTCTAATATAGGGAAAAATAAAAAAAATTGAATTTCACAAAGTTTTGACCAAGTTAAGGTGGTCAGATGTAGGAGTTTCTGAATTTTTGAAAAGCTATAGTAAAAAAATCATAAATAATTATTTACTTTATAAAACATTATTAAAAAATATGTGTCACATTCGGACCTAAGTCTAATACTTATATTATAAATCTTATAAAAAAATATTATGATTTGATTGTGATTAGGGTGGTCAGACATACACCTACTTATCTTTTTCTTGAAATTTTTGTACCACTGCATTGAAATTTGAAATTTTCATCAAATAGGATTTTTTTTTTCAAAAAACAACTATTAGCTTAGAAACTACATTCAATTTTATATAGATTCTCTTCTTACATATTTTTAAAATGATGTTCATAACTTATTTAATTTTTCATGTCAAGTTGCATAACTCTGATTTTTTAAAATTTCATTGCCACTTAAGGGCCTATTTTGGCACACCATGATCCTGCACATACCCAGTAATACTATATCTATTTTGTTTGATTTTGGACCAACTGATTCTTTAATATCATCTCTTTTTAAGGGATGTGAACTAGCGGCAGTAGAGCAGGGAGTTAGGTGGCAAGTAGAGTTAGCCTCTAGGGTTAAGTTTGTGGTATAAACCTTGGTTCATGGATGTGAATTGTAGATTGGTAAATTTCATACCTCTATGGACTTTCCAATCATGGATTTGGGTTCCTACAATATTGTTTTGGCTATGGATTGATTATCAGCCAATCAAGCAGTCATAGATTGCCAGAATAAAATAGTGAAATGCTTGGACTGTTTTGGTAGTTTGGTGGAAGTGGTTGGCATTTAGAGACCTGTTTCTCTACACCTCATTTCAGCTATGCAACTCAAGCGATGTATGCATCAGGGATATCAATTATTTTCCATGTCAGTGAATGACCTGGAGATGGATGAAAGTCAGGAGGTATCTCTCGACGATCATCCCTTACTAAAAATGTTTGCAGATTTATTTCCGAGTGAGATTCCAAGTATGCCTCTTAAGAGGGACACTGATTTATGAATTGACTTAGTACCTGGAGTTGATCCTATCTCATGCACCCCATATTGGATGACAACTTAGGAGCTTGAAGAAATTTAGTTGCAGTTGGAGGACCTATTGGAAAAAGGGTGTACCCAACCTAGTGTCTCTCCTTGGGGAGAACCTATCATATTTGTGAAGAAGGATGAATCTGTCCACCTATGCAGTGATTATCAGCAACTGAACAAATAGATAGTGAAAAATTGATACCCATTGCCGATGATTAATAATTTGTTTGACTAGATAAAGGGGCAAAGGTAATTTCTAAGATTGATCTGAAGTCGAGTTACCACCAGTTGAGGATCATGGAGGCAAATATTCATAAGACAACTTTCCGCACTCACTATGGCCATTATGAGTTTACTGTCATGTCATTTGAATTGACTAATGCACCATCCATTTTCATGAGCCTTATGATTGAAGTATGCAAGAATTAACTGGATAGGTTTGTCCTCATGTTCCTTGATGACATATTGATTTATTCCAAGACTATGGAGGAGCATGAGGAACATCTGAGGCAGGTATTACAATGTCGGAGGGAGAAATGATTGTATGCGAATGTGGCAAAATGTAAATTCTTTCAGACTAAGATCAAGTACCTTGGGCATTTCATTTTAGGAGAAGGTATTGAAGTGGATCCCTCAAAGATCCAATTTATTCTAGAGTGGCCTTCAACTACGAATATATTTGAGGTTTGCAGTTTCATGGGTTGGGTAGGTTATTATAGAAGATTTGTTCAGGGGTTCTCTAGGATTGCTCATCCAGTCACTTCCCTGCAAAGGAAAGGGAAGAAATTCATGTGGTCATAGAACTGTTAAGAAGCCTTTTAGATTCTTATAGAGAGGTTGAACAATGCACCTATTCTAGCAGTTCCCGATCCGTCTGATGATTTCTTGGTCTGCACAGATGCATCTTTAGAAGGATTAGGTGCGGTGCTAGTGCAAGATCGAAGAGTAATTTCCTCTGAGTCCTATAAAATTAAGAACCATAGCTTAATTATCTTACACATGATCTAGAGTTGATAGTCGTTGTGCATGATTTGGTTCATTGGAGGCACTTTCTCTTAGGTCATCAGTTCGAGTTGCATATAGATCATTGCAACTTGCAATACATATTTACACAGCTAAACCTTAATGCTAGATAGAGGAGATGGATGGAATTCCTATGTGAGTACGACTTTGAGGTTAATTATATTCATGGAAAGGAGATAGTAGTTGCAGATTCTCTTAGTCGTCATCGACATGAGATTTCTACAATGTCTCTTGAGGTGGATTTGAGAGGTCATATTGTGGCAGCACTCTCAATAGATAACTCATATCAGGAAGTTTGTTCTAAAATGGAGTTCAGTAGAGCTTGTGTAGGGAGATTCTAAGGTTATTCCCTAGATTCTGATGGAATTTAATGGCATATGGGATGTATTTGTGTTCCTCCTTCCGAGGACCTTCACACTTTGATTCCTTCTGAGTTACTTTGGGCACCATATTCTGCTCATCCTTGTGTCAAGAAGATGCATGAAGATCTTTTCCAGTTGTATTTTTGTCTGGGTATGAAGATGAATACAGAAGATTTTGTAGCTCAGTGCTTATAATGCCAGAGAGTGAAGGCAAAGCATTGACATCCAATAGGTCTTTTGCAACAACATCTTGTTGCAGTGTGGAAATGGGATATTCTTTCTATGGATTTCATTCTAGGTTTACCTAAGACCCCACATCATTATGATGATATCATGATCACCATGGATGATTTGACCAAAGTTGTACACTTCTCACTTGTTTGATCCCCTTATAATGCAATGACGGTGGCTAGGATTTTCATGGAGGACATTGTCAGACTTCATGGCTTTCCTCAAAAGATAATTTCAAATACAAATCCCATGTTCACATCAAAGGGTCAATCAGGTGTTGGAGGACATGCTTCAAATGTACGTTATGGACCAATAGACTCATTCAGAGGTGTACCTATACTTGGTGGAATTTGCTTATAATAATGGGTATCACAATTCCATCGATATGGATCCCTTTCAGGCATTATATGGTCATCATTATCGGACTCCCTTGAGTTGGTATCAATTAGAGGATAGGGTGCATCTGGTTCTGGATATTCTTAGGGATATGGAGCAACAGGTGGAGAGGATCAAAGAGCATTTAGAGACAACACATGATTGATAGAAGAAGTACACCGACGTGCATTGGATGGATCATCAGTTTTCTATTGGGGATCGAGTGTTCCTACGTGTGTAGCCATGAAAGATATAAATCTATTACAGAAAGGGCTCTAATCTTGCACCGCGTTTTGTTGGCTCATTTGATATTTTAGAGAGGATTGGTCCTATTCCCTATCAACTTTCTCTATCACCTAGTCTCTCGCACATTCATGATTTTTTCCATGTTTTAGTTCTTCGTAAGTATCATCCTGATATATATCACATTCTTGATTGGACTTCTCTACAGGTCAAGGGTGGGCAACTAGCTCTTGAGCCTATGGGTGTTCTAGAGCACAGGCATCGCGTTCTCAGAGGTAGAGATATTGATCAGGTCAGGGTCCAATGGGATCCTAATGATGAGTCTTCTTCTACTTGGGAGGAGGCTCCTCATATGCATGAACTCTATTTGTATCTCTTTTAAGGCTTTTAGGAGTATTCTTGATACTAGGGAGGGAGGATGTAGTGCCCCTCTCTTTTGGCTTGTCAAACTTTATGTTTTTAAGCCTTTCGTGTGTGGTTTCAACCCTTTTGGGGTTGGTTGATCTTGTTTTGGATAGTGCAAGCTCGATTTTTGGTCATAAGTGCACAAAAAAAATCCATTCTCAAATTTGTACTCATTGTGTCAATTCTGTTTTAATTCAGTTGATTGATCTTGTTGATTTAGTCAATTTTTCTTATATTCTCATTGTAGCTTTATATTATCCCTACATTTTACATATTCCCTTTCATAGAAATGAATTAATAGAAATCCTAAAACTATCCCTTGACTCTCTTTCCCATGAGGTAGTCAATGACGATCACTCCTCTAGGCTCTTTTGTATTCCAATGTTTGATGAATGTGGAGTTAGTTACTAATACTAGCTAATTCCATTTTGGCCTTAAATAGAGGGCAAGGCTAGACTTGAAATTTAAATGCTTGAATGTAAGTGATTATACCTTCAATAGGTGATGCAATGTTCATAGGATAAGTCATCCATGTGTTGATGTAATAACGTGATAGATCACATAAAATCCATCATGAAATCATAATTGAAACACAATATGAATGTGCCTTGATGTAGTTTTCTGCTCCTTGAGTTAGATCTACTCTTGAGGGAGAATAATTTCTCTTGAATTGGATGATAATGCTAGCATGAGATGAGGTGCTAGGATTTCATAATGAAAATCACCTTTAGGTTGACTTAGATCTAGTGTATTTTCACATGAAGCTAGATTATAATAAGGTAGGATCGTCCAAGTGTCTTGCCAAAATATGGGGCAAAAAGTACGAGACTAGGAGTGCTGGGGTGACCTCATCCCAAATACTTTTTCCCAAATTTTTTAAAATAAAAGATAATGGGGCTTTAATTATAATTATATCTTAGTAGCTCAATTATTATTCATAGATATGCGAAATATATTTTGGAAGTTGAAATTGGGGTAGGACTAAGTATAAATCTAGATAATAAAAGATAAAGGCAACACCTATATTTAAGGACTCAAATAATAGTGTGGTGATGTAATAAAGTTATATATTGAATTTGTGAGAATTGGCTATGAAGGTTGTCACCTAAGATCTAGAGGCAACAGAAAGTACAAGAACAAGAGAGGAATAATATGTGACAAGAACAAATTGTATTCTTATCAAGATATAATAGTTGGATCAATCATACAATGCATGTGAGCATACTTATAAAGGCAAGACAATAGGGAATCAAAGCACATGGTAATGACATGTGGCCCAATGAGATGCAAGGGTAGGTAGGACTAGATAAGAGAAAATAATAGATAATTCCACTAAAGGTGGAATTTCTCCTACAACCATACTCCCTAGGTGTCTCCTATTCAAATTACTATGAAATGCATCAACCTAAGTCAACTTAAGTAAAGTGTAATTACATGCGACATAAATTACACCAATACCCCCCTTAAGTGCAACTTAGTGGAATGTAGATTCAACCTAACAATGCAAGATGGATCCTAGATACTAAGCCATGTTAGATACCCATGTACAAATGCAATGCAATCTCTCAGAAATAGAGAAAGAGAGAAAAAACCCAGTGGAAAAATTTCCCCCCCAAAAGAGAGATGAAATTACATAATTCTCTCAATGAAGAATGAAAAGGACAAAAGCTCATGTGAGGAAAAATCCCCCCTCCATAAGAAAGAAGAAGAGAGACCATGAAGCTCCCCCTCAATGTAGAATCTCCTACAAGAATGGTCCAATGATGTTGAAAAAATTTCCTCTCCATTATGAAGAAATAGAGCCAATGTTACACCAAGAATGTCAAAGTGTGAAAAAACCATAAACCAATATCAATGAAGAATTACCAATGAATCACTCACAACAACAAAATGAAGATTAGGCATGGAGACAACTTGCATGAGAATCAACTAAATAAACAAACAACATACATTTTCATATGATACATGTAACAAGTCTCACAAGATAACTCCTAATGTATGGAGAACAAGAGGATTATACCAAATATGGCATTAATAACAAAGTACAAAGAGGTGCGGTACTTTATGTTAGTGCATTACAACATTGCTCATGCAAGAGAATACAACATAATAAATTGCAATTTTGGAAACATGAATATGATGCCATAGAAAATTTGTTTTTAAAACCCTTAAAAAATCTTAATAAAAGCATTTATTAAAAAAGAAATATTTTATTAAAAAATAATAAATAAAAATTTGAATTTTTTTTGAAAAATTTTATTCAAAAAGAAAAAAACACATTTTTTTTACATTTTTAAATAAAAAACTTTATTAAATAATAATAATAAAAAAAATATATTTTTGATTTTTTGAAAACAAATTTATTTTTAAAAAAAAGAAGAAAAAATCCTTTTTTTTAGTTTTATAAATATTAAAAATTTATTAAAAAATGTTTAATAAAATTTTTAAAACTTCAAAAAAATCTAAAATGTGATTTTAGTTTTTTTTTTTAAATTATTAGAAAATCAAGCCAACCTGCCATGGTTGTAGCTGTGACAAGTGGTCTTCCTACCTCCCCATGGGCCATAGTACTCCACAATACTCATAGAGCTTCTACAGCACCCACAGAGCTTGTGGTGGTCGTATGGTATTGTGGTACCAAATTTTTATTTTTATTTTTACTTCAAAAAAAATGTGACCCACTAAAAAACAATGAAAAATGCCCAAAACCAATTTAATTCAAAATTTTAATTAAATTTTCTTATTTTGAATTTAATTAAAAAGTGAAGAATTTTTTCTATTAAAAAAATCATTCCTACATTACACTATATCTTCATATGTATCGTCAAGGGGGGAAGAATGTTTCTTGGCTCTAGGTGACAGTGTTTGATCTGGGCAAATGGATAGGTGATCTAAGGGTTTTTGGGCCTTTTGAACATGATGGCAATGGTGAATTTGGCCCAAAGTTCTCCAAAATTGTAGATTTCTACTAGGTCTAGTAACCACCCTCCACCTTCAAATGGTTGTAAATTTTGTCTCTGGTGTCAAATTTGGATGAAATAAAAAGCGATTCTCACTTTCTGGAACCTCATCAATCTAATAGTAACCTCAAATCTGACCCATGAAGCTTCAATAATAACATGTGCAACAGAAAGCTCCAAAACACAAAACCCCAAATTGCATCAAATTTCTCTTAACCGGCAAACCATTGGCATTTTAAAGCCTTTGATACCATGCGATAATTGGCTATGAAGGTAGCCACCCAAGATCTAGAGGCAATAGAAAGCACATGAAAAAGAGAGAAATAATATGTGATAAGAACAAGTTGTATTCTCATCAAGATGTAAATAGATGGATCAATCATACAATGTACATTACTCTACTTATAAATGTAAGGCAATAGAGAGCACACAATAATGAAATGTGGTCCCATAATATGCAAAGGTAGGTAGGAGTAGGTAGCATAAAATAATAGATAATTTAACTAAAGGTGGAACTTCTCCTACAACCATATTTCGTAGGTGTCTCTTATGCAAAATTACTATCAAATGCATTATCTTGTCAACTTAAGTAAAGTGTAGTTATATTAGACATAAATTACACCAATATAACTAAATATTAATTAATTACAATAAAGGTCCTATAATGCATAGAGGAATGGGAAGTACTAAAATGGGTGCTAGGAGAGTCTGAAATTGGACACGCGAATAAAGGTGTACAATTTACGATGCTATGGTCCCTACATAGATTTTATTTTAACATACTCAATGTTGAACTCTCTAATAACCCACTTTTCTAGATGTCCTATGAGAGCACCTCTTTTAAGTAATTACTTCAATGGATCAATTTTGGTTATGAGATTTCTCTAATGGATTAGCATATAATACTGCAACGTTTGCAAAGAAAATACTATGGCAAGATATACACACTCAATAGGAGTGTAATTTAGATCATATTTGACTAAATTAGGACTTGTATAGTAGATAGATCTTTCCCTTCCATTATGGTCATGTTGTGCAAATAATGCCTCCAGTATTGTAGTTGCTTATAGGAGTAGGGGTTCTCCATTGATAGGTGGCATGAAAATAGGAGGAAACATGAGATATTTCTCGAGTAACTTAAAGGTTTGTTTATATTGGTGTTACCTTGTCATTCGTACCTTATAACAAGAGTGAGTCGCCTTGCAAAATTTTTAGTTGAGTCTTTGTCTTATTAAAAATTTGTTGGTTCAATCCCTAATCCACCTATAAATCATTTCTAAATCCTTAGCGTTAAGCTTCAATGGTATGTTGAACCTCATGAACCTCATGAACCCCTTGAACCATCTTGAACAGAGCTCATAGTGTTCATTTAGGTACCGTAGGTTCTAATTTGTGTCTAAGACATTTTTGGGCTAACGTTCACTTAAGTGTTTTGCAGCAACTCTATTTCATGCTTGCAAGTGATATTTCATATATTATTTCTCGAAATTGTGAACCATTTGAACCTAGTTCAAACAGTTCAGTGATGTTCAAACTGTTCGATGAAGTTCAAGGTTCAAGCTCTGCAGGTCTGATTTTATGACAGTCATATAGACCCGCACACAGTAGCTCATATCTTTTTACTTAGACATTATTTTTGAAATCTCTCCAGTCAGAATGCAGAAAACTAGGTCGTGGTCAACATATACAAAATTGAAAAAGATCCAATGGTGGAAACAAAAGTATTGGCCCCCATACCAAGATAGACTTTGACTTTCACAAATATTTTCAGTCCACCCAGCATAATGAATATTTTCATTTTGGTTTAAAATATTCAAGTGCCACCTGTCCAAATATTTTATAAACTTTCCAAAATTATATTTCTAATGTTTATAAATATTTGATGTTATAAATAAGAATAATGGGGAAAGTGAGAAGTAGAAGTTAAAAAGTTTTTCAAGATTCGGTTATACAAACTGAATAAAGATTTCATGTAACTATTTATTGTAAAAGGATTGAAATTGGAGGGGTTCTTCTTATTTTTCTTTTCTTCTAGTAGCCTGTGGGTGAGGGCGAGTAGATTTTTATTTGTAAGGGAGGAGTTGAAGCTTTTCTAAGCAATGCTTTGTACAGAAAATATCAATCTTTGAGTTGATTTTCAGACATGAATAGAATGTAGATGATATCTTCAATCTTTGTGTTGCTGATATTCTTCTCTTGACTGTAGCTGGACTTTGAGCCTTTGCAGTTGTTTATTAATGTCTTTTCTGTTATAATCAATTGTGTATGTGGATTTATTACAAGTCTATGTGCTTGAAAGTAAGCCATATTGGAGCAACGACTTTCTCTGTTAGTTTTTAGTCCAAGTGCTATCCATAAGTGCAGAAAATTAATCTTTGATTTAATGGTCTTCATTTATATATGTTTTGTAAGTCTTTGGCATTCATTTTCATGGCTATGGATGAATGTTATTTTCCTTTATTGCTTTCTGGTTAAAAGCATATCAGTAATTTAATTCCTTGTAAATCTTCTAAGAGGGAGTTGTACCTCTCAATTCAGAGGAAGATTATCACTTCAATGATAATCTATCCAACTGTTAGTACTTTTTGTCCTTCATTCTGGGCATTTTGAGTTTATTTGTATAGTTATCTTCGAAGGACAAATCTGTTCACTAACAATTGGTTATCCCATTTGAAAGTGACATTCTTAAGGAGAAAGTGTGTGAATAGATGGAACTTGTCAGCTAACTAAGCTATGACTCTTCAAATATATTGTAATTTGCCTTGTAGTGATCAAAATGGATTAATATTTTTGGGTGCAGGAATCTCAAATATTGATTTTACCTTTTCTTCGTCCACCTCTATACCATTAGAAAAGTCAATGTATCCTAACAGATTCCCAAAGGTCACCCCAATGACACATTACTTTGGATTTAATGGAACTTTGAATTTATTGACCCTTGGAAAGATTTTATCTAGGACATGCAAATTATCTTTCCTTTTAGTTATTTTCCCAAGAGGTCATTCAGATAGCCTTTCATTAAAGTATGCATCAGAACACAAAAAATTATGGTCATTTCTCTTTGATATGTAGCTCCTATTTTATTTAGATCAAAATGCATGACATTCCAATAGTAGGTTGCATAAGGATTGTTAATTCTATTTTCTGCAAATCTTTAGGAGTGATCTTGATTTAATTATAACACAAAAATCCATCCAAGAGTGATAAAATTGTCTTGTTGTGAGATCAACAATTAAGTATATATTAGGCAAAGGAAAATTGGCCTTAGGGAAATCCTTGTTGGGTCCCTAAAATATGTGCACACTCTAAAAATTCCGTCCCAACACTTCAAACATTACTTCTAAATCTATCATCATAGCTTGTACAAGAAAATGGGAGATGGAAAATGTAGAAATACAAAGAGGTGATGCACCAAACATAAGTCATTTCTCCTTAAATATGATTGCATCTAGGACATCAATAAAGGATCATCAAAGTATAAATAGACCTCCATTCTTATCAGTCTATTAATACACATATGAACGGAAAAATTTAATTAAATAAGGAACAAGAAGCATTCACAAACAAGATCTATAAGCATGTAAACACAATGATGTAATCTAGAAATAGATAAAAATATATTCAAACAAGAAGGTGAGATAATAAAAATAAGATGTCTAAATCAAAGAGGAGAAAAATCAAAAAAATTCATTAAATTAGAGGCAAGACACTATTTTACAGTTACATCATACGAATTCTATAAGAGAAAAGAGGGGAGAACCTTGAACATTTGTTACAAAGTTCCTTTATGGAGAAAAAATAACTCAGATGAGAAATCAAGGTCAAAACCATAACCCAACTAGGGTTTTCTTACAAGTACTATTAGAAAAATTAGACTAGGAAGAGGATTTGATCTTAGCATACATGCTTGATCTTCTAGAATTAGGAAATGGGCTGAATTAAATAACCCCGCAGTCGAAATGAATGGCCCTAAGAGATTAAGACAGTTCCAGGTTTAATATGAAATCCTTTTGTTAGAGAGTACATCACATGCAAACTCCATAAAGAGGCATGAACGCTCTTGACTTTGTGTTTGTAGAATTGGAAGAGAGAAATGACACAATTTGAAAGGAAAGAGCAGTTGTCAATGTCCCCACTCTTACCTCATACTTTTTTCATATCATTTGATCGTGTATGTGATAATTCTTTGGTCGTTTATGTGAAATTGTCTTGCTTAAGATTGCTCAATCTTTAAAAAAAAATTCCAAATTCTCTTCAATCATAAAATTATCTTTCTAAAGTATTTTCAATCATGTTTTAATTGAACAATTAAATGTGACATGATTTTAGGTGATCAGATGTAAATTTGATTGTTATGAGTAACTTTTTCTTAATTTATAATATTAAAATGAATAAGAAAAAAATAGTCATTTTAATATAATTATGAAGTTTGTTTAAAAATATTTTGAAATTTCAATATGTAATTTTTTCTAATTATATTATTTGTACCAAGTAATTGATGTTGTCAATTTCTATATTGTTTGAAAATGTCCCTAAAATCTTCGAGTCTCTCGTATGAAATGGTCTTGTCTAAGATTTCTCAAATCATCATTATTCATGAAGGAGTGGGATTGAAGGAATTGACTCTATTTTGTATTTCCATTGAGATCAAAAATAAATAAATGCTTGAATCTTTATTACTTTGGTTTTGAAATTGTTTCTCTGGTAGTCCTTGATTTAATTTGATATTTTGTTTAACTTTTTGATTCCCCCATTTCCCTATTTTGTCTATCTATCACAAGAACTCTGTGTATTCCTAAACTTTTTGTCTGTATTCTTTCCTGGCATTGAGAAATGAAGTCTTTGGTCAATTGTTTAGCAAATAGTCTGACATCAATTTTTATTATTCTTTTATATTTTATATTATAAATATTTATTTATTTATTCCACTTGTTATGTTTATTCAAAAATAATATATTTTAAAAAAAAAATCTTTCATCCCTAAAGTAGAAATAAGACTTTAAGGTAATATGTTTTAAATGTTATGGATATCAATGTGGTTAAAGATAAACTACAAATTGGTCAGCATCATGAAAGAGAATATATATATTTCAATAAAAACTTATATGTTTACTTTTGTTATATAGTTTATACCCTCATTATGAGTCATTACCTTGTAAGAAATATTTGTAAGAAATGGTACATAAGCCATCAAATAATTTTTTTTTAAATAGATGTTTCTATATAATAAAAATATATTGTGTACTTGTATGTGGTGTTTGAAAAATAGATAAATCTAAAAAACTTATGACAATAACCTTTTTATTGTAATACATTTTTTGATGATAGGAAAAGTTGATAATCATTCTTCATGAATTTATATTGAACATTTACTTTTACAATGCAAAATTTAAAGATAACTATAATACAAGTTATTGAGTAGAATATTACTTAAAATTTGATATTATATAAGACCTATGTGCACTGCAAATTAGCATGCTTGTATTGTAAACATGATAATTCCATATTCAAAATGGATAGCAATGGCAATAAAAATGAAGCTCAAATTGTGAGGCCATTCCCCTTCATTTTTTAAAATATTAACCGAATAGTTGGGTAGGATCCTATTCAAAGAATATAATATTTATTTGTTTCTCCCACCATGTTATGTGTATGTTTGAAAAATAACACATTATCTAATCTTGTATGCAGTTTCTAGATTTGGCTGTGTCAGAAATTTTTAACCATCAACATTTTGAATCACACACCGTGATTCATCACTAGGATGCAAGAGAGTTCAAGGAGTTGAAAGATGATGTTTAAATGGTCACTTTTTGGTCATCCAAGCTCTTGATTGCATTAGTATAAATGCTTGTTCTTAGTTGACATTTCCAAATAAGTTCAATGTAAAACTTACTGATAATATAAATATTTTGTACATTTCCACATACTAATATTTTTTTTTGAATAATATAGGTCTTTGATGAAATTGTGTAGAGCTTGAAAAAAAATGATTACAATCAAAGATGATACCATTCCTATGATGAGGTAGAGTCCCTTGAAAATTTAGATGTCGTCTTATAGAATATCTTGTGAAATAGAAACACATATTGATGGGATCTTTGAAATAGTTGTCTTTAATCTTTTGAATCTCACCACTATATATAAGATCTAAAATCACTTAGAAAAAAATTGCATGAAATGAGAGCTTTTAGGAAAAAATTGTTAGAGTAATTGGGTCTTTACTTGATTAATTAAACAATATTTGTTTAATTCTTTAAGTTCCCAATTATCTTTTTACACTTAAGCTAACATTAGGTGCATATAACTAGTTATTATGTGCAAGCCTAGGGTTTTCCCTTTTTAGGGTTTCTTGACCTATTAGAGGTTATTTTTCTTTTCATTGTATTATCTTTTCATATACATTTTTTGGTGAATTGGAGCTCTCATATTTTGAGAATATTTTTCCTGTGTTTTGTGTGTTCTTCAGATTTTGCTTCATTGCTTCTCCCTATAACAGGTTATTCAGCTTGTAGAAGATCTTTAGGATACTGTGGGGTTGTATTTCTCAACTCCTATATGGTATCAGAGCTCAGATCTGCAGCTACTTGTTCCTCTTTTTGAGAATTTTTTGCAGTGGAAGCAGATCTGGGGTTTTAGGATTTTTTATGTACCTAGGGTTTGACATTTTTCTGAGCACTTTGAGCCTAAATGGACCTCACCATCATGCTTAGAAGGCCCAAAAACCCCTATGGTCATATAAAATTCGACCTATTTTGGTTCCTGAGCCTCTAGGAGCAATTTTTTCTTAGATCCAGGCCATACGGCTTTGGCACGCAAATCGAGAAAAAAATTGAAAAATAAAATTGCCTTTTTATGGCATGTAGGCCGGAATTTTTTTTTTTTTTAAAAAAAAAAAATTGCAAAGGAAAGCAAGGCGAATCAAAGTTTTTTTTGGGCACCGGACCAGATAGTCCGACGCCGTATGGCCCCTGCGGATCTGTCAGGCCGGCCCCACCTGACCCTTGTCGGCTGTCCCCAGCTCCGGCTCCGGCAACCCTGGCCCCCACCAGCCTCCAACCCCCCACTGGCCCCCTCCATTCTGTCGGTTGCTTCACCCCAGCACTGCCGCCACCTCCAGTCCAGCACCGCCACCACCTCCGCCAGTTGCTTCACCCATTTTCTCCACTCCACCAGTTGCTCCACCAGGCAGCACCATCGGAGCCCCATCCTTTCCGCTTTTGAGAAGGGGTTGGTTTTTTGGGCTTAGATTGTGCATCCAGAGTCATTTTTTGGCGAATGAATAGGCGTCAGAAAGGTGATTCCAAGCCGGACCTCATGGTGGTTGATTTTTTTCCTACATCTGTTGTTTGACTATATTTTTTACCAATCAAATTTGGGCTTCCTTTTTTGCACTTTCAGGGCCGTAGAATGGGCACACAGACTCCGTTTTTCGAAAACAAATAGGCATTGGAAATCTCTCAGCATGCTCTATTCAGATTTGTGATATTTTTTCTCAGAATTTTCACCAGGTACATGAGATATCAGTTTGAAGTTTTTTTGCTTATGCACTACTTCCTTCTCATTACTATGTACTAGGGTTTGGGTTTCTCTATTGTGGGGGGTGTTTTTTTCTCGCTTTCTGTCATTTATATCAGAAATCAAGAACACCTAAACTCTCAAAACAAACAAACCCTTCTACATCTTCTGTCTATTCTGAAAGATCACATAATAAAAACAACCAACAAGTAGGTGCAGGTGCAGAGTTTTTTTTGTTCTCATGGCAGATCCTTCAGTTGAGTTGTTGACTTCACACAACTATCACACCTGGAAGCCCCGCATCACGAGGCTTCTCAGGTCACGAGGGTTGTGGGCTTCTTTGGATGAGGTTCAGCCAGACCTGCAGCGTCCTTATGAGATTCTTATGCACTGGAACAAGCTAGATGAGGCCATGGGTTTGATCTCTTTGCATGTCTCTGACAGTATTATGTTTCACCTTGATGAGTTTCTTACTCCTCGGGATATGTGGTTGAAGTTTGATTCTCTCTTCGGGAGGGTCAATGAGATTCGGGCATTATAGATTGAGGCAGAGTTGACTTCTTTGTTACCTGATTCCTTTCCCACTATTGAGGATTTTTTGAACAAATTCAAGACTACTTGATCTTTTCTTCATAGATGTGGAAAGAACAAGACTGATGCAAAGTGCATTCATTTGATTCTTTCAAAGCTTCGGGGTCGCTTTCAATTTTTCACCTCTGCTTTCTACTCCACCATGGATGGCTTGGGTACTTGTTTCAACATGCCTACCTTTGATGTCTTTTGTGAGTGATTGTCTCATGAGCAGTCTCATCTTTCTCTACTAAATACGCTCTCAGGCTCTAAGAACAAAGCATTGGTTGCTTAGTCCTCTAAGGAGAAGGAGAAACAGAAGCAGAAACCAAAGCCGAAGAAGCCTTCTACAAGTAGTGAGAATTCCTCCAAGCCTACTCCTAAGTCTGATTCAAAACCATTTCCTCCCAAACAAGGGAAATCTTCACAGTCTGGTGAGTCTTCCTCCAAGACTAAGAAAAAATCATCAGACACTTGCAGTTTTTGTGGCAAGGAAGGACATCTAGTTTCCAGGTTTTGGAAACGATTAGAGGCTTTAGAGGAAGCCATGCAGCACCATCACATTTCCTCACCTCAAGCATCTTCTCCTTCCACAAGGAAAGGTCATGCTCTCACTACTAGAGCTTCGACCTATGGATCCACATGGATTCTAGATTCTGGTGCTTCTCACCATATGACTCACACTCAGCAGTTGGTTACTTCTCTTGCCTCTTGTGGTATTTCACAGATTGCAGTGGGTGACTCAGTTCAGCTTTCCGTCTTGGGTTCAGGTTCTGTCTCTTTGGATGGGGGTACTCTACAAGATGCTCTGGATGTTCCTGACATCTCAATGAACCTCTTGTCCATTTATCAGATTTTCCACTCTGGCTCTAGTAAGACAGTTGAGTTCTCACCACATGATGTGGTTATTCAGGACCTCCATGACCCTGATTCCATTGTGGCTACTGGTAGTGTGGATTCTGCATCTCGTCTCTATAGATTTGATGAATTTGAGCCCTCTTCGGGTATAGGTTCATCTCTCTTAGCACATGCAAATTCAGTGAGTAAGCTTTGGCATGAGTGATTGGGCCATGTCAATTACAGATATCTTCAGTAAATGAGTACACAGGCACTTGTTCTTGAGCTCCCACAGATTTCCTGCACCGATGGTGTTTGTCATGGTTGTGTGCTTGGCAAGCATCATAGAGATCCCTTTCCAAAGGGTAGAGCCTCTCGTGCTTTGGCACCCTTGGAGTTGATTCATAGTGAGCTCATGTCATTTCCCACTCCTTTTTCAGGGGCCAAGTATGTACTCATGTTTATTGATGACTTCTCTAGACGCACATGGGTGTACTTTCTTAAGTACAAGTCTGATGTCTTTGATTCATTTCGAATCTTCAAGACATATGTAGAGAAGCAGTCTAGTTGTTCTATTCGGCGGATACGTACAGATAATGGGGGGGAGTATGTGAATCAGGGTTTCAGAGATTTTTGCACTAAGCATGGTTTGCAGCACCAGTCTACTGTTCCCTACACCCCTTAGTAGAATGGTGTCGTTGAACGCAAGAATAGAACTTTATGGGAGATGGTGAATTGTATGATTCAGTCCAGGTCCATGGATTCATCTTTTTGGGCTGAGGTAATCAATTGTGCCAACTATATTCAGAATCAGATGCCTCACAAGGCTATTCGACATATGACTCCTGAGGAGGCTTGGTCTCATGACAAGCCAGATGTTTCCTTTTATTGAGTGTTTGGCAGTGAGGCATGGGCCTTTATTCCTGATGCTCAGAGGAAAGCCATGGAGCGGAAGAGCTGACCACTCATTTTTGTTGGCTACTGTGAGGATGTTAAGGCGTACAGGTTGTTTGATCCTGATTCCAGAGAGATCCTATTTCGACAGGATGTTCAGTTTGATGAGCGTCTTCCCACAGTGAATACCCCGACTCCAGTGACTCCTCCTCTGCCTACTCCAGCCACTGCACCCCTTCAGGATCTTTTTGCGGATGATTCTGATGATGGTGCTGATTTTCCACCATCCCCACCTCCACCATTCCCACCTCCACCTGCTCCACCTCAGATGCCCAAGTGGGCTCACCTTACTGTTGAGGCTGCAGGTTCTATGGCTGGTGATCCTTCAGATACTCGTCGCACTCATTCTCATACTGTGGGTTCTAGTCTTTTGAGTCATGCTATTTTAGATTATCCTCAGAAGTTTTCAGAGGTGACAGGTCACCCTGAGTGGGATTGTGCTATGGAGGAGGAGTATTCTTCTTTGATGAGGAATCATACTTGGGATCTTTGTCCTCTTCCTAAGGGCAGAAAGATGGTTAGGTGTCACTGGTTGTTTTGCACTAAATATGTTGCTGATGGTTCCATTGATAAGTACAAAGCCCATCTTGTTGCGAAGGGGTTTTCACAGGTCGAGGGTATTGATTACTCTGAGACATTTGCCCCTGTTGCCAAGATGAATTCCATTCTCTTTGTACTATCTTTTGTAGCTTCTCAGCGTTGGCCTATTTTTTAGATGGATGTAAAGAGTGCCTTCTTGCACGGGGATCTACAGGAGGAAATCTACATGGAACAACCTTAGGGATTTGTGCAGGATAGTTATCTGGTTTGCAGACTTTGGCATTCATTGTATGGTCTCAAATAGGCCCCTTGGGCTTGGTATGAGAAGATGGACTCTTTCTTGCTCTCCATTGGGTTCTCCCGCAGTCATTCTAATCACATAGTGTACATTCAGCTTCTTGAGGGTGACATACTGATTCTTATGCTATATGTTGATGATCTTCTCATAACGGGTAGCTCATCCTCTATGATTCAGCATATTCAGCCTGCCTTGATGGATCAGTTTGAGATGACAGATCTCAGTCTTTTGCACTATTTCCTTGGTCTACAGGTGATTCAATCTTCTAATGGGATCTCTCTCTACCAGCAGAAGTATGCTCTTGACATGCTTCAGCGCTTTGGCATGCTTGATTGCAAGCCTGCTCCCACTCCATTTCAGTCAGGGGTTGTTTTGATTATACCTTGTCCCACTCCTTCAATCGATTCTACACTTTACAGGTAGTTGGTTGGCAATTTGTTGTACCTGACTCACACTCGTCCTGATATTTCCTTTACAGTTGGTCTTGTCTCTCAATTCTCCCATGATCCTCATGAGAGTCATTAGCAAGCTGCCAAACATATTTTGAGGTACATTCAGGGCACTAGTTCTCATGGCATTCACTATACATCAGGGGAACCTCACATTGTTGGCTTCACTGACTCAGATTGGGCTGGTGATGTCACTGATCGAAAGTCTACTTCTGGATTTTTTTTCTGTCTTGGCTCTGGTCCTATCACATGGTCTTGCAAGAAGCAGACTGCACGGGCATTATCATCTATAGAGGTTGAGTACCGAGCTGTTGTGCTCGCTAGTCAGGAGATCTTATGGCTTCGACAGTTGATGACTGAGTTTGGTTTTCCTCCTGATAGTCCCACTGTTCTTTGGTGTGACAATCAGAGTGCTATTCATATTTCCCACAACCTGATAGAGCATCAGCGGACGAAGCACATTGAGCTTCACATGCATTTCATCCGTCAGTTGATTCAGGATGGTGTTCTCATTCTGGAGTACATTCCCATTTTTTAGCAGGTTGCAAACATCTTCACGAAACCTTTTGCATCACCGCGTTATCTTCAGTTGCGCTCTATGCTTGGGGTGAAGGAAGTTGTCCTTGAGGGGTTTTTATGAGGCCTTCCTTCCTTCTTCTTCTTTCAGCATGTTCGTTTATCTCTTTTTGGAGAGGAGTTTTTTCCCACTGGGTTTTCTCCTTTGTCTCTGTTTCATAGAGATTTTTGTGTATTTGGGTACCTGATCAGGCCTTGTTGCTAGGACCCATCTTTCATGCTTTCAGTAGTTGTTCTAGGTTTTAGCTTCTCCCTAAGTCTAGCTTAAGGGGTGGTGTTAGAGTAATTGGGTCTTTACTTGATTAATTAAACAATATTTGTTTAATTCTTTAAGTTCCCAATTATCTTTTTACACTTAAGCTAACATTAGGTGCATATAATTAATTATTTTAATTAATTATTATGTGCAAGCCTAGGGTTTTCCCTTTTTAGGGTTTCTTGACCTATTAGAGGTTATTTTTCTTTTCATTGTATTATCTTTTCATATACATTTTTTGGTGAATTGGAGCTTTCATATTTTGAGAATATTTTTCCTATGTTTTGTGTGTTCTTCAGATTTTGCTTCATTGCTTCTCCTTGTAACAGGTTATTCGGCTTGCAGAAGATCTTCAGGCTACTGTGGGGTTGTATCTCTCAACTCCTATAAAATCTGTAGTGAAACCATCACAAACATATAACCTTTTGAATAGTGATTGCCAAAATATAATTGGCAATGTGAATCCAAATAGAACTTACAAAACCAAAGCCTCCATGATAGTATATACCCCATTGACTAGAAAGGAAAGCCTCTATATATCTATTATTAGTTATCCATCTCTCTCTACTCCTATATCTCTCAATCTCTCTACCTCTCTCTCTATATCACTTCTTATCTTTATCTTCATTATTTATCCATCTCTCTACACTCTCATCTCTCTCAATATTTCTACCTATATCACTTCCAATCTTTATCTTTAGCTTCATATAGCTCCTTCTATCATTCTCTCCCTCTCTCTATCCTTCTTTATATATTTATGTCTTTCATCTCTACCTACCACTCTCTCCCCTCTCCTTATCTTTCCATATCCCTCCCCTCCAACTCCATCTTCTCTATATCTACCTATCTCTCTTATCTTTATCTCTTCCTCCAACTCTCTTTCCATCTCTCCTTATTACAAACATATCATCTATTGATTTGATTAATAAAAGTATGATAGGCCCATACCATTGCATATCCACAAAGTGACATCAAGAGAACATGAGGGATGTCCACCCACAAGAAACCCCTCGACTAAAAACAACAAAAACCTACCAGGGAAAACAAAGAGCCAACAACTAAACTAAAAGACTTGCAAACAAAGAAAAATAAAAAACACGAACATTAAACAACGACCCAACAAAGACAAAAAGTGATGGTCTACTACATAGGGGTAGCCAATCTTGGCACATACCATGTGTTGTTGATAATGGGATCGAACTATCTTCATGGTTCAAATGATTTATTTAATTTATGTTTGGATCCATATAGCTGGATGCATAATTAAATTGAATCCTCTTTTGAATTTTTCTGGATTCGTTTGTGTGTGTATTTTTTTATCATCAATGTTTTAAATCATAGTCCATGATTCATCATTGGGATGAAAAAGAATTCCGTGGTTTTTCATCTCCTTGGAATTCTTTTTCATCCTAATGATGAATCACGGAGTGTGATTCAAAATGTTGATGACAAAAAAATACACACACAATCAAATCCACAAAAATTCAAAAGAATATAGCATGAATTATGGAAATCTCATAGCATTAAATTGAATCTATCACTTCTACACAAATATATGCAAAAATAATACCAAAATTTAGTAATTGACCTTTCATACATCTTCGGCATACCCTTTGCACACTAATATACAATTGCCAATAATAATATTTACAAAAATATTAACCAAATAGTTGCATAAGATACTATTCAAAAAACTATAATATTTGTTTGTTTCCTCCATCACGTAATGTGTATGTTTGAAAAATAACTCACATCATCTATTTGTCGTCATCATCTATGGTCTCCACATTTACAAAGGAGGATGTTGGAATTGCCACTTTTTGATCATCCAAGCTGTTATTTGCATTAGAGAGATTGTCGTTCTTAGTTGGCATTTCCACCTTATAAGTTTGATGTGAAACTTGCTCATAATATATATATCTTACAAAAGATTTGGTACATTTCCATATACTATGCTTTTGTTTTGAAAAACTTGGATCTTTGACGAAATTGTGCAGGGCTTGAGAAAAAAATATGATAACAACTACAGATGATACTATTCCTATGATGAGGTAGAGTCCTCGGAAGTTCTCGACATCAAGTCTTGTATAATATCCTGCAGAATCAGAACACATATTGATGGGATCTTTGAAATACTTATCTTCAATCTCTTGAATCTCACCACTGTCTATAAGATCTAAAATCCCTTTAGAAAAATCTTGCACTAACAAAGAACCTTTCGGGAAAACCTGCACCGAAACCATCACAAACTTATAGTTTTTCGAATAAAGATTGTCAAAAAATAATCAGCAGTATGAATCCAAAGAGAACTTACAAAACCAAAGCCTCCACGATGGTACGTACGCCCCACCATTGAATAACCGCATCGTCCAGACAGGAAAGCACGAACATATGGGAGCTCATCTAAAATGGCATCCACGCCTCCATTCTTTGCACCGTTTGATAGAGCTTCCTCATACGCCTTTTCAGAAGAAGTTAGGGCCAGTTGTTTTTGGGCTACGCCAAAATGGTTAGTTAGGAAACTACCAACATATGAACTATGATAGCCAACTTTATGGTCACCAAAGTTATTTATGAGTGGGGTAATCTGCTGGGTAGTCAGTCTGGAAGTAAGATTAGCTGTATAGCTGGACGTTAAAACCATCGCTACAAACAGCCAAGCTGCAACAAGTAGTCGACTCAAACTATTATGGATACTCTCTCCTGCAAAACGGGGAACATATTTACGGCTATTGTCAAAATGCAACAACAAAAGTTAAATCTAAATAAAAAATGTTAAACAAGCTAAACATCCTCTGTTGGCTGAATTATAATTATTAGTCTCGGTTTACCTTCTGTCAGCTACTTTGTTCAATATTAAAAAAAGATAAAAACCATGTTGAACAGTGAGTCGGAAAGGGGATGCTTACGGTGAGCATAAAACATAGCAGAAAACGCAAACCTGGAAGAATTAACTGGAATTCAGGTTATTCAAGTTTAAAAGCGTAGGGAGAAATTAATGAAAGAAGTGAGAAAACAAGGATAAACACGATACCAAAGCAGAGTGACTACTTGGTTACTGGAACTTCCTCTGAACTCTGGATTTATTTTACGCTCGAGCAGCCACACCACTAAACCTGTATAAAGAATAAATGCCGCCGTTGTAGCCCATAGTCGGGGAGTAAATGGCAGTAAGAATGTCCAGGAGTTGTGGGCTTCGTCCCTTATGGTCGTGGGAACCACCATCGCTAAGCCTGTTTCCGTGTAGGGTTGTGTGAAATCCACTATTTCGTTGCGGCTTCCTTGAATTGTAATGTCACCTACAACTGCGTCGTATTTCTGTTCAATCAAAGAACTTTTTTCAAATTTGCAACTGTCCAATCTTGCGGCCAAAGAGGTTAAAAAAACTAAAACACGAAAACGGACCTTGAGATGGACTTGGCGGACGAGTTCATCATAAAGATAAAGATTATTTTCCGAATAATTGCGGTGCTCAGGGAAAGGAATGAAATCATACAGCAGTTGATAGTCAAGCCTTCGTACAATAGCATGAAATACATCAATGCTTAACCCATTGACTGTAGTCTCATTAGTATCAGGGTTAAACGAGACATTGACAAATTGCTCCCAACCAGACATTGTAGGTACTGCGATCTTCAGCCTAGTTGGTATTACCCAACCGCGAGGAACTGTGGAAAACCCACCAGGCCAAATCACGGATCGAAGCCTCTTGTTACCAAAAGAGGGAGTTTTGAACAACACAGAGGAATTGTATGGCCAATACCCTACCATTTGATAGCTTTTCCCCACAATATTGACTATCTCGTAACTACAGCCATGCATTTCCCCATCATAGAACTTAACAGGTCCGCTTAAACCAGCAAAATTTGTTGAGAAAATCTCCCGTAACAGCTTTCTACCTTCTTGGAATACTTTGATTTTGGCATTCGCTACTACTGCAAGAGGGGTTGAGGGTGTCATAAAGCTTAAACTTGAGTTTCTTGCAATCTTTCCAATTGCTCGAGCTATCATGAGGATCGTATCATACGCCATTAAACCATATGCATTAAGCTCAGTGTGTTTTATGTTGGGATTGTCAAGTCGAAATTGTTGTTCCCACCTGTCAGTGAAATCATTCAGCTTTTTAGAATTTGGGATATGTGGTTTGACACCAAGGAGACCTTCCAGAGATGACATTGTAGAAGCATTTAGCACATAATCCCACAGACTGGTAAACTCTTGGGTTGCTATCCACACGTAACCAGTCTCCATCATTCCCATCTCTTGCGCCTCCATGAATAGATTCATGCTCAGATCACAAGGAGCGTGGACAATAAACACACTTGATTGTATTGTCTTGAGTTTACGAAGCTCTTCCCTTATTGTTTGTTCCTGTGCAGTTAAAGGAATCATTGATGTGTATACGATTTCAGAGTCGAGATCTAGAAGGGCATCACGCAACGAGGACATGCCTCCGGAACCAAAATCATCGTTTGAGTGAAGAAATGCAACGCTTCTCCAGCCGTAATGTTTAACCAGGGCTGCTATGGCTTTCATCTGATTGCGATCGCTGTGTGCCATGCGAACAAAATATGGGAATCTCTGGTTGGAGAGAGCGGGACTTGAGTCGGACAGTGACAAAATTGGTACATTAACAGCCTCTCCAAGATCTGATATAAACGGCCCAGCCTCATATCTTTGTGTTTGTATTAATGCCACTACTTCGTTGGCCAAAAGATCAACAGCTGCATTTGAAGGACAAAACAAAGGCCAGATGACAAAAAAAATAACTTAAGGACAGATTCGGTTGACAAAAATTAACGTGTTCAGCTCTTTCCATTACACATTAAGTGAAACCACTCAGATCAGGTAAATCTAATAGATTCAGCTCTTTCCGTTACACAATAAGGGAAATTACTCAAATCAAAGCAAATAATAAGTAAAGCCGATAGATTCAGCTCTTTCCATTACACATTCAGAGATATTACTCAGATCAAAACAAATAATAAGCTAATACAGCTAAATAGAAGGAAAACCAGAGCGGCTACACTGGCACAGAAAAAAACAGAGCTGTTGATCATACACAGAAACAGAGTATCTATTTTTTTTTCTGCTATGCGCTCAATAGACAATATAACAGCACTATATATTGTTAGAATAAGTAATAACAGAATTATGTTTCTGTTTTTATGAGTCATTAAACTTGAATAGGTGCCAATAACGGTTGGAGAGGTGTATAATTTGTTTTGAACAACTTCAGATAACTGTTAATCATCACCATTTTGCTGCCGAACTGTTTAGTAGCTCTATGAGGAGGTTATTGAGTCGCTTTGTATGTATAAATATGTATTGCTGTTTCAACTTGATGAATAAGATACCAACGAGTTCTTATGTTGCTCTGTTCTCTGTTCTCTGTTCAGAGTCAAATGACAAGGGGTGTTAGCTGCAACTGAGAAGAAAATTCACTTTCCTTAGGTGTCTGCAATGGATGTATCTTGTCCAATGACTTTATCCTCCTCTGTTGTTCATATCATAGAAGTGGCAGAAACAGAAATTTATCTCATCGTTGAGTGAAGAAAATTTCAGCGTACTTGCTGCAATCCATTTTAAGGAAGAAGTGATTCGACACGTTAGAAGATAGAAGCTTCTCTTGAAGCCAAGCAGACCGGAGAGCGAGAAAAGCAAGTAGAGGCAGAGCGCTTGTAAAGAGAAGGTGCAGATCAAAGACGAGAGAAGCCGCAGATCAAAGAAGAGAGTTGTGACTGGTAAAGTGTTCTGAATCTGTGAAGTTTGTTTGGGTCGATTTGCTCAGAAACTGCAACCTTTGTAAGCTTTGTGTGACCAACATTCTGATTTGGGTGAGGCTTGTTACATCAAGTTTAAGCATAAAACACCAAGAGACCCGTTTAAAGTTTTTATTTTACTTTTTAATGGCAATTCTCACATATTCTTATCTAACTGAATCAAATAAGTTAGACCACTCCTATTATCTTAGTTATGTTAATTGAGAGTTCAAGATGTAGATTCTAATGGAAAGGTGCAATGTTTGGAACACTGCAGATGGTGTTAAGGATAAACCTGCTACGCCTCAAGCGCTTGTTCAAGATTGGGAGAAAAGATGATGCAAAGCTAAAATTCTCTTGCATGTATAAAAGATTCAGCCATCTCTCACATACGAGATATCACTACCTTTGCTAATACACGAACAATTTCGAAAGGTTTGTATGAGATTATAAACACAAATAGAAATTTGTTTTTAAAAGATTGAAATCATATGATTTCAATGAAAGTATTTATGCTTATTTGTCTAGAGTTAAAGGAATTAAGGAATAAATCAATATCATATTGGTAATTCCATGTTGGTGATTTAGCTATTTTCCCTTTGAATGGAATGGTGAGCAATTACCAAGTCTTCATTACTAGTTTGAATGCAAGGTAAAATGTATATTCTTTTAAAAAATTATCATGTATTCTTCTATAGGAAGAGGAAAGCAATGATAGTAGACTTTGGAGCGCAGTGTCAATATTGAAAGCAAAAGACAAGAAGCCATCAAAGGAAAGAAATGGAAAAGGAACGGAGGAGGTAAATTTGATAAGAAAATCTATAAAGATGATCATCATCTAAATCAAATTTTAATAAAAATAAAAAATGAAAATTGTGATTATTTTTTGAAAAATTTAGACATTATGTTTTTTTTTCAATAAAAGTAGATTATTCCACTAAACTTTTTTATTAATATAATTTAGACATTATGTTTATGAATGTCAAAAAAAAAAATTTAATAAATTCAAAACATAACAAATATGAAGGTAACAATATGAATGGTGAGGATGAGATAAGTGATAATCTTTATAATGTAAAATTGTTTATTTCAGATAATGTTCTTCTTGTTGAAACAGATGATTGTAATGTTTGGTTTATAGATTCAAAGGCATCAATTCATATGTTATGTCATCCAAATTGGTTTACAAATTTTTAAGAGAAAATGATGGTAGTAAGATCTATTTAAGAGATGATAGGTCTAATGACATAAAAGGTTATGGTAATATAAGTGTGGAATTGCCTAATGGAAAGGTAAAGCAACTTGCAAATGTAATATGTTTGTGTTTAAGAATTAAGAAAAATTTAATATAAGATTCATCCATTACTAATCAAGATTTAATAGTTCAATTCTAAGATAGGTTGCCAAGAAAAGGTATAAAAGATCATTATAATATGATTGCTGAAAGAATAAAAACAAAAAGTGTTTATAAACTTTGATTTCAAGGAGAAATTCATCAAGAAATGGCTTCTACATGTGTATCAACTAAGAACTATGGCATAAGAGATATGACCAGGATATGGTCGTTTAAATCTTAGAAACACTATTTCTCTTCAAAGGAAAGATATGCAGTGTTTCAATATTTAAGAATGAACACATTAATTTTTTTTTTATAGGAATAAGAATCAAAATACAGAGATGAAAAAACACCAACAGTCACACAACTGGAAACAACAACCCTTTCAGCTCAAACTAAAGGATTACAACTGAACAAACAAGAGCGTTTGCAACAAAACAGCTGTAATAACAGCAATACAACAGCAAAACAAAAATCTTTATTTGCCTGTGATTTATCCGATATTAATCCCCATGTTGTTTAAACAATCCACAACCAATCTTTATTTGCCTGTGATTTATCCGATCTTTATTTGCCTGTGATTTATCCGATATTAATCCCCATGTTGTTTAAACAACATAGGGGTTATTTGCCTGTGATTTATCAATACATTAGTTGTTATGGTTGTGTTATGGTTGTGGATTGTTGTTATTGTTTAAACAACATGGGGATTAATATCGGAAAAATCACAGGCAAATAAAGATTCTTGAGCTAGTACATATAGATATGTACTTAAAAGTTTAGTTACATACCGGCAGAAGCGCTTTGGACTGGCGTTTGAGCCTCTCGGAGGTGAACAAACATTTGAGCTCCGTTGAGTAATTGAGATTGATTGTTAACATCATCCACCCCTAATTTTATAGCAGTCCTCGCTATCTTTCCAGACCATGGAGTAGAATCTAGTATTATCCCTACATTCACAGTCTCCTCCTGAACCGCAACCTGTACACTAGAAGCCACTAAAACGCAGATAACTGGAAATATTAATAGAGTTTTCATCCCCAATGCTTTGTTTGTCCTCTCCTCTGCACATCAAACAATGAATGAATGAATGATTAATGATAAGGTACCTTACAGCTTTTATTATTGGGAGCGATCAAAATGAGCCGGTTAAAAGGAGATGTGACGGGGGAAAAGAATAAAGAAATTTAGTGGAAGGAAAAATCAGTTGTCAATGTTAATGTCCCCACTATTTACTGTTACTTTTGTCGTGTTCTTTGGATTGTGTCCTGAAAAGTTTTGAGTCTTTCCGACATATTTTATATTGTTACAGCAGTTGTACTTATTGGGATGTGTTTATTCTGGTTTGAAAACGATAGTATGGATTGACTAACATACATGTTAGTCACGCGTTTCACATCGTCGATTTTGTAATTAATTGTTGCTATTGACTAACCTGTCGCTAACAAGCTGTATGAAAAGGTCCTCACTAGTTATTTATTAGACTGAAAGTATTTGATTGAAAAAGAAGATGAAATTGGGTGAAATTAAATTGCACTAGTAATGGTTGTCCTCATTATTTACTCTTACTTTTTTGGTTGTCATGTGAATATGTTATCAAAATTTTGGGTATTCATCTTGTTCAAGAGTATTTAAATCACACAATTATTAGTTTCTGTTAAAGATAAGATGTTATTGCAGTATTGGTTTTTATATTTGATTAGTTTAATCTATGAATAGACAAAATTAAAAAAAAAAAAATGAAAATTCTCTAGTGTCAATTTAATTTTTTTTTTTAAATAATTATTAAAATATCAATTATCTTTATTCTTATTGATTTTTGTAAGTTAAAATTCAATTTTATGATAAAAAATACACATTATTAAAAAGATGAAATGACATATAAACAAATTTCACAAAACATATCAAATATGCTACATAACTACCATTAATTACTACTTGAAAGTACATTCCACCAGCTAAGACTTTTACCACACACTAGCCCACTCAAACCTATTAAATAACATTAAACATCATCATGGAGCCCACCAACAACACTTTAAACATCATCATGGATTCCACCAACACTTAGTGCATGAGAGAAAAGGAATTTTCCTATTAATACTTACCATTAGGCATAGTACTATTGAAATGCATATTCATGCTTAAGTAGTTATTAAATTTTTTTATTTAAACCAATTACAATCTAGTATTTTTTATTTTAATATTAAACTATTATTTTTGTATAATATAGTCAAAAGATATTTTTTTGCATTTGGAGAGCACCAAATTTGGTGCTCACTAAATGTTCTACATTGGGGTATGTGCATGATCATGGTGGGCCCAAACAAGCCCTTAAGTGGTAATGAAAATTAGAAAAACAGAGTTAGTCAACTTGACGTAAAACTTTGAATAAGTCACGAACATTATTTCAAAAATATGTAAGAATAAAATCTATAGTAAATTGAATGTAGTTTCTAATTGTTTTCTAAAAAATACAAAATCCATTTGACAAAAATTTGAAATTTCAATACAGTAGTACTAAAATTTTAGGAAAAAGATAAGAAGCAAGTGTTTGTTTGACCACCTTGACCACAATAAAATCATAATATTTTTTTATAAGATTTTAGATATAAGTAGAAGACTCATGTCTAGATGTGCCACATGTTTTTTTGTATTTTTTTAAATAAATAATTAATTATGATTTTTTTTACAACTTTTTAAAAATATAAAAAACTCATATGTCTGACCACCATAACTTGGTCAAAACTTTATGAAATTCATTTTTTGTAATCCTATAGTATACGAACCATAGAATGTGATGCATGTTTCGGATTCAAAAAATGTGATACCGTTTGAAAGTTATAGATATTTTTCAATCAACCTATCAATCACGATTTTAGTCAGAATATCACCACTTTTTGGCCCCTCATGATCTTGCACATACCCATTGATAAATTGAAGCTTTTGTGAATGTAAAATTTTTCCAATTTGGGCACAAGTTATACCCATTCCCGAGGAAGAATATATACATGAAATATAATAGTTAAGTATAAGTCACATTTTTAAGTTATATTTCATGTATATATTGGCAGGATGTTTGAGAGTAGTTTCTTGACTCTATGAGAATTATACTGTAAATTCTAGTTTTTAGAGGATCATATAGATTTTTAGACAGTCAAATTTCAATAATCAGTATGCTCCTATTAGCGTTCCTTAGCTCTTTATCTTCCTCAAACACTAGACCTATCTCTCTCCCTCTCTGGTCTCTCTCACTTATCTCTCCCCTCTCTAGGTATATTCCACCCTCTCTACCTTTCATTCCTTCTTTACCCCAATTTCTATCTTTGACTCCCTCCCTCTCTCTTCTTCTCTCCTACTCTCTCATTATTTCTATCCTCTCTCTCTCTATTTTCTTGATCACTACCTATCCCTTCTATCCTCTCTCTCCCTATATCTAGGGCTCTCCTTTCCACCCTATTTACCTCACTACCTCTCCCTCCCTATATTATTACCCACTTCTCTCCCCCCCTCTATTTTTCTCACCTATCTAATTTTCCACCCTCTAGTTCTCTCCTTGCCCCTTACCCCTATCCATTTATGAACTTTCTCCCTCTCTTCTCTCTCTCTCTCTATCCAAACCTATCTATCTCCTCATTCCCTAGGTCTCTCACTCCCTCCATGTCTACCTCTCCATCCATCCCCTCTTACTCATCTCTTTGTTCTTCTATCTCTTATCTTCTCCCTCCCTCCCCTCTCTAGGTCTCTCCCTTCCTTCCCCTCTCCCTTTATATCTCCCTCACCCACTCTCTTGTATTCTCTCTCTTTACTCTTTCATCTATCCTCTTATCCTTCCCTCCCATTTCTAGGTATCTCCCTTCTTTTCTTCCCCTCTCTCTCCCTATCCTCATCTCTCTCATCTCTCTCTCTCTCTCTCTCTCTCTCTCCCTCTCCCTCTCCCTTTCCTACTAATTCTTATACTCTCTCAATTGTCTACATCATCAACTTTCATCACACCCTCTCTCTCCCTCTCTAGGTTTCTCCATCTCCACCTCTCTGCGTCTCCATCCATATCTCATTACCAATCTCTCTTTGTCCTCATCCATCTATCTCAACCCTCTCTCTATCACTCTTCCTATTTAGGTCTCTCACCTCTCTCCCCCCTATAGGTATCTTATATCTCTATCTAACCCCTCGTTAGTTCACTCCCTCCCTCTCCACCAGTCTCCCTACCTTCTTACCCCTCTCTCTCTTCTTGAACTTATCGAGATGGTAAAAGCACAAAACTGTGTCATGTTTCAGGCCAACTTATCAGCACAAGTGAATTGAAGTATTTCTAACTAAAAATTAATTTTAGTCAAACATATGGTCTATAGAGATTCATTATAGCTATATTATATATGGGCCAAAAAATTTCCAATTGGAATTGTCTACTAAATGTATATTTTATACCACTTCAGGTCTAATTACCAAAACAAATGTTTTTGGAAAACTCAATGTTTCACAACTCCTACTTTATAAATAATATTTTTTTTTAAATGTAAAAATACCATTTTATAGATCTATGAGTGAATTTTCCAAAATATATATCATTTTATATTTTTATTATTATTTATATTTTATTTTTAATTTTTATTGAAAGTAGGTCATCAACACTAAAATATAAGTTCGATTATCTTGTAAAGGAAAAATACTAAAATTTATCTAAAAATTTTGAAAAAAAAAATGCTCTAGAGAAAAAAGTCTATGTCAAGATGCTATAGTTATTTTCAAATTTGGATAAATTATTAAGAAAAAATGTGACACCAAATGGAAAGAGTTATATTTCAATACACGCAACTTTTCAAATTTATTGAAAAATATATATACATAAAAATAGTTAAAAATATATTTTTGCAGTAAAGTTTTGAGTTATCAATATACACAAAAAAAAAATTGAAGAAGAAAAGGTAAAATTTACTATATAAAGTGTGACACCTCATGTAGCTTCAATTTCAACATTTTATCAACAACTAAATTAAAATGGTTTACTTTATAAGAAAGCATATTCAAATTATTTTTTAAGTTATTTTTTAAATTACAAACATAAAATACACAAAAACATGCATTTTATTAGTTTACATTATTTCAAAGTTGAAAACATATATTTCACTTTCTATTTATTCAATTTAAAAAGTTGTATTAGCATTGGCCATTTCCTTCATAAAACACAGCTTTGTGAAATTGATTTTTCTTCTCTTTCTCCCTTACCTATCTACCTCTCTCCTCTTTAGGTCTCTCCCTCCCCCCTCCTTATCCCTCTCTTTCTCTTTTTTCTCTCTCTCTCTCTCCTCTTCTCTCTCATTCTCCTAAGTCATCAACTCTCCTCTTCTATCCCCCTTTATCTATCTCACCCCTCTCTTCCAATCTAGGTCTCTAACCTCTCTCTCACCCTCTATGTATCTCATCTCTCTATATGTACCTTAGCTAGTTCTCTCCCTCCCTCCTTAACACCCTCCCTTTATATAATCTCTTATTCTCTTCTTTGTCTTCCCTCACTTCTCTATCTCCTTCCCTAGGTCTATCATTTCCTCTACCCTATTCCCTAAAACCTATACCCTAAACCCCATATTAGATAGATAGAGAGAGAGAGAGAGAAAGTGGATGGAGGGAGATGAGGACATGGAAGTGTTCAGGGACATTGGGAAGTATAAGATAGAGAAGTGAAAGGAGAGAGAGAGAGAGAGAGAGAGAGAGAGAGATGAGTTAGATACTTGTATGGGGAGAGAGATGAGAGACCTAGAGAGAGAGAGAGGTGGGTAATGATACAAGGATGGATAATTAGAGAGGTACAGAGGAAGGGAGAAACCTAAAGAGTAGAGAGAGAAAAATTGGGAGGGAGAGGTGATGACCTCAAGAATAGGGGGATTGAATAAGAGAGGGAGAGAAAATAAGAGAGAGTAGGGTAGGTAGATGGATATGAGGGTAAGGAGGGAGGGGGGACGAAGATAGAGATGGAAGAAAGGGAGGGAGAGACCTAGAGAGGGGAGAGAGAGGTGAGAGAGAAGTGAGAGAAAGAGGAAGATGAAGAGATATAGGGAAGTATCAATACAACCAATATTCTCAACCCTATGTACCCTAAAATATGTACCATCAATAATGTACCCTATACCCTAAACCTTGTATCCTACAACCTATTATCTAAATCCTATACAAGGAAGGGAGAGGTGATGACCTAGAGAGGGTAGGGAGAAGAGGAGAGATGGAAGAATAGAGAGAGAGAGGTGGCAAAGGAATGACTGAGAGACCTAGAGAGAGAAGAGGTAGATAGGTGAGGGAGAGAGAAGAAAATAAGAGATATAAGTTCACAAAGAGAGAAAGAGGGGTGAGGAGTTGGAGAGGAAATAATTAGAGAGGAGATACAAAGGTGAGAGATCTAGAGCCTAGGAACCTATGGTGGAAAGATAGAGGGGGGGGAGAGAAGTGGGTAATGAGAAAAAGAAGGAGAGGCGGAGAGGTAAATATGGATGGAAGGAGAAACATATGTTGATATTTTGGTATGGTTTTGTCATTGATGTCAACACCTACTAAAACTTATCAACTCTGGCACTTTAGAGAATCAGCAACATTCACCGACAAGCAAAATGACTCATGCACAGTCACCGTTATCTGGTACCAGCAAGATATAATAATCACCGGCACTCAGAATGACATAGAAAACACTTGGTTATGTCGAAGACTTCGTTTGACACTTTGTCTTGGAAATTTGTTTATTGGCATATTCGTATTAGCATATTTGTTGTTACCGGAAAATAGGTCCAGGTTATACACCGGCAGGATTATCTTTTCCAGATCAGCATGGCATGCTATGGAGAAGATTTATTATTGTTGTAAATGCATCAAGACAACATGTTGAATCGGTATTGCATCAGGTATTATTTTAATTATAAATTGATTTTATTGTAATATCCTTTAGAGCCGACCTACTAAAATTGGTCCTAGGTTATGATATAAATGTAAGATCTTATTTTTAAGATCGGATGTAGAATGCGAAGAAGAATTGTGTGAAGGTATATGCGAGAATAAGCAGAGCTATACACGCAGACATCATTTGAAGGTGAAGCAAGGTTTTTGTGAAAGCATATCAGAACTACACTGATACTGAATCCAGCATATGAAGATGCTATTTTGAGCAGTACATCCTTATTGGATTTAACCATCCAATTGTAGTCAGTGTGACTCCTATTTTGTGTTTGAGCAGTGAGCTCTAGGCACTTGGCCTTTCTGCATGTGCAGACCCCATTTGTATACACTTACTATCTGCAGTAGCATCATTTGATTGTGGGTAAGGTTTCCCACCATGGTTTTTCCTCTTACGAGGTTTCCACGTACAAATATTGGTGTTATGTGTTGTGGATGACTTTGTCTTTTTGTTTCATGCATTAATCTTTACAGGTATTACAATTAACTGATAAAACTGTCTACCGGTATAAAAGATGGGTTTACCGGTATTTAGCATTAAGTTGGTTAAGTTGTTTTGGTTTGAATTTATTTGACAACTGATTCACCCCCCCCCTTCTCAGTTGTCTCTAGGACCTAACAATTGGTATCAGAGCCTAGTTCTCTTTTGCAGAAGTTTAACAACTTGAGGAGATCCAATGTCTACTAACTATTTCAGGAAGGACAGTCCTAAACTTGACGGAACCAACTATGGCATATAGAAGATCAGAATGGAGACACATCTGAATTGCATTGGAAAGGACATCTAGGAAGTTACAAAGAATGGTTATACTGCTCCTACTCCTAGTCAGCCTAATCCACCTACCTTGGGAAAAGATGAAGAAAATGATTGCAAAGCAAGAGAAGCACTTTTGAGCGCATTAACAGGTCAGCAAATCATGGGATTATCAGATAGATCCACTGCTAAAGCTATTTGAGATTGTAGTCACATAAATCTGTCCACTTAATTAAATGAATACTTAGTATTTATTTGATTATTTAAATATCAATTAATATTTAATTAATTCATCTTAACCCTCTTCTCCTATTAATTAAATAAATTATTCAATTTATTTGATTTAATTCACTTAACCAAATTCAGACCATTAATTAAATAAATAAATCATATTTGTTTAATTAAATCTTCTCTCACATTTAAATAAGTTAATATTTATTTAAAACCCCCAAAATCTTCTCTCACATTTAAATAAATAAATAATTTATTTAAATCACCTTTATCCTCCACCCACTTGTATTTTCCTACAAAAGCAAGTTGCACAACTATTTTAAATAAATTATTTATTTAAAATCCTATTTATCCTCACCCACTTGAAACCTTTAATGGTTTCCCTTAAAGTCTTCAAACTTGATGGCTTTAAAGTCTTCAAACTTGAGGGCTTCCTTCTATAGTCTTCTTAAGACTTTAATGGTTTTCCTTAAAGTCTTCAAGCCTTTAATGGTTTCCCTCAAAGTCTTCAAGCATTTTAATGTTTTATCTTCATTTTTCTCATTTAAATAAATTAATATTTATTTGAATATTTATCCAAATGCAAATTACACCATTTAATTGAAATAAATGATTTTATTTTAATTGAAAATACCAAAATTTCTCCCACTTGCATTTTCCTACAAAATCCACTTGCATGCCTAAACCCCTTCGAGAGTTTTCTAATCACTTCTAAATAACCTAACCCCTTCTCTAAACTTTGTCACATTCCTAAGCAAAAGGGAAGTCACTTCTCAAACCCTCAAAGTCTTTGATAACCATTAAAGGCTTTCAACCTTCAACCACTAAATTGCTCAAAGTCTTTGATAACCATTGAAGGCTTTCAACCTTCAACCACTTAATCCCCAAAGTCTCCAATAACCATTAATGGTTACCTCAAACCCTCCCACATGGTTCAAACATTTGTTTTGACTCAACCTCTACCCAACCCAAAGGTCTCATCAAGCCTTTAATGCTTTGACCATGATTATCTCTTAATCATTTGCACAAAGGTTTATCCTTGGATTAACTCTTAATCCAGTGGGTAATCCTAATTTAGACTTGACCCTTACCTTCTAGATAACCATGAAGTCTTCTCAGGCCTTTAATGCCTCCAACCTCTTCTCTCAACCCAATCCTATGTTGACACTTGTCACTATTTTATTGGTGCCAATTATGCACATGGATCCCCAACTTTCAAACCTGGCCCTTGATTAAACCATTCAATCTTAACCCTTCATTTCCCCATTTCTTCTATAAATAGAACCCTTCTCCTCAAGCAAAAAAAAAGAATTGGAGTATTGTTGTTATACTGGCATTAGCATAGAGATTTTTCATAGCATCACTATCTACTCTTGCATAGTATTTGCTTATCATATTCAACCATCTTGAATCTCCATATGGCATCCATGGCTAGTGCTAAAAGTTGAGAGCTACACTCATTTGGGACTTGGAGAGGAGAGGAACAAGGGAGGAGCAACTATGAGCATCTTGATTAGCTATTTTATTCTATGTTTATATGCTTTCTATTTCATGCTTAATATCTCTCTTGATATGCTTGTTTAGGATAATCTTTTGTTGCTAACACTAACATTTGTTTCTTGTGCTCTTGTGTGTGTTGCCATCAAACAGATTTTCTAATCCTTTTTGCAGAGCATCATTTGGTGAACCCGACGTGAATCCAAACACCAAAAAGATCAACTTTTTTTTTTTAACCAATAACATGTTTGAATGTTGAAAATGTCACACAGGTTGCGCTTTTGACACTGTTTTGGTGCGTTTGACATTATTTTGGTGCTATTCACCCTGTTTCAGTGCTTTTTCCTGTAGCGTCGTAAATTGTACGCACTCGCTAGGGTGGTACAATTTCACACCTAGTTTAACACCCGCCTTAGTGCATTTTGCATTTTTCATTGCATTTCTCCTTTAGCACTTAATTAATCAAATTAATTAGGTCTAAGGTCCTATTTGATCATTCTCTACATCATAAAGTTGGGCCCTTTTGCTAAAGCGTGCCCTTCGCATTTTATTCCTCCAATACATCACTCAATCAAAAACCCTAATTAAGTCCTATTTCGAACTTGGAGGCTTGGTTTTGGGGTCAAAACATCTTGAAATCACCTGTAACTTCAGGATTCTCTTTAAAATCATCATATCCGACGTCCCTGAAAATTTGGTGAAAAGTTGTCGGGACCGTGGCGCCCGGAGTGCACATGGTCCCGAAAATTTTTCCTGAAATTTTAGGAGCACGATCCAATCATAAAATAAAACTTAACCCCAAGAAATTGGCGGGATATTCAATCTCTAGGTCGGCCAAAAGATGAATTTACGATCTAGGGTTTCCTACATAAGAGCTCTCTTTCTTCATTTGAGGGGATCGGATTTTTTGTTTTCAGGAACTTCATATGCAGTGAAAGAGCAGATCTTTGAAGACTTCAACAACATTCAACATCCTTCTATCAAGCATCTATCAATTTCATTCCTTCACTTAGGGCTTGGAAGACATTGAAGAACAATAGGAGATTACCGACTGAAGATTGGCTTGTACTCCTCCCTTGAGGGTTGGGTATGATTTCATGTTGTTTTCATGTCTTTGCATAAGCTTCAATACATCATTTATTCATGCTTTAGATCACATTGCATCTTGATTTAGAGCATTTACATTATCATTTATAAGCAATTAGGGTTTACTTTCTAGGTTGCTCTAGTTTGCTTTCTTGCATTTTAGGACCTTGCACACACACTAGGTCTGCACACACAATACATTTTACAAAACAACTTGGCTATTCGTGGAGGTGGAAATCACTGAAGCGGGGGTTTGACTAAGGCAAAACCCTATATAGCCGCCCATACACCCTTTTTCAAATATCATTGCAGGTTTCGGACTCGGACGATGCCGCGGGATACAGATCCAGAGAGAGAAGGTCGAGACAGCACTCTGTATCAAATTGCAGAGCAGAAGATTGGGACAGGGGCACTGGGTGCCTTGGTCCTGCCAGGACAGGGGCGCTGGGTGCCCTGGTCCCTGGGACAGAGGCGCTGGGCGCCCTGGTCCTCCGGACAGATAGCTTTCAGACAGCTTTCCGACAGTGTTTCAGAGCGCAGAACAGCAGTTTCCGGTGCAGTTTTTAGGACAGTGGTGCCCGCGCTCCCGTCCCGAATATTTTCAGTCCAATTTTGACTCCGGGTACACATCTGCATTCTTATCTCATCCTTGTATTTACAGTTGTTCATTGTTTGATCTCAATTCTGCAATCTTGTTATTAGTTCATACTTGCATTTTGGGATTAGGGTTTGAACTTGCATTACTTGACCTTACAATTTCAACAAGGGAATAGAAATCCTAATAGATATCCCGTGGCTCTCTCTTTCACCAAAAGAAGTAGCCAATTGTGCGATATCTCTAGGCTCTTTCGTATTCCGTAATGTGTGTCAAAAGGTAGGATTAGGGCATGTTAACCTAGTCTCGCTTTTTCCCCTACACATTTTGGTGAACCCGACGTGAATCTATCATTGCTTCCTCTTGCATTGCATTTGTTAGATCTAGATCTAGAGTTAGTGTGTCTTTCATTTCATTTTCATTAAAAGAGAAAAAAAAAAAAAAAAAGTGTGTTTCTTTGCATTGTGTGTTTAAATTTTATGCAATCTTTTCAAAATGTCAGATTTTTATTTGCAAAATGTTCATGCTTTCGATGATTATTATGAGTATAGCCAAGATGAATTAAATGAAGCTTTAGATGAGTTTTTAAACCCTAAGGATGCTAAACCTTCATTTTACCAAAAACTCATAAACCTTGTTACTATGCCATTTAGGTGTGATGAGAAAGATAAGTCGAATGATTCCTCTCAAGGATACATTCCTATCCACTCTTCCCCTGAATCTAGTAACATGGTTGTTTTCAATTATCCCCTCTATGAGGAGATGTCTCCTTTTGAATCAAAAGACAAACCTTTTAACCGATATGATCATGCTTTGTTGGATGATGCTCTTGATGACTTTGTGGCTTTGTCGAAATCTTTAAACAAAAACAAGACCTCTAAATTGGTTAACATGATAAACTTGAATGAACATAATAAGCCTCTCTTTGAAGTCCAAGGTGCTTATCCTTCTCCCACCTTTCAAATTCCTAAATCACCTCTCCTTACTGTCCAAGGAAGGTATGATCATGATCCCTTTCGTACCCCGAGTAAACCAATCATCACTGTGCAAGGAAGAAAACCTATCAGTCCTTATAGTTATGCCAAGCAAATAACTAGAGAGAGTTATCATGCGGTTGCCCATACTTATCATACTAGAAATAATAGGCAACCTAATCCTCCTCCTGTTATTCCAGTCTCTCTTCCTAATCCTCAACCAATTCTTCCTCAAGCTCCCCGTATTTCGCAAGTTATGGGTAAGGAATATGATCTCATAGAACAACTTAAAGCTACCCCTGCTAAGATATCCCTTTGGGATTTGATTCAAACTTCTTCCGCTCATCATGGAATGTTACAAGATGCCTTGAAAGATTTGAATGTTCCTCCACCGAAGACATCTAGTAATATAGCATCTTTTGTTAACTTTGTGATGAATCCTAAAGCTCAAATTGTGTTTACCCAAGATGAGTTGCCTACAAGTGAAATTCAACAACAATATGATCCCTTGATGATTGTGGTTATCATGAAAGACACTGCTATAAGACGAACACTAGTAGATAATGGCTCTGGCCTTAATGTGTGTAGCATTAATTTATTGCATAAGATGAATGTGGATACGTCTCTTATTGAGCCTGACTCTCGTCCCATTCGTGGCTTTGACAATGTGGCTAAGACTTCATTGGGTATCATCACTTTACCTCTCACAGTGGGACCTGTTACTTTGCCTACTCCTATCCATGTTATGCCGGGAAATTTAACATATAACTTGTTATTAGGGAGGCCTTGGATTCACAACATGCAAGCTGTCCCCTCTACATTACATAGACAAGTTAAATTCATTTATAACAATAAGACATATACTTTGATAGGTGATACTAATTTTCAAGCTTGTCTACAAACATCTAATTCTAAAGGAGATTCTTATAAGCCATCCTCGTCTAGTGATGACTCTTTAAACAAGAAACCTGTCGATGAGTCTTCGCTCTCCGATGATCAAAATTCTTTGGATGAGTCTGGAGCTCCTGAAGAAGATCCTTCTCGACTTGAAACTACACATAAAAAGGATTTTGATCCTGAGAAGGTTCTCGCAGAGGATGATTGGGGATCTCTTGATTTTAACCCTACCTTTGTAGGTGAATATAAGGTTCCTTCTAGAGAAATTAAAGTTGAAAAGAAGGAAGAAGCTAAAAATCACAAAGTTGAAAAGAAAGAAGAAGCTAAAAATCAATCAACTTTACCTGAATCTATGAGTAATAATTTTGTGGCCGCTTCTCAAACTTCTTCTCCTCACACCTCTAATTATGAAGAGTTTGATTCTTTGTCTTATGAAAAACCACCTTCTCTTCCTGAAATGGCTGATCGTTATGGTCGTGGTTTTCGCATTTTTGCTAAGCATGGGTATCATGGAAAAGGTTGTGGTGCTAATGAACAAGGGATAAGAGTTCCTCTAGAGACTAATTTTCAACATTATGCCTTTGGACTTGGCTATAATCCCTGCAGACGTACTAAAGCTTCTAAAAGACCATGCATTAGTGTTAATGCTATCTCTACATCTTTATCAATACAACACCCTGAGTATATTGATGGGGATCCTTCGGGTGATTGTGCTTTGGATATCTTCCCTACTGACGATGCTTTAGCTGAGTTCTTGGGAGCCTATGACACTCTTCCGCGTTATCATCACAATAGGGGACTCCCTTATTGTTTGAACACTGAAGCCTATTTTGGAAAAGAGATTGATAACGATAAGATTGTGAAAGAATTCCCTCAGTTAAAGGATACTCCTCAACAAAGTAATCTTCTCATAAGTGACACCACTGATGTTAAGATGGATCCTTGCAACAAAGAGAAAGTTATTAAAATTGGAAAATGTTTGGATGAAGAGGAACAGAAACAATATGAAGAACTATTGCATGAATTCCCTGAGATCTTTGCTTGGACATATTTTGACATGCCTGGTATAGATCCTAAGATCGTTACTCATAATATTGTCTTAGTTCCCGATGCTAAGCCTGTGAAACAAAAGATTCGAAAAATGAATCCTAAGGTAGCTCTGCTTGTTAAGGCTGAGATTGAAAAATTATTGGAGGCTGGATTTATCCGCCCTATTGACTATTCCCCATGGATTTCAAATATTGTCACTGTGGCTAAACCAGACAACAAAATAAGAATGTGTACCGACTTTCGGGATCTAAATAAGGCTTCTTTAAAAGATGATTTCCCTCTTCCAAACATTGACATGATAGTTGATTCTACGGCAGGACATGCCTTGTTATCCTTCATGGATGGTTTTTCAGGCTATAATCAAATTTTCATAAACCCTCAAGATCAATTCAAAACCGCTTTCACCACTCCTTGGGGTACGTTTTGTTGGATAATGATGCCTTTTGGACTTAAAAACGCCGATGCAACTTATCAACGAGCAATGAACCTTATCTTTCATGATTATATGCATAAAATTTTAGAGGATTATGTTGATGATATTTTAGCTAAATCCTTTCTTCGCATGGATCATGTTAAAATCCTTCGTCAAATCTTTGAAAGAATTCGTAAATATCACATGCGCTTGAATCCCTGAAAATGTGTTTTTGGTGTGGATAGTGGAAAACTATTAGGGTTCATAGTTTCGCATCGTGGGATTGAGGTGGACACTAAGAAAATAGATGCTATTGTCAACTTGCCACCTCCTAGAAATGTGTCTCAACTTAAAAGCTTACAAGGAAAGATTCAAGCTATTCGTAGGTTTGTGTCTCAACTTGCGGATTGTACCTTTCCTTTTACTCAACTTCTTAAAAAGGATATCACTTTTCAATGGAATGAAGATTGTTAGCAAGCATTTGAAGATTTAAAAGTGTATTTGGCTAGTCCTCCTATTCTTCAACCTGCCGAACCTTCTAAACCCTTCCTTCTATATACAGCTGCTTCTTCTCATGCTCTCATAGCATTGTTAGCACAACATGATAAAGATGGTAAGGAATGTCTGGTTTATTATATAAGTCATACCTTACTTGATTATGAGACCCGATATTCTGCGATAGAAAGACAATGCTTGGCCTTGGTGTTTGCGACTCAGAAATTGAGACATTATCTTTTAAATTCAGAAGTCCACGTCATGGTGAAGTTTGATCCTTTGAAGCATCTTTTCTCTAAAACTGATTTATCAGGACGTCTAGCTAAGTGGGTTATGATGTTAACTGAATTTGACCTTAAATTTGTTTCACAAAGAGAAATTAAAGGACAAGCGTTGACTGATCACTTAGTTGAGGCCCCTTCACCTTTCTCCTTCCCTAACCCTGAGTCTTTTCCTGATGACTTCATTCTTTCTATAGAGAAAGATGAAACTTGGGAATTATACTTTGGTGGCTCTAAGTGTCATACCAATAACATTGCTGAGTATGAGGCTCTTATAGCGGGAATAAAAGCAGCCTTAGCTCTGAATATAAAACACATACATATCTATGGAGATTCGCAATTGATTATAAGACAAGTAACAGGAATGTATCAAGCAAAACAAGACAAATTATCACAATATAAAGACCTTGCTATCTCTTTATTACAAAAATTTGATTCTTATACCATGGAACCTGTTCCTCGAAAAGATAATCGACATGCGGATGCAATGGCATGTGTGGCTTCTCTTGTATCCTTAGAGGACCCTGTGGTCGATCTTAAATTTGTTATTCACAACCTTATTTCTCCAGCTATTGAAGACGATTCTAGCTTGGTAACATGTTGTGACTTTGTAGATTCAGATGAATGGTTCTCGCATATCGTAAGATATTTGACCGATGGTACCTTTCCTGATTCTGCTAATAGGAACACTAGGGCTAGAATCTGCAAGCTGTCTGCTAGGTATATCATTCTTTCTAATGTCCTTTACCGAAGGGGTTATGATGGTCTTCTCCTTCGTTGTCTTAACAAGTCAGAAATCCCTGTTGCTCTTGAAGAGGCACATTCAGGTGCCTGTGGGGGGCATTTTGGGGGCAAATCCCTAGTTCATAGATTGCTTCGTATGGGATACTATTGGCAAACTATGCAGAAGGATTCCTTTTCATTTGTTAAGAAATATCATCAATGTCAACAACACAATAATCTGATTCATGCTCCTGCCCAAGAACTTCGTTCTCAAGTAGCTTCTTGGCCTTTCTCCGCATGGGGTTTGGATCTTATTGGTAAAATTTCTCCTCCTTCATCTCAAGGACACACCTTCATTATAACCGCAACAGATTACTTTACGAAGTGGGTAGAAGCTATTCCCCTTCGCTCTACTACTGCTGAAGTGATTTGTCAATTTCTTCTAGAAAACATTATTTCTCGATTTGGGATACCTTCCACTATTATCTCAGATAATGGGACATCGTTTAAGAACAAGGACGTGAAGAAATTCCTCGAGAAGTATCATATCAAACATCGATTTTCTACACCATATTATCCTCAATCAAATGGTCAAGCCGAATCATCCAATAAGATAATTGAACAAATTCTTCGTAAAACCGTGAATAAGCATGGTAAGGATTGGAGTAACCAGCTAATCTATGCTCTTTGGGCCTACTGAACGAGTGTACGAATTGCTACGGGAACTACTCCTTATAATCTTGTTTATGGTGCTGACGCTATTATGCCCTTAGAATTAGAGATTCCATCACTTAGGGTTTCTCTCAAAGGTATAGTAGATGATGACTCTTATAGAGAACAACGACTTCAACAGCTTGAGATGCTTGATGAACAGCGTATAAACGCTCTTGAGCATATTCAAGTGTATCACAAAACTCTACAACGAAGCTATAATGATAAGATTATTCAACGTTCCTTCTCAGTAGGTGACTTAGTCCTTTATGAGAATCAGCGCAATGTGAATGCCTTACCTGCAGAAAAGGGAAAATTTAGTCCTAATTGGCTTGGACCATATATCGTTATTGAGGATTATGGATCAGGTGCTTACAAAATAGCGGATGTAGACGGTGCGCCTCTTAAAGAACCTATCAATGCTATGCACTTGCATAGATATTATGCTTAATTCTTCGTTCCTCATCTATCTTCTTTTCAATTCTTCAACATTGGATAATATGTTAGTGTTTCTTGATTAAAGCAAAATAGAATTAAATGTTATATTGTTTAATCTATATTGCTTCGTTCCTCACAAGCGTGTCTTCTTACTTTATAGTTTGTCTTGAATTCATTTATGTAAATTGTAAAAGATTTACATTTCCATTATGCTAGCATATTATACAGTGTCTTTATGTGTTAAGTAGAATCGTATCATGTTGTGTTTAAATTCAAAATTAAATCACATTAGTTATATGATTCTTAGACTTAATGCATATTTCTTCCTTATCATCAATGTAGTACTTGATTAAATATTTTAATTAAGTCACACATGTATCAATTTAATCATGGAGCATTGAGAAATCAATCACATGGAAATTAAATTCTGAACATACATGTACATTTACCAAATGTATTAGATTTAATCAAAACAAAATATACATTGTTTTAAGCATTAAAGATAACACATTTGAGACAAAAGAGAAGCATGTATATATACATATATATATATATATGTGTGGATCGTATACAAATATAGGTCACTGTATATCCAAAATGTGACCTCTCTTCTACATCATAAAATCATCTCCTCTCCCTAGGGCTAGTGGCTGGAGAGTGTCGACTGGATGCTCCCTCCTGATCTGGCCGTGAAGGTGGACCCATGGGTGTGTAGCGCGATACAGACCATGAGTGACTCCGAGAGGAACTCCTACGATCCCTATCCATAAGGATCGCGCGATAGGTGGTAGCCTCGGCCTGAGCTGCTGCTAGATCTCGCCGCGCCTGCTAGAGGTCCTCTGATAGGACTCTCTCTCTTTGTCGCGCCTGCTGGAGGTCCTCTGAGAGGACTCTCTCTCTCTCCCTCCATATATTTACCTGTACTCGGAATGGGGAAAACAAGTCCTCATGCCGACCCGCGTTCCCCTGAGGCCTATAGGCAATCTGTGAGGAACTGGGGATCTGTGCTATCATGGAAATATCTGTCATTGCCTGCTGAATCAGGGAACGCCATTCCTGCACATTAGCTGTGGTAGTAGAATAGATTTTTGTTAGTACTATTCTATATCATCAAAACATTAATTAATCAATATAAACCTACTATACCTAGATCTCCCTCATGCCAGTAGGGATCATGATATGGTAGCATCTGTGACTGGGAACCACTAGGCTCCCCTTGCTCGAATAATCTGTCCACGATGGGTGTAGGCTGGACAGTAGGACAGGTCTCCGTATCGCATCATGTTCCCCCTATTGGGGAATAAGAGGTGGATCCAGAGCTATGGTATCGTCTCCTGAATGGTGGGGAGCTACATCTGACTCCTCCTCATCATCTCTGTCCTCCTCCTCATCATCCTCCTCGTCATCCTCATCCCCGTCCTCATCTGCATCATCACCTGCATCCTCCTCGTCCTCCTCTCTATCTGTATCCTCCTCCTCCTCCTCCTCATCATTAGGTTGATCGCCTGTAGGTGGATCAGGATCTCCTGCCTCCTCATGACCCTCTCCCTCCTTTGGCTCCTCCAACCTGGATCCCTAGTCCTCGTCTCGGTCTCCATGTCTCCATGGGCCTGGATAGCCTGTCGGATGATCTGGTGGAAAGATAGGACCTGGATATGATCTCATAAACCATGAGACGTACCTCCGCTGTGCTCCAGGCTCTGCAGAATAATCAGTGACTACATCCTGATTAGATCCCTCTAGGTCTGTCGTCTCAATGTCATCTACCGTCGGTCTCGCTACTGCTCTAGGTCTGGGAAGGACCCGTGAGTGTCGAGTATAGATGGGCACATCGGCTGGAACACACTGCTCTAGCCCGAACTGCCTCCGTACTCGGTCAAAGTAGAAAGGGACTATGATGTGTGGATATCGTCCCTGCAGTAGGTGGTTCCTCTGTAGGCATGCTAACTGTCTCTCCATCCCATCCCATCTGTGCATCCGTAGGTAAGGTCTCCACACTGTCACCTCGGCTGTCAGTCTGTCAAAAATCACTCTCCAATATAACAAATCTCCAAATCTCCACTCGCTGGTAAGTGGATAAGCGAACACCCTAGGTCGCTCGCTCGCTGTACTCAGTGGAAAGCCGACGGGCCTGGTGCATGTGAAGTGCTCTAAAATCCACACCTGCAGAAGTGTACATGTCATCAAACTGCAACCCTGTCCGAATACATACTCCTCAAGGTCATGATAGAGATGTGCAAGCATACTCCGACCCCAAGCATACACTCTCCTGTGTCTCTCCATCGCTCTGATACACCATGTGAGACCCCCATGCATGTGTGTCCCTCGCCCATTAGGGCAGACGGCTAGTGCTATGATGGCTATCATGAGGCGTCTCAGAAGGGGTACCTCCCCTGTAGGATGTAAGAACCAGCTGACCATGATACGACCTCTCGTCTCGCTTGGCATGACTCTCCCTATGCAATACACCTGCTCTCTCTGATGATCCTCCGCTGACCGATCGGTCGCGTATGTAACAGTCGCTCCTCTGATAGGAAGATGAAGTATACGGTACACATCCTCGAGTGTGACCGTCAGCTCTCCTACTGGAAGGTGAAAAGTGCATGTGTTAGGATCCCATCACTCCATCAATGCCATCAGCATCGTAGGATGGAACCGAATGGCTGGCATGAGGATCACATACCACAATCCCACAATCGATAGTGTGTCTCTCTCTGACTGAGTCAGCCGCGAAATCTGATCTCGCAAACTGTGAAGAATATGTCCCGCTGTATGCTCTCTCATGTACGGGAGACCCTGCAACACGAAAACATGACCGTAATCAGTACTCGATCATCAAAATCGCTAATGCAAATTGTCGAACATTGTATGCTAGCCTTGTAACCCCTTGCCAAGCCCTGAGGGGACCAGGGCACCCCACAGGGACCATGGTGCTCTGGGTGGGCCCCGGTCAGCCTTCAAGGCCCGCATACGATCACAAAAAAGTCAAACATGCGAAAAATCAAAAGTCAAACGTTCAGTCAACTCACCTCGTCCAGTGGCTCGTCGTCGATCACGGCCTAGCACAGGATCTCGATCCTCGTGGGACGCTCTGGTCGTCGTGAAGGCATGATGATGGCTAGGTGGGCTCCGCTGCACTGAATAGTATTCTGAAATCAACAAAGTGACAAATGTAGGTGTCACTTTCAAAGTATATACTCTCATTTGTTTATCTCTACTTTTCAAACCCTAATTTTTTCTCTATCATTCATTTTATCATAACTTGGGTTTGGGAGATGCGATTTTCGAGCTGTTTGTTGCGTTGGAATCATATTTTCCTTCTCCTACTCTCGGGATGTTCCAAAAAGTGCTCTGATGACACCTATTTAGTGAACACCCCTCATCAATGCTCTCTTACACAATTTGTCGCAAGTAAACATGCTACCCTGTTTCACCTCCCTAATAAGCAAGTCGAACCAGGGGGGGCATATAGCTACTCACAGATTTCATCACTTTCCCTAGTAAGCATTAGGTGATTTTGTGATCTAACGTGTGTTTTGTAGGGTGCGGTTCCTAACTGTGTACTGCAGATACCGCTGGGGGCTTCGTCCGACAACTTATGGATATATCCTTTTTCAAATGATGTTTACTTTTCTGTACTTTAGCTTGCATATGCACGTAGTACTCATATGACAGCTAAAGTGGGGGCTAAATGTAGCGTCGTAAATTGTACGCACTCGCTAGGGTGGTACAATTTCACACCTAGTTTAGCACCCACCTTAGTGCATTTTGCATTTTGCATTGCATTTCTCCTTTAGCACTTAATTAATCAAATTAATTAGGTCTAAAGTCCTATTTCATCATTCTCTACATCATAAAGTTGGGCCCTTTTGCTAAAGCGTGCCCTTCGCATTTTATTCCTCCAATACATCACTTAATCAAAAATCCTAATTAAGTCCTATTTCGAACTTGGGGGCTTGGTTTCGTGGTCAAAACATCTCGAAATCACCTGTAACTTCGGGATTCTCTTTAAAATCATCATATCCGACGGCCCTGAAAATTTGGTGAAAAGTTGTCGGGACCATGGCGCCCGGAGTGCACATGGTCCCGAACATTTTTCCCAAAATTTTAGGAGCACGATCCAATCATAAAATAAAGCTTAACCCCAAGAAATTGGCAGGATATTCAATCTCTAGGTCGGCCAAAAGATGAATTTACGATCTAGGGTTTCCTACATAAGAGCTCTCTTTCTTCATTTGAGGGGATCAGATTTTTTGTTTTCAGGAACTTCATATGCAGCGAAAGAGCAGATCTTTGAAGACTTCAACAACATTCAACATCCTTCTATCAAGCATCTATCAATTTCATTCCTTCACTTAGGGCTTGGAAGACATTGAAGAACAATAGGAGATTACCGACTAAAGATTGGCTTGTATTCCTCCCTTGAGGGTTGGGTATGATTTCATGTTGTTTTCATGTCTTTGCATAAGATTCAATACATCATTTATTCATGCTTTAGATCACATTGCATCTTGATTTAGAGCATTTACATTATCATTTATAAGCAATTAGGGTTTACTTTCTAGGTTGCTCTAGTTTGCTTTCTTGCATTTTAGGACCTTGCACACACACTAGGTCTGCACACACAATACATTTTACAAAACAACTTGGCTATTCGTGGAGGTGGAAATCACTGAAGCGGGGGTTTGACTAAGGCAAAACCCTATATAGCCGCCCATACACCCTTTTTCAAATATCATTGCAGGTTTCGGACTCGGACGACGCCGCGGGATACAGATCCGGAGAGAGAAGGTCGAGACAGCACTCTGTATCAAATTGCAGAGCAGAAGACTGGGACAGGGGCGCTGGGCGCCCTGGTCCTGCCAGGACAGGGGCCCTGGGTGCCCTGGTCCCTGGGACAGAGGCGCTGGGCGCCCTGGTCCTCCGGACAGATAGCTTTCAGACAGCTTTCCGACAGTGTTTCAGAGTGCAGAACAACAGTTTCCGATGCAGTTTTCAGGACAGTGGCGCCCGCGCTCCCGTCCCGAACATTTTCAGTCTGATTTTGACTCCGGGTACACATCTGCATTCTTATCTCATCCTTGTATTTACAGTTGTTCATTGTTTGATCTCAATTCTACAATCTTGTTATTAGTTCATACTTGCATTTTGGGATTAGGGTTTGAACTTGCATTACTTGACCTTACAATTTCAACAAGGGAATAGAAATCCTAATAGATATCTCGTGGCTCTCTCTTTCACCAAAAGAAGTAGCCAATTGTGCGATATCTCTAGGCTCTTTCGTATTCCATAATGTGTGTCAAAAGGTAGGATTAGGGCATGTTAACCTAGTCTCATTTTTTCCCCTACACATTTCCTTCTCTGTCTTTCCCTTTCTTTTAGTGCGTTTGTGTTAAATAGTGCCTCTATTCAAATGCAGACTAGCGCTATTGTAACAAAATGTTGTACAAATCACCTTTTAACCAAAAAAAAAAAAAAACCAAAAAAAAAAAAATTAGGCTTGTAGAAGCCCACCAAATATGTGGATTTTACTAACTATTTTTCTCTTTTGTGCAAATTTAAATTAGATTAAAAAGTAGATTTATATTTTTTACTAACTTGTTTTTTGAAGTTGGTTTTAAAAATGAATTCACTTTTTATTTTGGTTTAAAATTAACTTCACATTTCAAATTTGGGCTTTTAAAAAAGAATCGCACATTTGTTTGGGGCTCTTAAAAAGAATTTCATTGTTCCAAGGTAAAAAGAACCACAAACTTATACAAAAACAACTTTATATTTTTTTTGCAAGTTAGGAAACAAACTTCGTTTTGGTGCTTAAAATCAACAAGGCAAATTTTATTTCTTGCATCAAGATAAAACTCACAATCCACACTTCCATTTTTGGTGCAAATAAAATTCACAATCAACTTGTCTCATTTTTAAAGCAATTTTACTTCATGCAAACGTGTTTTTCATTAAGTTGACCAGGATTTTCAAATTCTAGTTTACTCAAACAATTGCCTTTGAAAATTAAAAAGAACACCATGATTGTTGGAGCAACATCTCCAAATAGTTAGATCACATTGCAATGATAGATTAAAAAGAACAAGTGTTTTTCGTGCTTGGCACACTTGTGCAAAGAGTTGGTTGAGTGGTCCTACTTCTAACATACACTATCCTCTCCCTTGGCTTTCGTGGTCCTAGGTGCAAGAGAAAAGTGTTAGTAACACTCAAAATTTTATCTTTTTAAGAGAGGCCTGCCAAGAGACACATCACTCTTGGGAACGACCTCGAGCGGTAAATCCTTCGAGCCGCTATAGAAATCAGGTGTGAGCGAAAGTTGTAGCCTTGGGTATAGCTATTCCTATAGTGTAACTGGCTGAAAGGACAAATGGGCCCCACCACCAGTTACAAGGCTCTTAAGTGAGTCACTGCAGAATGAACTTATGTCCAAAAACATCGAACATGACTAAACACCTTTAAATAGTATCCCACCTTTTCTATTGATTGAGGATATTTGAGATATAATTTAGTGCAAGAGCATAGATGGTTTTGCTCCCAAGATACTCACCATACATATTTCCTTGAGTAGAAACATAGCTTTTTGAAAAGTCACTTGTGGCTTGATAAAATTTGTGACTCCCCCATCATAGGGATCATCTATTTGTTATGCTCGTGCAAGACTTAGTATATCACATCCTTACATGCCACGGCGGGATTCATAAGGTATGTAGTACCAAAGTTGAAGAAATATCAAGATGTGGGCTAAATTTATCACAACTGGCCATTTGACCTTAAGGATAAAAAGTGTTTGAAGTGTGTTCATTTTAGTCAAGACCAAGTGCAAATTGAGCCGACTTCAGGCTTTGGAAATACACCTTAAAATACATCTAAAGGAAGGGTTATATAAAAGTCCAAGGATTGGGTTGATCTAGACCCATACTCATTTGTGCCTTTGGGGCAACATTCTTGTGTTTGTGTGCTTGCTTTGTTTTCTTGTCAAAGAAAAATCAGAAAATCAATCCCAAAAACACAGTATTCATCCAACATTTCTCAAAAACAAACAAAAATACCAAAAACAAAGTGCAAACAACAAAGAGACAAATTTTATGACCATTCTTCACATCTTGTGAAAGAAGAAGTGTCATCAGAATATCAACTTGAAAAGGAGACCATTAAGCTTAAAGGCTTTGATCAAAAGAAGGAAATTCTTCTATCTCAATAGACAATTTTTTGTCTCACATAGAGTCTTTCTACATCGCATGCGTCTATACCTTCAAGGTAAAACAAACGAGTTTGATTCAGAATCATTGAACCGCAGAGCTTTTATGCAATATAGAGCTCTGAGTTATCACAAAAATCAAGGAGGAAAGATTAATCCCAACTTCTTCCCGAATGTCTGTATCACCTACAACATAGCTCGAGAAGTGCCACCAACACCTGAAAGAGAAGAGGTAGAGTTTGTCCCATTTGTAACACAAAGTTTTTATTGAAGTTGAAAACATTTTCATCCATCATCTCACTCATACATAATCACTTCATCATCAATCCGTTCCCACTCCCAAAACATTAAGAGGTTCTTGTCCCAAGTTCTCTTTTAGATATTGCTTGAAATCAAACACATTATATCACTTTTTAGATTGTTTCTACATCTAGGATAAGCTCATCCTAAGAGACACATCTACGCAGGTTAAAACTAGTTCATGAGTGAATCCTCTCATTACTAGGTAGTTAAATCTGTAACACATCTCAGATTTCTCTACACCTTATCACATCCAACTCCTCAAACAAACAAGAAATTCAAAGAAGGAATTTCGGTTACATCTACCTTAAAGTGCTAGAGATCCACATACAACACAAATCACCAATCATCAATCTTTCATTTTATCAACAACTCATCATCATCTTCAATCAACTTCAAACAAAAACTTGCAAGCAAAATGGCTCAAACCCGATCACGGTCAAGGCAACGAGAAATAGAAATTGAGGAAGAAGAAGACGAAAATCTCAATGAATTTCAAGAAGCACTTGGAGGAAATATAAATGACGAAAACCCAAGTACTCCCACTCCTGCAACAATCGAAAGGGCTCAGCATAACCCTCACTTTAACAGATTGTTTGATGAAATACTCAGGAGCAATGCGGATGCTCACTTCTTAAAACTTGCTCAAGAAGGAGCCAAACTCCCCTCTGACTTTGATCTTGCCCAATTAAGACAAGCATCAGAAATACAAAGTCGCCATGAGGAGGAAAGAGGTTGAAATCACATCAGATATAACATTCCTCAAGGTAACCCACCACCTCCTCCTCCAAATGAAATGGAGATGTTGCGGCAACAAGTCAAGAATCTCGCCCAACAACTTCATAGTGGTGTTAAGACCAATCAATTCTCACTCAATGACATCTGTCCCTATCCTTTTGATAGGAATCTTTACATGCCACCCTTTCCACGAGGATTCGAAACACCCAAATTTGAAAAATATAGAGGAAAGGGGGATCCCCATGATCATGTCCGAGAATTTCATTCCGCTTGTCTTGAAGTGGCATATGAAGACACCTACCTAATGCGCCTTTTTCCCCAAAGCTTGGGAGGAACAACCACATCATGGTTTTCCCGACTACCAGGTGGCATTAGAACATTTGAGGAACTCATCCAGAAGTTCCTAGCTCATTACTCTCATAACATTGAACGCGACATCACCATGGCTGATCTGTGCAATACCAAACAAAAACCAGGTGAACTATTCTCAGTAGTCCTACAACGATGGCGCCAAATGTCTAGCAGATGTTCTCTTCAGTTACCTGAATGAGAACTAGTGGAAATTTTCATTTCCAACTTAAACGAAGAAATGGAATTTCACCTGGATGTCAAAGACACAGACTCTTTTAACGATATGATCACCAAGGGTTTAAAATGTGAAAGGGCACTCATCAAGAAAGGACTCATCAAAATCTTTAATGAACCAAAAGATGGTCCTCGCCTGCGCTTCAATAGTGATAAACCAAACTTTTGGAACAAGAATAAGAATATCGTCAGCGATGGGGTTGTGGATGCTCGAACTATCCAAAATGCACAACCTGTAGTTCAGTTTGCAGGACAAAATCCTCCACCTCAGAATAACACAAATGTTCCTTCCAATCAAGGTCGCATCACATCTCATGATGAACCAAGACCTCGTCCACAAAAACAAAAACGCACATACACTCCCTTAGGGGAACCCATTGAAACAGTGTTACGACAACTCATTTCTCAGAATTTGATCACTCTACCTAAGCTATCAAACTATGAGCCTCAGGTCAAACTGGCATGGTGGAGAGATACTGAACACTGTGAGTTCCATCAAGGAAGAGGACACAAGACAAGTAATTGTCACTGATTGAAAGATCTCATTCAGGATCTTATTGATCGAGGAGAAATTGAAATTGAAGGACATGACCCAAAAATGACCAATAATGATCATCTGATGTTCAAGAATCCACTTCCATCACAAGATCAAAGGGGTCCTTCCACTTCCCGGTGAGGCACTGATACCACTGATTATACACAGGCTGCATATAGCTACACTGTAAATCACCTGTATGATGCCAGTGAACAAATTGCAACCATAACCTTCAAAAATCCCACCTCAAATTGCAATGTTGTTACACGTCGTGGCAAGGTCACCATCAAGGCAGCTCCACAGGGCACCACCTCCATCCCAAAGCAGTACAATCTTGTGGAACAATTAGACAAAACCCCTGCGCTTATATCCATTTTAGAGCTATTGCGCCTATCACCATCTCATAAAAAAATCTTGGATCAAGCACTTCAAGAGGCGTCAGTCCTTGCAAATTTGAATATAGACCAATTTCAAGCCATGGTTGGAAGTCTCAAGTCATCACCTTGTCTCACTTTTTCTGAAAGTGACAACTCTTCCTTCCAACAACCGCATAACGCCTCACTCCACATCGAAGGATTTATCAACCAGCATCGGATCAAGAGAGTCTTGATCGATAATGGAGCAGGCCTGAATATTTGCACACTACAGTTGGTCACAACATTGGGATATGTGGTAGAATCAGTGGATCCTCGTCAGAAGATCACAATCAAAGCCTATGACGATGCGGAGCGTTCATCCAAAGGAGCTGTGGTACTACCAATCCGAGTACGCCTTGTGGTAAAGCACATCATCTGTCAGGTTCTGGACCTTCCTCTGCCATATAATCTATTATTAGGGAGACCTTGGATACATGCCATGCAAGTTGTTCCATCTACCTACCATCAATGTATCAAGTTCCCACATAACGGTACAGAGATCACAATCCTGGGCGATGCAAATCCCTTTGCTTTTTGCCATAATATCAACCATCAACCAGAGATTACTGTTCCTAATAATAGGGAAGCCATTTCCTCCACATCATATGTAAGTCCCGCCTCTCTTGCCAGTTCGAACACCACTATACCCAAGCAAGAAAAGCTTAAGATGAAGATGGCAGAGGAAGGTCCTGGAGAATACAACTTAAGTCAACTCTTTTGTGTGGGACAGATGCCCACTTCTCCTAGAACACATGGTAAACCACAGCAGTTACTCCAACAACCACTGATCATGCCAGCATGTGCTTTGACGCCTTTCATCCTTGGAAAGAGTCAAGAAGAAGAAACACAAGATGAGGACCTAGCAGAATGGATCTACAAAGATCCCATCACCACTGATATACCACAAGTTAAACTTCTTACGGATCAGTATGGAAAAGGTCTCCTCATTATGCAAAGAATGGGGTATGATGGTCAGAGTGCTTTGGGATATTGCAAACAAGGATGACATGAACCTCTGCTACCAGAATTTAAGCCCAAAGGCAATACAGGCCTAGGCTTTGAGAAAGAAATATTTCCTAAACTCAAATTCAAAGGACAACCCAGCAAACCACTATGTCAACCTACAGCAAAAAGGACACCTTTCATCATTAAAGCAGCATCAAGTACTATCCCCACTGCCCCATCGAGGCTCACAAACCCAACACCACCATTTACAATGCCAATAATCCCACCAATCGAACCAGTAAAACCATTCGCAACAGCCATTACATCAATAAAACCATTTGTAGCAACAACTGTATCAGAACCCGCAGCAGCATATATGGCACCAGTAGTATCAGCAAAAGCCATTGAGTCAATCTTACCGATACTTCCCGTATCAGATTCCTTGATCCCCATCACACTTCCTGCAGCACCGATTACTACAAAGATACATAAACCAATCACACCAGCCATGTTTAATTCCAAAGATATCCTAGTATGGTATAGTAATCGGATGCTGGAAAGTGATTCAGAGACCGGCTCACATGAGTGGGAATTTGATTCGGTATAGCTTAACACTTTAGATGAGGAAGACACATCACTACCTCCACCATGCAAAGACATCCCTATTTACGGAGAAGCACAGATAAAGACCACTTGGGTTCCTGAGCTGGAAACATCTTCCACAGACCCTACGTCTCATCCTATGCCTGATTCTGACAGGGAGAGTACCATCAACAACCTTCACCACACTGTCTTAACCCTCACTGATACCTCTAACGAACTTAACCTGATCGATGATGTAATGCCCATTATCCACCCTGAACTCATCGAATGGAACCAATCAAATCCTCCATGTCTTGACCTCTTCCAAAACAATGAGGCTATCATTGACTTTTTGGAATTAAGGGATAATCTACCAAGCGGGGATCACAAAGCTGGATTCGCCATTGAACTTAATAGCGCAGCATACTTCGGGGTGAATGCCAAACCTTTCAGCTGCAAAAATATAACAATAAAACATGGATCTTCCAGTGAAAACCACACTGTGGCACTATTTGATCCGACAAAAGTAAAAAGAAAGAGCGTATCCAACAGTGAAAACCTCTCTAAGGCACCTGAGGATGAAGGGTTTGACATCCTCCCTTCTAGTACACAACAGGAATGATCAACGATTCTCATCGAGGAAACCAAAGAATACAATGTGGGGACTCTTGAAAATCCTCATCTCATACATCTGGCATCTCTTCTCACTCCAGAGGAACAACCTAAATTTATAGAGTTCTTCCAGCAGCATCAAATCAACTTTGCATGGTCATATGCAGACATGCCTGGGCTTGATCCTGATTTAGTTATGCATCATCTCACAGTAGCAGAAGGAGCCAAACCTGTCAAGCAGAAGCTTCATAAGATGCATCCTCAGATTGCAGTGCTAGTCAAAACAGAACTCAAGAAACTCCTGGATGTTGGTTTCATTAGACCAATTGATTATGCAGAATGGATCTCCAACATCATGCCAGTTGGCAAACCAAAAGGGGGCATCCGCATTTGTACCGACTTCAGAGATCTAAATAAGGCCTATCCTAAGGATAATTTCCCCCTACCAAATATCGACATCATAATGGATCTAACAGTAGGACATGCCATGCTTTCACTCATGGATGGCTTTTCAGGATACAATCAAATAAAGATCGCACCAGAGGACCAACATAAGACAGCCTTCACATGTCCATGGGGCACATACTGCTGGAATGTAATGCCTTTTGGTCTAAAGAATGTAGGAGCGACCTATCAAAGAGCAATGACCACCATCTTCCATGACATGATGCATACTATGATGGAAGATTATGTGGATGACTTACTAGCAAAATCACTCACTAGAGATGGGCATCTCCACATCTTAGATCAAATCTTTGATAGACTGGAACAATACCATGTTCGACTCAACCCAAAGAAATGTGTCTTCGGAGTGACCTCCGGGAAGCTTCTAGGATACATTGTCTCAAGCAAAGGCATTGAGGTCGATCCAGCAAAGGTTAAAGCAATCATGGACATGCCACCTCCAAGGAATATCAGTCAGCTAAGAACACTACAAGGACGGCTTCAATCCATCTGTAGATTCATTGCACAATTGGCTAATAAGTGTCACCCATTCACACACCTGCTACACAAGAACATTCGCTTTCAGTGGGATGACAAATGCCAACAAGCATTTCAGGTGCTTAAAGACTATCTCATGAATCCACCATTGCTGATGCCACCAGATTCAAGTAGACCGTTGTTACTTTATCTCTCAGCAACAAGTACAGCATTGGGTGTACTACTGGCACAACATAATGCAGAAGGAAAGGAGTGTGCTATTTACTACATCTCTCGAACACTGGTGGGGTATGAACTCAATTACACACCTATTGAGCAGGCTTGTCTAGCAGTAATCTTGGCAGCCACTAAACTGAGGCACTATCTATTAACACACAAGGTGCAACTCATTGCAAAGATTGATCCACTCAAGTACTTACTCAACAAAGCAGCATTGATAGGTCGCTTGGCCAAATGGGTGATGATTCTAAGTGAATTTGACATCGAGTATGTGGATCGTAAAGCTATCAAAGGTCAGGTTATTGCAGATCAGTTGGCCAATGCACCACTCATAGGTGATCATCCTCTCATTTCCAATTTTCCAGATGAAGAGATATTCATGATCACAGAAGCACAGCCATGGAAACTATATTTTGATGGTTCATACACTAGGCATGGCTCGGGGGCAGGCATTCTGTTTATCACACCTCAAGGTGACAGCATCCCGAAGTCTTACAGGCTCACATTTCCATGCACAAACAACATAGCAGAGTATGAGGCCTTGATCACGGGACTCAGATTAGCCATACAATGGAAATTACAAGAACTGCAAGTATATGGCGACTCGCAACTAGTCATTCGACAAGCAACAGATGAGTATCAGACCAAGGATGATAAACTCATGCCATATAAACAAATGGTGGACAATCTAAAGACATCATTTACTACTATCACTTTTGAGCAGATACCAAGAGATCAGAATCGAGCTGCTGATGCTATGGCTACCATCGCATCTCTCCTAGATCTTCCACAAAATTCAACACGCTACGAGTTCTTGGTAGAACAGCTTTGGCTTCCCGCTTATGATATCCCTGAATCTGAAATGATATGCTGCCTTGTCGGTTCTGAATCCCCATGGTATGGTGAATTCTACACCTATCTCCGTGATCACACCCTTCCTCCCAACCAATCGAATAACCAACGTAAAACCTTCATTCGCCAAACTGCTCGATATACCATTATTGTTGAAACCTTATACCGCCGTAGTCTTGATGGTACTCTCCTTCGATGTCTGGAACAAGGTGAGATAACAAAGGCTTTGGAAGAAGTACATGAAGGAATTTGCAGGACTCACTCAAGTGGTCCATCACTAGCCAAGAAACTCTTGCGCAATGGATACTATTGGCCATCTATGGAAAAATATTCCTACTACTTTGTTAGAAAGTGCAAGAAATGCCAAGTTCATGGTGACCTGATACATGCACCAGCCCAGGAACTGCAACCAATTACAACACCATGGCCTTTTTGTCAATGGGGCCTTGACCTTGTGGGTAAGATTCACCCATCTTCATCCAATGGCCATAAATTCATTATTACCGCCACCGAATATTTCACAAAGTGGATCGAAGCTGTTCCACTTACCCAAGTCACCGGCAAGTAGATCGCCTCATTCATCCTCAACTACATCATTTGCCAGTATGGTGTGCCCATGTCCATCATCACAGATAACGGTCTTCCTTTCAAAAATCAGGATGTCCGTGAACTTTGTGAGAAATTTCATATCCAACACCGCTTTTCCACTCCCTATTACCCACAAGGCAATGGTCAGGCTGAAGCATCCAATAAAAACATATTGAGGATCCTAAAGAAGACAGTCAATGATGTCGGCCGTGATTGGCATGTTCAATTGAATCCAACATTATGGGCATATCGAACTAGCATTCGAACCCCTACAGGTGCAACTCCTTATTCATTGGTCTATGGTGCAGAAGCTATCTTACCTATTGAGGTTGAGATACCATCATTACGAGTTTCCTTGCATAATCTCATCGATGATGAAGCATACAGAGTCTCACGCCTTCAGGACTTAGAGTTACTTGATGAGAAACGACAAGCTGCATACAATCACCTCAAAGCCTATCAGCAGCGCATGAGTAGAAGCTACAATCACCGAGTTAGATCTCATACATTTGAGGTAGGTGATCTTGTTCTTCGAGAAAATCCTTGCAACCAACCAAACAGAGAACATCAAGGCAAGTTTGAATCAAACTGGCTTGGCCCATATGTTGTCACTGCTGTATTCGGGTCCGGGGCATATCAGTTGGCTACATCAGAAGGAGAACCGCTCGCAGATCCAATCAATAGCATGCACCTCAAACGGTTTTATACTTAAGGTATACAAGGCATCAGGCTCCCCTGCATACCAGAAAATACCAAAAACATTTCAAAAAAAAAATGTCCTGAAGAAAATACAAAAACATTCAAAAAAGTAAAGAAAAATCATGCATCCAAACGGTGAACAACCACTCCGGTGGCACCTTGGGTAAGTACGATGGTGAAAACCCGGCAAATAGGTGCCACTCGTAAAGGCTATGGCTCCATTGTCTTTCAGACTTGTTGCGATCGCATCTACTTCATACATACATCCATCCATCCAAAACCATGGCTTGTTATTCCTCTGCAATTATGATAGTACTCCATACATCTTGCATCCCGCTTTTTCATAGTCATGTCTAAAATTGGGGGCAATGCCTTTAACCTATTGATGGAAGTGGATTCTACATTGTCTTATGATTCATTACGTTCTTCATTCAAAGAAATCGTCAAAAATCCAAAAACATTCAAAAAAAAATATCTTGCAAAAATCCAAAAACATTCAAAATTGTTCCACAAAATTAAAAAAAAAACAAAAAAAAAAAAACATCGAAAAACCATCAAAAATCAAAAAAACAAAACATGGCAATACATTGTACATACCCATCTAAGCAGATCTCAAACAAACATTGTGACATACTTAAAAGACCATTTATCAATCAAACCAAACAACATCAACAATCTACACAACAAACTATCTTCAACAAGGATGCATCCTTCCTTACCAAAACAAAGACAAGATGACATTTTCTTTGACAAGAAAATTCTGTTTAAGCTATCATATACTTGATTGATTTATGGGTTATTTATTTTAGGTTCTTGCCGCAATTGTTTGTATCCTCTACAATTTACTTCCGATGAAGTACTGGGGCATGTACTAATGGTGTCTACATGGGAAGTTCACTAAGCTATGTGATCATAGGGAAAAATACAGTCATAGATCACTACGGCTTGTTGACTACAGTGTATACCTCGACCATATGAGCATGAACCATTACCAAGGATCCATATTCTTTATTCTTTATGTATATATTATTTGTTTGCAGGTACAATGCTCTTTCTTTGGTTCCTCCTACCTCATCCAAACTGGATAAAGGTTTTATCTCTTATTACGGTATGCACTTGTCTCAGGATATGATCAGTCTAAGATCAAGGAGGATGATCCAAGTCATGCATGAAAGGAGATAATCCTTGCCTATTCTGCAAGAAATACTCTGGTCAACTTGATCCATTATATCAAGTTGCTTGTATTAACTTGCTATATCAAAATCCATGTAAGAAATACTCTGGTCATCTTGAATCTTTATGTCAAGTTGCTTGTATTTTCTTACAAAATTTTAAAGCTCAATGATGAAAAATAAAGCACCATGGATCATCATTCCATCTCATCTGTATATATTGCATTTCATTGCATTCCATCCATCCATACACTCATAATAGCTGCATATCATGCATACGTAGTCATAATAATGCATACTCTATTTTACTCATCTTCTTCCATAGGACTCGGTCCTATTCCTCCATATCTTCTATCTAACATCAAATCCCCCCTCACCCTCCCTATCTTGATCATCAACATCATCCTAATCCCTTCATCGCTTCCCATCTTCACTCATCCAAAAAAATTAAGCCAGTTACTCTGTCTACACAGATACATCAACTCATGCACACCTAGACTATCAATAGATACTCTGATCAAGTATCTTCGGGTCTCAATAGGTAATCGATTATGGCAATCCTAGACTACATTAGGCATTTATCATAATGACCTAGTCTCAACGAGGCTGCCATGATTCCCCACAACCATCCATCACATGCACACACTATCAATTGATCAACCAATCAAACACAATCCAACGGACAATTACATCAATTGTCTACGTCTCAACGAGTATTTTGCTTCATATACCTTGACTTCATCGGACAATTACATCAATTGTCTAAGTCACCATTAGGTCACTTTGATTCACTTACTCAGACTTTATCATGTCCAAGCGACCAACTGACATCAACTATCACGCTTTGACTTGACAGGGGCAATTCAACCAATTGCACCAGATTGTCCAACCAATTTTGATCAATTGTATAGCATCAATCAAAACCCCACACTACATCTGCTATGTATCTCTTGCATGACCTCAGGGTACTCGCTGGCTTGTTGTTTCTTCATATTCACTCCATTTTCTCCCATTCTTTCATCATTAGTTCTAATTTCTTCTATTCTACCTCCCCTCCACTTTTCATTCTTTTTCGAGAGATCGCCCGATTTTTCAAAAAAAAAAAAAATTCGGCCCATCTCTCAAGGGGGCATACCACCCATTAAATTTACATTTTATGGGGCATTTTCTTCACACCTATTTTTCTTTCTTTGAAACGACGCGATAAAACCGCACCGTCTCAAAGAGGGGCAAATGTAGTCACATAAATCTGTCCACTTAATTAAATGAATACTTAGTATTTATTTGATTATTTAAATATCAATTAATAATTAATTAAATTAATATTTAATTAATTCATCTTAACCCTCTTCTCCTATTAATTAAATAAATTATTCAATTTATTTGATTTAATTCACTTAACCAAATTCAGACCATTAATTAAATAAATAAATCATATTTGTTTAATTAAATCTTCTCACATTTAAATAAGTTAATATTTATTTAAAACCCCCAAAATCTTCTCTCACATTTAAATAAATAAATAATTTATTTAAATCACCTTTATCCTCCACCCACTTGTATTTTCCTACAAAAGCAAGTTGCACAACTATTTTAAATAAATTATTTATTTAAAATCCTATTTATCCCCACCCACCTGAAACCTTTAATGGTTTCCCTTAAAGTCTTCAAACTTGATGGCTTTAAAGTCTTCAAACTTGATGGCTTCCTTCTATAGTCTTCTTAAGACTTTAATGGTTTTCCTTAAAGTCTTCAAGCCTTTAATGGTTTCCCTCAAAGTCTTCAAGCATTTTAATGCTTTATCTTCATTTTGCTCATTTAAATAAATTAATATTTATTTGAATATTTATCCAAATGCAAATTACACCATTTAATTGAAATAAATGATTTTATTTTAATTGAAAATACAAAAATTTCTCCCACTTGCATTTTCCTACAAAATCCACTTGCATGCCTAAACCCCTTCTAGAATTTTCTAATCACTTCTAAATAACCTAACCCCTTCTCTAAACTTTGTCACATTCCTAAGCAAAAGGGAAGTCACTTCTCAAACCCTCAAAGTCTTTGATAACCATTAAAGGCTTTCAACCTTCAACCACTAAATGGCTCAAAGTCTTTGATAACCATTGAAGGCTTTCAACCTTCAACCACTTAATCCCCAAAGTCTCCAATAACCATTAATGGTTACCTCAAACCCTCCCACATGGTTAAAACATTTGTTTTGACTCAACCTCTACCCAACCCAAAGGTCTCATCAAGCCTTTAATGCTTTGACCATGATTATCTCTTAATCATTTGCACAAAGGTTTATCCTTGGATTAACTCTTAATTCAGTGGGTAATCCTAATTTAGACTTGACCCTTACCTTCTAGATAACCATGAAGTCTTCTCAAGCCTTTAATGCCTCCAACCTCTTCTCTCAACCCAATCCTATGTTGACACTTGTCACTATTTTATTGGTGCCAATTGTGCACATGGATCCCCAACTTTCAAACTTGGCCCTTGATTAAACCATTCAATCTTAACCCTTCATTTCCCCATTTCTTCTATAAATAGAACCCTTCTCCTCAAGCAAAAAAAAAGCATTGGAGTATTGTTGTTATACTGGCATTAGCATAGAGCTTTTTCATAGCATCACTATCTACTCTTGCATAGTATTTGCTTATCATATTCAACCATCTTGAATCTCCATATGGCATCCATAGCTAGTGCTAAAAGTTGAGAGCTACACTCATTTGGGACTTGGAGAGGAGAGGAACAAGGGAGGAGCAACTATGAGCATCTTGATTAGCTATTTTATTCTATGTTTATATGCTTTCTATTTCATGCTTAATATCTCTCTTGATATGCCTGTTTAGGATAATCTTTTGTTGCTAACACTAACGTTTGTTTCTTGTGCTCTTGTGTGTGTTGCCATCAAATAGATTTTCTAATCCTTTTGCAGAGCATCAGAGATCATTTGGAAACACTGAATGAAGGAGATTCCACAGTCAAAATTGCAAAACTTGAAAGCTTCCGGGTCAAGTATGAAAATCTGAAAATGGAAGAAGATGAAAGGATTTTTGCTTTTATGGAAAGAGTTAATGAAATTGTTTTGGGTATTAAATGTTGTGGATGAACCTTAAGTGAAGATGAAATTGTTTCAAAAGTTTTAAGAGGATTTCCACTGGCATATAAAATGAAGATTATTTCCATAAATGAGTTAAGAACAATGCCTAATACATCAATAACTGGAGATACATTGATTGGAAAACTTTCAGCCTTTGAAATTGAGGAATTTGGTCTTGTTGCTACTATAAAGATAGATTTAGCTTTCAAAGCATCAACATCATCTGCACCATCATTTGATAAATCTAATTGGAAAGTCTTTTATGCAAGAGAACTTGAGGAAAGCAGGAGAGAAAATGAAGAACTTGAAGCATTATTTGCAAGGAAAATGCCTAAAGGTCCAGTTGGAAGTAAGTATGAAGGTAAAGCACCCTTTGAATGTTTTAACTGTAATAAGATTGGTCATATGGCTTCAAGATTCCCTGATAGACATGCTAGACTAAGAGAAGAAGCTAGAAGAACATACAAGCCTAACCCTGAATATCAAAGATACAGACTTAAGAAGAATAAAGACAAATCTTGTTATCTTGCTGATGAAGGAGTGACTGATGATTCTGATGAGGATCTGGCAGACAATGGATGAGTTTTTTTTGCTATAACTGAAGACCAACCGGCACCTACCATTCAACTGGTAGAGTAGACCCTGGCAGCTAAAGTTGAAGTAAAGGATGAATGGATCATTGATTCAGGATGCTCACATCTCATGATAGGAGATAAAAATAAATTCTTGACCTCTCAAGAATATAATGGAGGCTTAGTGAGATTTGAAGATGATAAAGCTTGTTTGATCAAAGGTAAAGGTACAATAACTCTTGATAATAAACATAATACTGATAATGTTTACTAAGTTTAAGGTTTAAAGCATAATCTCTTGAGTGTTGGTCAATTAGTTGAAAAAGGATTTCAGTTACAATTCAAAAATGAAAAATCCAAAATCATGAATAGAACTGGTTTGGAAATTGCAACCGGTAATCAAACTAGAGGTAATATCTTTCATTTAAATAACAATGAAAAGACATGCTTGATTGCACATATTGATGAAAGTTGGCTATGGCATAAGAGACTCTATCATGTAAAATTTGATTGCATGGTAAAAGTCAGTACTACTAAGGTAGTTAGAGATTTACCTAAAATTGTCAAACCTCACAATACAGTATGTAAGGAATGTCAATTTGGAAAACAAGTTAGAGCTACTTTCAAAAGTATTCTAGAAAAATCCAATAATGCTCTTGACTTAATTCACACTGATTTATGTGGTTCAACTAGAACTAAAAGTTTGCAAGGTGATAGATATTTCATGCTAATCATTGATGACTATTCTAGAATGTGTTGGGTTACTTTTCTCAGAGAAAAATCAGAAGCACTTGGGAAGTTCAAACTATTCAAAGCAATGGTAGAAAATAAAACCTGTAAGAAAATCAAATGTCTAAGATCATATCAAGGAGGAGAATTTACATCTAAGGAATTTAATGCATTTTGTGAAGTGAATGGAATCAGAAGATAGCTATCAGCACCTTGGACACCACAGCAGAATGGAGTTCTTGAAAGGAAAAATAGAACTATCTTGGATGCAGCTAGAATTATGTTATCAGAAGCAAACCTACCACATGTATATTGGAGAGAGGTAGTAAGTACAACGATCTATACATTCAACAAAGTTCACATCAAAGGTGAAACTGGTAAGACCCCTCATGAACTATGATTTGGTATTACTCCTAATCTTAAATATTTCAGAATATTTGGAAGCAAATGCTATATTAGAAGAGATGAGTATATTGGGAAATTTGATCCTAGAAGTGATGAAGGAATATTTCTTGGTTATTCATCTAAGAGTAAAGCATATAGATGTTTTAACAAAAGATTGCAGAAAATTGTTGAGAGTACAAATGTGAAGATTGATGAACAATTCAGAGGAACTTCAAGGTATATAGATTCTGAACAGGCAACAAAGATTCCAAAAAGTGAACCTACATTGAACCCACCGGTACAGAATGAAGATCTAGTTACATCGGTATCATCTGAAAATTCCACCGTAACTGAGGAACAATAGCAAACGAAAACACCCCGGTATGTAAGACCGAATCACTCTAAAGATCAGATAATTGGAAACAAGTATAAAGGAGTTATGACAAGAGAAAGATTGACAAATGAAGAGGTATGTCTTATTTCTCAAATTGAACCATCATCAGTTAATGAGGCATGTGAAGATAAGCACTGGATTAAAGATATGGAAGAAGAATTAGAACAAATTGAGAAGAATAACACTTGGACATTAGTTCCCCGGCCTAAAGATAAAAATGTAATTGGAACCAAATGGGTATTCAGAAACAAACTTAATGAAGATGGTAAAGTTATCAGAAATAAAGCAAGATTAGTGTGTAAGGGATATTCTCAGACAGAAGGAATTGATTATAATGAAACATTTGCACCGGTAGCTAGAATTGAGGCGGTCAGATTATTCTTAGCTTTTGCAGCACATAAGAACTAAAAAGTATATCAAATGGATATTAAATGTGCAGTTATGAATGGAGATCTTGAAGAAGAAGTTTACATTGAACAACCTAATGGATTTTCTTTGACAGATAACAAAGATATGGTTTGCAGGTTAAGGAAAGCTTTGTATGGATTGAAGCAAACTCCAAGAGCTTGGTATGCAAGATTGGATAAGTATCTTTTGAAGATTGGTTTTTCTAAAGGTAATGCTGACAACAACTTATATTATAAAGTGACTAATGATGAAATATTGGTTATAGAAGTTTTTGTTGATGATATAATCTTTGGAGAAGAAGATGGATTATGTAAAGATTTTTCTATTAAAATGCAACAAGAATTTGAAATGTCTATGATTGGAGAAATAAAATTATTTATAGGATTGCAAATTTCACAAACTAACAAAGGTATATTCTTGAGTCAATCCAAGTACTTAAAGGAGTTACTAAAGAAATTTGGGATGGAGAACTCTAAATCGATAAGCACACCTATGACTACAAGTGACAAACTATCACTAAGGGATGAATCCACACCTGTTAATCCAACTAGGTACAAATCTTTGATAGGAGGTTTACTGTATTTGACACAAACTAGACCTAATATCATGAATGCAGTATGTATTGTTTCAAGATTTCAGAGTAATCCTAGAGAAAATCATGAATCAGCAGTAAAAAGGATTTTCCGGTACTTACAAGGCACTACAAATCTTGGATAATGGTATCCTAGAGATGAAAACTTTGAATTATGTGCATACACAGATGCAAATTGGGAAAGAGATGTGGATGATAGAAAAAGCACCCTTGGCAGAGCATTTTTTCTTGGAAACAAACTAGTTTCAGTTGTACATCTTTATCAACAGCAGAATCAGAATATGTTGCAGAAGCAACTAACTGTACTCAAGTACTATGGCTTAAGAAAATGTTGAAAGACATAAAGGTAAAATGCAAAGAACCTATTACTATCTATTGTGATAACACTGCAGCAATTGATATATCTAAGAATCCAGTACTACATTCTAAAACCAAACATGTTTCTATCAAACTGAATTTTCTAAGGGAGAATGTTGAAGCAAAAGAAATAAAAATGGTTTATGTGAATACTAAAGAGCAGATTGCAGATATTTTCACTAAACCTTTTCCTAAGGAGACTTTTGAATATCTTAGAAATTAGATTGGGGTCATACCCCCACCAGTAGATACTTAGAGAGTTGATGTTTGTCATCAACCGACAGAATTAACAGAGTAATCTTTTACTCCAGCTTTGATGAGGAAGCTACTTCTCAGGGGGAGTAGTTGGTATACTGAATTGGTTGGTATTTTGTATATGAACTTGGTTTTGTAGTAACTTTGGCACTTGATGTCAAAGGGGGTGAGATTGGTATGGAAAAACATAAGGAAACACATGTCATTCTCAGGGGGAGAGATTGTTACAATTGTTGGTATTTTGGTATTTGGCATTTCTGTTTTAGCACTTTGATGATTTTTCCATCTTGTGTTGCCATCAATGCCAAAGGGGGAGATTGTTGGTATTTTGGTATGGTTTTGTCATTGATGTCAACACCTACTAAAAATTATCAACTCTGGCACTTTGGAGAATCAACAACATTCACCGGCAAGCAAAATGACTCATGCACAGTCACCAATATCTGGTACACCGGCAGGATATAATAATCATCAGCACTCAGAATGGCATGGAAAACACTTGGTTATGTCGAATACATTGTTTGACACTTTGTCTTGGAAATTTGTTTATTGGCATATTCATATTAGCATATTTGTTATTACCGACAAATAGGTCCAGGTTATACACCGGCATGATTATCTTTTCCAAATTAGCATGGCATGCTATGGAGATGATTTATTATTGTTGTAAATGCATCAAGTTGACATGTTGAATCAGTATTGCATCAAATATTGTTTTAATTGTAAATTGATTTTATTTTAATATCCTTTAGAGCCGACCTACTAAAATTGGTCCTAGGTTATGATATAAATGTAAGATCGGATGTGGAATGCGAAGAAGAATTGTGTGAAGGTATATGCGAGAATATGCAAATCTATACACGCAGACATCATTTGAAGGTGAAGCAAGGTTTTTGTGAAAGCATATCAAAACTACATCGGTACTGAATCCAGCATATGAAGATGCTATTTTTAGTAGTACATCCTTATTGGATTTAACCTTCCAATTGTAGTCAGTGTGACTCCTATTTTGTGTTTGAGCAGTAGTATCATCTGATTGTGGGTAAGGTTTCCCACCGTGGTTTTTCCCCTTACAGGGTTTCCACGTACAAATATTGGTGTTATGTTTTGTGGATGACTTTGTCTTTTTGTTTCATGCATTAATCTTTACTGATATTGCAATTAACTGATAAAACTGTCTACCGGTATAAAAGACGGGTTTACTAGTATTTAGCATTAAGTTGGTAAAGTTGTTTTGGTTTGAATTTATTTGACAATTGATTCACCCCACCCCCCCCCCCACCCCTCTCAGTTGTCTCCAGGACCTAACAACATAGGGATGGAGAGAGAGGTTGGGAGGGAGAGGTAGTGATCAAGAGAAATAAGAGAGAGTGGAGAGAAAGAATGGGAGGACAAGAGAGATGGAGGGAGGGAATGATAGATATGGAGATAAGGAGGGAAGGTGTGAGATAGAAATAGAGAGAACATAGGAGAGTCCTAGAGAGGGGAGAGGAATAGGTCTAGAGCTTATGGGAGATAAAGAGGTGAGGGGAGAGAAATGAAAAAATGAGAGAGTTAATAAAGGGAGATGAGTAAGGGGTGATGGAGAGAGAGGTGGAGAGGGACGGAGAGAGCTAGAGAGGGGATAGGTAGAGAGGTGAGATACCTAGAGGACGAGAGAGAGGTTAAATACCTAGATGGGAGAGAGAGGTGGATAATGAGACAAAGAGGGAGAGGTAGAGAGGTAAAGATGGAGGGAAGGAAAAACCATGAGGGCTTCACTTAGTGAACCTAGGTTATAGCACGTGCATTCATGGCATACTAAAGAATGCCCCAATTTTAAAAAAATATTACCCTAAACTCCTTTTTTGTCAACCCCTCCCAATACACATCCTGAATCAAAAGCCCCCCTATTTTTCACCAAATATTGTATTTTTTCATAGCCTCAATTAAAAATCTCCCTATTTTAATTGATAAGCAATATATTTAACCCTCATTTTTGGGATATTAAACCTCGCAATATGAATGCATGTGATATAATATTACCTAGCCAGTGAAACCCCCATGGGATAAACATAGAGATGGAGAGAGAGTTTGGGAGGGAGAGGTAGTGATCAAGAGAATAAAGAGAGAGTGGAGAGAAACAATACAAGGAGAAGAGATATGGAGGGAGGGAAGGATAGATATGGAGATAAGGAGGGAATGTGAGAGAGAGAGGGAGAGAGTATGAGAGACCTAGAGAGACAAGAGAGAGGAGAAAGAGAGAGAAGAGAAGGAGAGTAATAGGTATAGAGTTTATGGGAAATAAAGAGGTGAGGGGAGAGAGAAGCAAAGGAGAGAGTTCACAAAGGGAGATGGGTAAGGGGTGATGGAGATAGAGAGGTGGAGAGGGAGGGAGAGAACTAGAGAGGGGATATCTATAGAGAAGTGAGATATCTAGAGGGTGAGAGAGAGGTTAAATACCTAGATGGGAGAGAGAGGGAGGAGATAGATATAGGAGTATAGAGATAGGTTCCTAATGAGACATGTATAAAGAGGTATATAGGTGGAGAGGGAAGGAGGGAGAAACCTAGAAATAGGAGAGAGGGAGGGAGTGAGAGAGGGTAGGAGGGAGAGGTGATGACCTAGACAATATAGAGAGGGAATAGAGAGAGAATATAAGAGAGAGTAGGAGAGTAAGATATATATGAGGGTAATAAGGAAGGGGGAGATAGAGAGGGAGGGAGAGACCTAGAAAGGGGAGAGAGGTGATAGAGAAGAGTGAGAGAGAGTATCAATATGGACAATACCATCAACCGTATGTATCTTAAAATATGTACCATCAATCTTGTACACTAAACTCCATACCAATACCCTCAACCCTAAACTCTATATCCTCAAACCTATACCTAAACCCTATACAAGGGAGAGAGAGGTGATGAATGAGAGAGGGGAGGGAGAGAGATAATGAGAAATATAAGAATAAAGAGATAGAAAGGGATAAGGAGGGAGGGAAGGAGAGGAAGATAGGGAGTGATTGGGAGACCTAGAGAGTGGATAGATATAAATGTAAGGGAGAGGGAAAAGTTTAGAAAAAGAGAAAGAGGGGTAACGAGGCAAGGATAGAGGTAGAAAGGGAGGTAAAGAACTAGAGATGGAAGAGATATAAGTCCTATATTCTAGGCAAAGAGGGCAATAGACTTAGGGGAGAGATAGAGAGAGAGAGAGAGAGAGATGGGGGAGAGAGGTTGATAATGATATAGTGAGAGAGAAGTAGAGAGGTAAAGATGGATGGAAGGAGAGACCTAGGGTTGGCGAAAGAGAGGGTGGGAGGGAGAGATAGTGATCGAGAGAATGGAGAGAGAGGAGAGAAATAATAAGAGGGCGAGATAATAAGAGAAAGGTGGGGAGGGATAGATATGGGGGTAAGGAGGAAAGGTGAGGTAGCTCAAGATGTAGAAAGAGGTCATAGAAAGAGTGATAGAGAGAGATCTATAGGACTAGAGTTTGGGGAAGATAAGGAGTGTGAGATAAAGAGAGTGAGAAAAAGTTGATAAGAGCATGTTGATCACTGAAATTTGACTAAGTTTGAAATTTTACTTGATCCTCTAAAAACTAAAATCTACATTATAACTCCTATAGAGCTGAAACCACTGCCAATACATACATTAAATATAACTTAAAGTATAAGTCACACAAAAAAACATATTGAAATGTGACTTATGTTGGCAATTGACACTCATCTAGTTTAGTTGTGTTGCTATTGATAGAAACACACACCATTTTGGGTTGGTCACTTAACTAGTACTCACTGGTATTCATTGTTTGGGAACTGGCATTCAAGTCATCTGGCACACAAGGAACTGGCACCAGCAAACAAGGGAAACTGGAAAACTAGGAATCGATTTATGAGGCCGACATAGGAGATTGATCTGGCAAGTCTACATGGCAACAATCAACGACATCGGTCACAAAGTTCAATGCATCCATTTTTGTCTAGGTCGACATGTAAATAAATTATAATATCATTATAATCTGATGTAAGACATTAATGTTTGTATTTGGGAAGGGTATTTAAGTCAGTCCGATTAGGTTATTTTGGTAATGGAATGAAATATAGTGATGTGATATTGTGCGAGCGATCTTGATGGACATAATGCAAATGTAATATTCTGTAGTCGGTCTTGGATATTGGTTTAGAGATTTGGGAAGTGAAGAAAGATACCAATAAGAGAGGACACAGTGAAAACCGGTACAAATGGTGCTTTAACCAAAACTCATCCAGCATAGCAAATGCACTTTCAGAGTTAAGAATTTTGTTTGTAACTCCATATTTGGTGTTTGTAGTTAGTGAGGATCCTTTTGTGATGAACAGTGTGCTCTAGGCTGTTGACCTTCCTACATTTGCAAGCCCCTATTGTAATATTTATTCCTTTGGCTAGTGGATAGATATTGTGGGTTACCAATCCCACCGTGGTTTTTCCTCTTTGAAGTTTTCCACTTATAAATCTCTATGTTTTGGTGTATGCTCTTGTGGTTGCTTCATTTCTATTTTTTGTTATATTATTTTATGATTACCAGTTACTGAAATACTTTGTTAATAAGGTTAAAATTGATCTTGATGGAAGAACACTAATTCACCCCCCTCTCAGTGTTCTTGGATTCCAACAATTGGTATCAGAGCCTAGTGCCTTGGAGTAAGTCTAATAGCTTAAGGAAGATCTTGAATCCAGAATCCATGGAGATGAGTCTACAGAAGGAACTTGAAGTAGAACTTGAAGACTATGATGCTGAAAGGTTGAAGAATTTGAAGTTGCAAGATGAATTGAATTTTGCAAAGGAATTCATTCTTACCCTATAGGAGAGGTTGTCATTTGTTTAAGATAAAAGGAAGGAAGTTTTACAAAATCTGGATGATGAAGAGAAGAATGCCCTTAAGGAACTATGTCAGAAGTCGAGTCAAGAGAATGGTGTCTTGAAGAATGAAATGTAAGCCATGACTATGAGAATGTCCAAGAAGATTGAAGACCAAAAGAAGAATGAAGAAAATCTTGGTAGATCTCTGAAAGACAAATCTGAGAAATGCATTCTATTGGTGCATGAGAATGATGTGTTGAGAACTGAGTTGGTACAATCATAGAACAATGAGAAAGAGTTGGAAAGAATGATGTCAATCCTAAGAAGTGATCTGGATGTTACAATTGAATACAAAGAAAAGTTCAAGGTCAGTTCTACAAGGCTTGATGAATTATTGAAGGATCAAAGAGACACTGGAGACACTAGAGGTCTTGGATTTGAGCATGGAGAAAGCTTCAGTATTGCAAATCAGAGGAATCCACCAGACAATTAGAATTAGAAATCATTAATAACGCAACCCAATGCACATAAATTTAATGGTAGATTCTTTGTTTGTAATAATTTTTGTCATAGAGCAAGTCAATGCAGAAATAGAGAAAATCGGAATAATAATGTTGTTCTTGGTCAGTGTTCAAAGTGTAATAAGTATGGTCATAAGGCAGAAGATTGTAGAATGAATGTGAGATGTCATGCATGTGGAAAGTTTGGACGTATGGCTAATCAATGTAGTTCGAATAATAGTTAAGGACTCGACAAGGCAATTCAGAAGAAAAATGTTACTTGCTATGCATGCAACAAAATAGGATATATTGACAAATATTGCAGAAGAAAGAATACACTGGAAGGGAATGACACATCAAATGAGAAAGGAAAAAAAAGGTTGATGAGATCCAACAAGCTCATGCTAAACAGTGGATTAGGAAGTCTGAAGATCAATATATACAGGTAAATTCTCTGGTTACTCAACTGGTAGAGAAAAATGTTCCCGCACCGACAAGAAACTTATCTAGTAACTAAGGCCTTAGCCTTAAGGGGAGGCAAATTAATGATAGATCTGTTGGCATTTGTATAGAGTATGTTGACAAGATGATATTATGTTGTCATTGATGTCAATATGTTGGAGAGTGAACCCGCAATACGCTGAAGAGTGAACTGGTTAGGCAACTACCGGTTAAAGCAACTGGCAAAGCGAACCGGTATAATGTTGTGAACTGGTATATGTGCAAAAGGAGAAGCGGTATGCTTGTTCAAGTGAACTAGCATATGGAATGTTTTCTATTAAGCATTAATATGGTATGACTACCGGTTGGTAGTCTCAGCTTCAAGGTTTCTAATTGAAGTGTTCCAAGCCTATGATAGAGATCAGATCATGTTGTCATGTCAGCCTTGTGCACGTGAAGGATCTTACATGAAGGAGATTGATCCTATCTACCTCGAGAATGTGCGAAGTCCCTGTAAATGGTGGAGAATGCATGATAGGTTATCGCCTCCATGAAGCGGTGAAGAATGAACGATGGAGAATGTCTTGAGATCTGTTCAAGACCATTGTATTCAAATGCAAAGTGTTCAATGGTCAGGATTGAACCAATCAATTTCTTAACCTAAATGTTTAGGGTTTAGGGTTTATGCTGCCGACCTATCTGCTTCCTATAAGGTCGATGTTGTGTTTTATGTTAAGGTTGTTGGCAAATGGTGTGTGTGTGTATATAAGTGCAGAGATACGTGATTCTTGCCAGAACAGATAAGAGGGTTGATACCTACATAGTGTGTGTGCAAAAGGAAGGAACTAAAATGGATCTGCATTGGCATTGAGTGTTATTATCAGATCATTGTAATACCTATTGATCTTTAACTACTTCAACAGTTGGAAAATCCCTTAACTGAGTAGCTTTAACTAGCTTGTTGTAATTCCTTTAACACGGTGACTCAAAGCCATTGAGTTCATGAAGTCCTCTAATAAGGTAACCTCTAACAGGGTTTAACCCTTAACCGAGTATTCTAGCCATCCCTTAACCAGGTGATCCCTAACAGGATCGGTTCTTAACATAACCTGTTGTAACAGTCTTTAACTAGACTAGGCTCCTAACACGATGGAATTCTAAAGAGTTCAAAAATAGCTTGTGGGTATTCATCCCTGTTGTGGTTTTTCCTAGTTGGGTTTCCATGTGAAAAATATGTGTGTCATGTGTGATGCCTCTTTCATGTGATGCTTTGTTATTTTCTGTCAAGTGATGAATCATGTTATGCTAAGTAAATTATTGTTTCTCTGATGATAGATTATCTGTTTATGCATAAGGATAAAGTGGAAATGAGGGTGTAGGTTATATGGAAAGCTAAGTGTCACCGGTTTATTTCTTTCTAGTAGCATTGTGTTTAACCTATAGTAATCTGGTTCAGACCGATGTTAGTGATTACTAGTCAAGCTCACTATCTGTAGTCAAACTAGTTCAGGAAAAGTTTTGTGTGCCTGTACTGATTCACCGCCCCCCCTCTTAGTACCGATTTGGTACTCACTGTTCATCATTGAGTTATCAATTGGTATCAAAGCGTCCTCCAAGTCCTCTGTGTTGTAAGCTTAACCACTTGAGGGAAAGATCCTATTGTAATGATGAAGAGGGAAGGTCCAAAGTTCAATAGAGATAACTTTAAAATATGGAAGGATAGAATAAAGATATACATCAGAAGCATGGGTGCTCAACACTGGAGCTATGTTGAGAATGCTTATGTTATCCCTACCGGTATTCTCATCGATGACCAAAAGAGAGAGATTTAGGAGAATAGGCAAGTCATGGAAGCCCTAATCAATAGTTTATCTGACATTGAGTTTATTGATGTCCAGGATAAAGAAAATCCCAAAGAAGCATGGGATACTCTTGAGAATATCTATGGCAGTGATGAGCATGTAAAACAAGCTAAGGAAGAAAGCCTTAGAGGGAAGTTTGAAGACATGTGGATGGTTGAAGGTGAGACCATTCAACAATATGGAATAAGAATCAAGACTATTGTTGGAGACATCAAGAGTGCAGGAGGAAAAATGGAAGATTCTACTGTTATTAGTAAAATCCTGAGGTCCTTATTACCGGTCTACGCAATAAGGGTTGCTGCTATTCAGGAGTTGAGGTCAATAGACAAGACTAAGGTATCCTTAGAATCCATCATTGCAAAATTAATAGCCTATGAGATAAATAGTTTTGACAGTAGTGTTCAAAAGACTGAATCAGCTTTTAGAGCTTCTGTTGCACCATCTAGGAAAGGAAAAGAAGCAAGCACCAACGGTGATCCGAGACAAAGTAGAGAAATGGATGATGAGGAGATTCTGATGGAATTTGAAGCTCTTCTTGACAAGAGACTTCCTAAGGGAACCCATAAATACAGAGGTAAGCTCCCTTTGAAATGCTTTTCTTGTAACCGAATAGGACATATTGTTGTAAACTATCCTAATGGTGACAACAAGAACAAACCGGAAAGGTTCAAGAAATTCAAAGGAAGAAACTGGAGAAACTATTTTGTAGCAGTTGATGAAGGTGTCACAGATGAGGAATCAGAAGATGAAGAAAATGAATATATTGTGTTTGTTGCAGTAAAGGAAGATGTGTTAGACAAGAAGGCTCTTGTCTCCCACTTTGATCATTCCAATTAGCAGATTATTGACAGTGGTTGTTCTCATCATATGACTGGTGACCAGAGAAAGTTTCTATCTTTGAAAGAACATGATGGTGGTATGGTTTGCTTTGGTAATGATGCACCATGTATGGTCAGAGGAAGAGGGTCCATCTCTCTGAATGGAAAGAGCAGTGCTGACAATGTGTATTGGGTGGAAGGTCTCAGACACAATCTATTGAGTGGTGCCTAGCTGAATGACAGTGGACTCACTTTGGAATTCAAAAATGGAGTGTGCAAAATCAAAGGAAAGAATGGTGAATTGATGGCCACCGGTATTCAGACCAAAGGTAACTTATTTCAGCTAAATGAAAATATAAGTACATGTTTTATGGCTAAGTTTGATTATAGCTGGATATGGCATAGGAGACTCTACCATGTAAACTTTGATAACATAATAAAGGCCAGTAAGATCAAGGTAGTTAGAGGACTGTTGATGCTAAGAAAACCAAAAAATCCTTTGTGCAGAGAATGTCAACTGGGAAAAATGTCTTTCTCAACCTTCAAAAGTAAATCTTTCAATGCTGACAACTTACTTGATCTTGTGCATACTGATTTGTGTGGTCCTATGAAAACTAGGAGTGTGCAGGGAGATAGGTATTTTATGATTCTTATAGATGATTGCTCAAAAATGATGTGGGTCACATTCTTGAAGGACAAGTCTGAAGCCTTTGGAAAGTTCAAAGCTTTCAGAGCACTAGTAGAAAAGGAAAGTGGTAGAAGAATCAAATGCCTTAGAACTGATCAAGGAGGGGAATTCACTTCCAGTGAATTCAACAAATATTGTGAAGAGAATGGCATCAAGAGGCAACTGTCTGTCCCCCGGACTCCATAGTAGAATGGCCTAGCAGAGAGAAACAACTGGATTGTGGTTGAAGTGGCTAGAACTATGTTGATCCAAGGAAAGGTCACTCACACCATTTGGAGGGAAGCGATGAGCACTGCAGTCTACACAATGAAGAAAGGTAAGGATAAGACTCCTTATGAGTACTGGACCGGTAAGACACCTGTGGTAAGCTACTTTAGAATGTTTGGTAGTAAATGTTACATCAAGAGGAGTGAACATCTGAGCAAGTTCGATGCAAAATGTGATGAAGGAATATTCTTAGGAGATTCTACCAAGTGTAAAGCTCTCAAATGCTTCAACAATAGGAATCAGAGAATTGTTGAAAGCATCAATGCTAGGGTTGATGAAAACTCTGGGAAACTTGAGGAAACTGGCAGTGAGCAAGTAGGAGATGAAACAGTAGTAACCTTCTGGGAACTGATTGCAAATCAGCCCAGTACCAGTAATTGTGCTCCTCCATGAAGAAGAAAAGAAAGAGGAATCTTTTAAGAACATACCTAGGTATGTCAAACTCATTCATGATCCAAAGCAGATCATAGGAGAAAAAGATGTAGGAATTCTTACAACAAAAAAGGTCAGAGAAAGCTCATGTATGATCTCTGAATTTGAGCCTAAATCATTCAAAGAGGCACATAAAGATGAAGACTGGATCAAGGCAATGGAGGACGAACTTGACCAAATAGAAAAGAATGGTACATGGTCTTTGGTACCCATACCAAAGCATAAAAATATCATTGGAACCAAATGGGTTTTCAAAAACAAGCTAAATGAGGATGGCTCAATGGTAAGGAACAAAGCCAAACTAGTGTGTAAAGGATACGCCCAAGAAGAGGGAGAAGACTCTGGAGAAACCTTTGTGATAGGGAGGTAGGGCAAGGGGGTTTCCCAATTAGGCTTGTATTTTTACCAAGTGATAGTTCCTTAGCTAGTTTCAAGGTGTAGTCACCAAAATCAGAGTGCAAAAAGCTTATAGGCAACCTAGCAACTCTCCTTGATCCACCCCCCTAAGTCAAACACTCCCTGGTTGCTCAAGGGCTTCAACTCCATTGCTTTAGGCTTTGTAGTCTAACACCTTACTCTCTTAATTGGAATCCATTTACTTTGTCCCTAACCTATTCTTTGACTACACAAGCTCTCCTCTTGATGAATTATAAGTTTGTGTCAAGTTCTACCCCCATGGGTGTCTTTGGTCTTCTATGGTTTGGAGCGTAGTAATCCTTCACAAGTGCTACAAACCGACTTATGGAGTGTACCTCACCAAATGTGTTAAATTATTGCAAGATTAACTTGTTTCAACTTTTTTTGATGGGTTTTATGCTTTACAACCTTCCTTTGTGTACCTGATTTGATAAAAAACCATATTTTAGGCCTAAAACGGGCTACAAGGAATTAGCCCTCTTTTGGGGGTTTTGTGCTCATCCTACTCCAACGATGGACTTCCAGACAAAAAGAACCACATATTCTGATACCCTTTTGGAAGTCCTTGATGATTTTCTAATTTTTAGGGTCCATTAGGCCTCCTCCATGACTGTCCCAAAAATGGGTGCAAAAAGAAGGGTTTGCAAGGGTTTTGGTGGCAAGAATCAACTTGCAAGCTAGAAACCTTCAATGTAAATCATGCAACCTTAGTTCTACCAATTCACATACTAATTAGGCCAAAATGAAGTAGTTTTACACCTTCAAAGGTTAGAGAACAAGGTTTTACAAAAGATGCTCATAAGGCGTGTGCAACATTTACAACTTTTCCCTTTCTTGCTTTCCACAAACACATTAATGCATGAGTACCAATTACATTCAAAACATGTAAACATGTCTTCCATTAGTGATAAAGGAGAACCACATTAGCCCTACATAAAAAGGCATTAGGCAATTACAAAACAATCAAACATTCACTGTCAAAACTTGTTATCACTGCACTTTGCCTCTTTTACTGCTTTTTCACTTTACCCTACATTTACCACTGTCAAAACTCTTTTTCGAAGGTTTGTTTGGTGCTTTTTTTATCAATGCACTATCTTTTAATGTTTTTTGACCTTCATACCTGCTATTTGGAGGAGAAAGATTGCATAAACAACACAAATAAAATACAAAAATCGGTCATAATTGACTGTTACAGCCAGCTAGGCGTTACAAATTTGCCTAAAGGATCATTAATTGATCTTGGCAATCTCAAAACCCATGGGAAGGGTCAAAGACCACTCCTTGTTCTTGTTTCCACTCAAATTAAAGAAGGTACAAGGTTTTACAAACACCAAAATATGGTGGAGAGTAAGCAAATGGGTGCAAACCAACACCAAAACAGTGACTCACTATTTTTTTACACAATTTTCACAAACTGAAAAATGCAACCATCCTTATCATGGCTTAGAAAGCCTCTTTGCTTTCACATATAACTTTAAACATCAAAACAGGTCTGTCCACCTGATGAATGCATTTGCTATAGAAGAGCAAAGCATCAAACCTCTTCAAAGACCCTAGCTAAATGGCACACTTGCCTAGGGCTCCATGACCACAAAACTTCTTGCACCTGCATTTTTGAAATAAAAACATGTATTTACATACCTTACAAGTTGACCAACTGGTTCTTGGGAAGCCATGAACATTTAGGGCTTCAAGAAGCCAAGTTGGTCCAGCATCCTTGCCAAATTCCTAGACAAGGCAGTGAAACTGTCAAAACCAAATAATTTTGCTTAGAACTCAAAACTTAATGAAATTTTATGCCACCAAAGGGAAAAGTTTCAGGAAACATAAGAGAACTTGAAAATGTAAAAATAGTATGGCCAAGTATAGCAGGTGTACGAACTGCTACTCACATTGAGTTAAAACTTAGAGAAAAACAAGGTAAAAACTAGTGCAAACTGAAAAAATGCTTGATATCTCCATGAAAATCAACCCTTACAATGGTTAGAGCAAGAGAATAAATACCTCTACAAGTCAGTTATCCTCCTATACAGACAGGTACATGTCCAAGAGCACTCAAATTTGACATTTTCATGTCTAAAATGACAACTTTTAATGCCTAGATGATGCAAGGTTGACCTCAAAGACTACCAATCACCTAAGAACACTACTCACACCTAAAAACCAAGAACCAAGCATGTCTAAAAACTTTCAAAACAAAAACACATTGAAAACTCACTTTTCCCAACATTTTGCCATGCAACTCCAAACTGGCAACTTTGAGCAAAAAGATGAAAATAGGAGACATGACCACACAATGAGTTCAAAACTCATCCAAACAACTTATAACAACTCAAAAACATCTTAGACAAACTTTCCAACTCAAGACTAATAAAAATCAAACCTGCTATCAAACCTGTGATGAAAGGAAGCTACGTGCCCCTGCACCATACACCCCCGATGACAAAGAAGTCATGTGACTCCTTTGGGCAGAAAAGAGAAAGGAATACCAGCCTTGTGGAAGTCACTTTCAGGTATCCAAGTGGCTTCAGAGGCTGGTTGACCCTTCCACTTGATCAAATGTTCAAACTAGTCATGCTATCTAGTCTTCTTGATGATTCTGGAATCAAGTACCTGTTCAGGAATGGGAAAAGAAGAAGATGGGAGAGATAGATCAGAAAGGGAATGTGAAATGTCTCTTCTGGAGGCTGCCCCTTGAAAGGTACCAAATCTGCAACATTAAAGATAGGAGACAAGGAAACATTAGCAGGTAAATCAATCTTATAGGTATTAGGACCATACTTAGCCAAAATCCTGCAAGGCCCTATTCTTCTCATTTGTAACTTGGTAGGAACTCCCTTTTGCAATCTAGACTTGTTGAGATGCACCATCACAAAATCTCCAACTGAGAATTGGACATCCCTCTTTGAAGCATCCACCCTTGCCTTGACACTTGTTGTGGTGTCCTGCAAAGACTGCTTAACCTGTTCATGGATCTCTTTCAGAGACTGTGCCATATCCTCTGTTGTCCCACTAACATGTTGCAAGTTAGTCACATCATGTAACTCAAAAACACCTTTTGGATGCATACCATAAACAATCTGAAATGGACTCTTACCAGTGGATCTGTTTACACTATCATTATAGGCAAATTCTGCCTGTGGAATGAGTCGATCCCAGCTTTGTCCATACTCCTTGGTGAGAAATCTGAGTAGATTACCCAATGTTCTATTCACCACTTCTGTTTGGCCATCTGTCTATGGATGATAAGCTAAGCTAAAAGACAAGTTAGTACCCAATTTCTTCCACAAAGTCTTCCAAAAATGACCCAAAAACTTAACATCTCTATCTGACACAATGCTAGATGGCAAACCATGTATCTTGACAACTTCTTTAAAGAAAAGGAAAGCAATATGACTAGCATCATTAGTAGTTTTGCAAGGTATAAAGTGAGCCATTTTGCTAAATCTATCAACAACCACAAAAATACTGTCATACCCTGCTTTTGTCTTTGGTAAACGTACAACAAAATCCATGCTGATGCACTCCCATGGCCTAGAAGGAATGGGAAGTGGCTGATATAAACCAACATTAGTGCTATTACCTTTGGCCTTCTGACATACCATACACTACTCAACATACCTTTTGACATCTCTCTGCATCTTTGTCTAGTAATAGAAGCATTGAACCAAATCTAAGGTTTTATTGAGACCAAAATGGCCACTCAAACACCCATTGTGTTTCTCTTGGATAAGGTTTTCTCTCATGGAACCTTCAGGAACACATAGTTTTCCTCCACTGGATAACAAACCATTCTGCAATGTATAGTCAGCATACTCACTATGGAAATGATTCTCAAAAGCATGACAAACTTTATAAGCAGCAGCAAAATCATCATCATTAGGATACAAATCTTGAAAGCAATCAATACCAATACTCTTAACTTGAATCTCCTAAATAGTCAACAATCTCCTACTCAAAGCATCAGCTACTTTGTTACATTGTCCTTTCTCGTGCTTAAGAGTAAAGGTATATTCTTGTAGGTATTCTACCCATTTCACATGCCTATGGTTGAGTTTATCTTGAGAATTCAAAAAATTGACTGCTTGGTTGTCTGTATACACAACAAACTCTTTAGGAAGCAAGTAATGCCTCCACTTCCTGAGTGCCTGCACCAATGCATATAACTCTAAATCATAGGATGAGTAGTTTTTCTTTACATCATTCAATTTCTCACTAAAGAAAGCAACTGGTCTATTATCCTGACTCAAGACTGCACCTATTGCAAGATGATTGGCATCACATTCTATAGTAAAGAGCTTATCAAAACTAGGAAGGATTAACACTGGCTGTGTAGCAACTCTAGTTTTGAGTAAATCAAACCCCTTATTGGCTGCTTTTGTCCATTGAAACTTAACCTTATGGCCATCCTTTATTGTATCTAACATGGGTGCACAAATTTCACTAAACCCTCTGATAAACTTTCTGTAAAACTGGGCTAGATCATGAAAACTCCTAACTGCACTAGCTGATTGTGGGGTTGGCCAACTTGTTATGGCTGCAACTTTAGATTGATCCATCTTAAGATCTCCACTGGACACAACAAAACCAAGATAGACTAGCTCTTGCTTCATAAAATCACATTTCTCAAGATTTATGGTTAACTGCTCATTAGATAATCTTTGCAAAATAATGGCTAAGTGTTTCAAATGCTCCTCTTTAGTCTTACTAAAAATGAGAATGTCATCTAAGTAGACTACCACAAACTTACCAATAAAATCCTGCAATACTTCACTCATTAACCTCATAAAGGTACTTGGAGCATTAGAGAGTCCAAAAGGCATAACCAACCATTCATAAAGACCCTCATTAGTTTTGAAAGCAGTTTTCCACTCATCACCCTCTTTTATTCTTTTCTGTTGGTAACCACTCTTTAAGTCTATTTGTGTGGGAGAAAAAGTGACACTAAGCAAACATGCCCTAATCTCACTTTCAACCACACACTTGTGGAATACGAAAGAGCCTAGAGGTATCACACAATTGGCTACTTCTTTTTGTGAAAGAGAGAGCCATGGGGTACCTATTAGGATTTCTATTCCTTTGTTGTAATTGAAAGATAAAATGATGCAAGTTCAACTATTAACCCTAAAGTGTAAGTATGAACTAATAGCAAGATTTGCAGAATTGAGATTAAACAATGGAAAGCTGTAAACACAAAGACAAGGCAAGATTGCAAATGCGTACCTAGTGTTAAAATCTGAGTGAAAATGTTTGAGACGGGGGCGTAGGCGCCACTATCCTGATTCTGCTCCTGAAACTGTTGTTTTTGGCAATCTGAAAGCTGTCGAAAAGTGCTGAAAACTTGTTGTCTGACAGAAGGACCAGGGTGCCCAGCGCCCCTGTCCCAGGGACCAGGGCGCCTAGCATCCCTGTCCTGGTAGGACCAGGGCACCCCACGCCCCTGTCCTGATCTTCTGCTCCGAAACTTGGTGTGAAGTTCTATCTCGGTCTGCTTTCGTCAGATCTGCAACTTGTGGCGTCACCCGAATTCTGAAACCTGCACTTATATCTGAAAAGGTGTGGTGGGCGGCTATATAGGGTTTTTCCTTAGTCAAACCCCCGCTTTGGTGATTTCCACCTCCACGAATAGCCAAGTTGTAAAAGTAGTGTGTGTGCAGACCTTGTGTGTGTGCAAGATCCTAAAATGCAAGTAAGCAAACTAGAGCAACCTAGAAAGTAAACCCTAATTGCTTGTAAATGATAATGTAAATGCTCCAAATCAAGATGCAAAGTGATCTAAAGCATGAATACAAATGATATAGTGAGGCTTATACAAAGACATGAAAACAACATGAAATCATACCCAACCCCAAGGGAGGGGTACAAGCCAATCTACAGTCGGTAATCTCCTATTGCTCTTCAATGTCTTCAAAGCCCTAAATGGATGAATGCTTGATGGATGGATGTTGAATGTTGTTGAAGTTTTCAAAGATCTACTCTTTCATTGCATAGAAGGTCCTTGAAAGCCAAAATTCGGATCCTTTCAAATGAAGAAAGAGAGCTCTTATATATGAGACCCTAGGTCTTAATTTCAACTTTTGGCCAACCTAGAGATTGAATCTCCCACCAATTTCTTGGGGTTAAGCTTTATTTTATGATTGGATCGCGCTCCTAAAATTTTGGGAAAAATGTCCAGGACCATGTGCACTCCGGGTGCCATGGTCCTCTCTGGGTGCCATGGTCCTGACAACTTTTCACCAAATTTTCAGGGCCGTCAGATATGATGATTTTAGAGTGAATCCCGAAGTTACAAGTGATTTCAAGATGTTTTGACCCCCGAAATCAAGCCCCCAAGTTCAAAATAGGACCTAATTAGGGTTTTTGATTAAATGATGTATTGGAAGAATAAAATGAAACGGGCACACTTTAATGAAAAGGGCCCAATTTTATGATATAGGAGATGATAAAATAGAACCTTAGACCTAATAAATTTAATTAATTAAGTGCTAAAGGAGAAATGCAATGCAAAATGCAAAATGCACCAAGGCGGGTGCTAAACTAGGTGTGAAATTGTACCACCCTAGCAAGTGCGTACAGTTTACGACGCTACACTATTTTTGTGAAATAATTTGCACCCCCTAAACAATCCATCAAATCTTCTATCCTAGGAATAGGGAATCTGTACCTTATTGTGATTTTGTTTATGGCTCTGGAATCGGTGCATAGTCTCCATGTTCCCCCTTTCTTAGGTGCTAACATTGTAGGCATGACACAAGGACTTATACTCTTCCTTATTAATCCTTGATCCAACAACTCTTGAATCTACCTAGCTACCTCTTTGTTTTGTTCAGGAGTCATCTTATAGGCTGCTTTGTTTGGCAAAGAAGCTCCTGGTATAAACTCAATCTGATGACTAATGGCTCTAGGAGGAGGTAATTTTGATGGTTTTCCATCACTGATGATGTCCTTAAAGTTATCAAGAATTTGCTGCACTTCTTGTGGGATCTCAACTTATTTTTCTTTCTTCTCCTCCTTAGGTTTTTCTACTAGTGCATAACCAATCCCATCTCCCTCTTTCATGGTTTGAATGAACTCTCTTTCATTGACTAATAACACTTTAGGTGTCTATGGTTTGTTGTTCCTTGTCTCTACACTAAGCGACTGTATTTTGTAGACAATGCCATTCTTTTGAAAGGAATATGTGTTTTTTTCACCATCATGGTGTGCCTTTCTGTCAAATTGCCAAGGTCTACCCAATAGTAGATGGCAATCATCCATAGGAAGGATGTCACATAGTATCCTATCCTTATATTCTCCTATGTTGAAGTCTATCCATGCTTGTTCATTAAATAGGACATGTTGCCCCTTGTTTAACTAGGTTACCTTGTAGGGTTCACTGTGCCTCATTCTAGGTAGGTTCAATTTGCTAACTACCTCCTCTAAGATGATGTTATCTGTGGAACTTGAATCTATAACCACCTTACATACCTTGCCCAAGATTTTGCACTTGATCCTGAACAATGCTCTTCTCTGAGACACTTCAGACTTGTGAGGTTCTTGCATCAATACTCTCCTCATCATTAGACTCTCACCATCTTTGGGTGCTAGGTTCATTGCTGGAGTTCTTGTACTACTTCCTTCCTCCTGAACATAGTTCACTCTCTTTTCATCTCCATGGGAAGAACTAGGCTTTTCTAGACACCTATAAGCAGGATGACCCAGTTTCTGATAGTTATAGCATTTCATGGTGGAGAAGTAAGACCCTCTACTTGGTCCACTAGATCTACCCCTTCTTGGGTTGCTTCATCCCCTACCCCTATAGTTGGGCTTGCTCTGAGAATCCCCACTTTGCTCTATAAGTTTAGATTCTCCTCGGGACCTTTGATCTATGTGTCTTCCCCCAAAACTGCCTCTATGGCCTCTACCATCTCTGCCTCTTCCTCTACCTTTGTTATGTTGCTCTTGCTTCTTCCTACTCCTTTCCTCTACCTTGAGTGCAAGTTGATAGCACTTTTGGACTGTTGTAGGACACAACAAACTTAACTCTTCCTGAATGTTCCATCTCAAGCCATTGAGATACCTAGCAACCTTGACATTTTCATCCTCTTGGCTCTTTGACCTAAGGCATAGCTTCTGAAACTCCTTGGTGTAGCTACTGACATCTAACTCTTTTTGCCTAAGGTTTTGCCTCTTCCTATGAAGTTGTATTTCATAGTCCTCAGGAATGTAAGTCTCTCTGATCTTGGACAACATTCCCTTCCAAGTTTCTATGGGCTTTTTTCCCTCTTTTTCATGTTCATCCTGAATGAACTTCCATCATGTTAAGGTAGCTCCTCTCAACCTGGACTTAGCCACCTTCACTTTCTGGGCCTCTGTCACACCATCACATTCAAAATGGTTCTCAAGACCCTCAATCCACTCCATGACCACTTCTGGGTCCATTTTACCACTGAATAGTGGGACTCCTTCTAGTGTTCTCCCACTCATAGCCTTTAAGGCTGTCAAAAAGGGTTCATTCTCTATCATAGGGTCTGGTAGAGGGATTTCATCCTCTATAGCTAATAGCTTACCCCTGCCTTCTATTCCTTCTATCTTATTGTTGGCTTCATCTGCCTTCACTTCTACTTCTCCCAATTTCTGCTCTAGGAGGTCTAGCTTCACTTTGAGTAACCTATTTTCTTCTTCCTGATCTTCCATTTTCTTGGCCAACTATGCATTTGTCACCATGGTTGCCAAATTGCTACTTCTTCCCAAGTGTAACTGGGCTCTAATACCATTATGATAGGGAGGTAGGGAAAGGGGGTTGCCTAATTAGGCTTGTCTTTATACCAAGTGATAGGTCCTTAGCTAGTTTCAAGGTGTAGTCACCAAAATCAAAGTGCAAAAAGCTTATAGACAACCTAGCAACTCTCCTTGATCCACCTCCCTAAGTCAAACACACTCTGGTTGCTCAAGGGCTTCAACTCCATTGTTTTAGGCTTTGTAGTCTAACACATTACTGTCTCAATTGGAATTCATTTCCTTTGTCCCTGACCTATTCTCTAACTACATAAGGTCTCCTCTTGATGAATTATAAGTTTGTGTCAAGTTCTACCCCCATGGGTGTCTTTGGTCTTCTATGGTTTGGAGCGTAGTAATCCTTCACAAGTGCTACAAACCAACTTATGGAGTGTACCTCACCAAATGTGTTAAATTATTGCAAGATTAACTTGTTTCAACTTTTTCTGATGGGTTTTATGCTTTACAACCTTCCTTTGTGTACCCAATTTGATAAAATATCATATTTTAGGCCTAAAACGGGCTACAAGGAATTAGCCCTCTTTTTGGGGTTTTGTGCTTCACTCCAACGATGGACTTCCAGAAAAAAAGAACCACATATTCTTATACCCTTTTGGAAATTCTTGCGGATTTTCTAAGTTTTAGGGTCCATTAGGCCTCTTCCATGACTGTCCCAAAAATGGGTGCAAAAAGAAGGGTTTGCAAGGGTTTTGGTGGCAAGAATCAACTTGCAAGCTAGAAACCTTCAATGTGAATCATGCAACCTTAGTTCTACCATGTCACATACTAATTAGGCCAAAATGAAGTAGTTTTACACCTTCAAAGGTTAGAGAACAAGGTTTTACAAAAGATGCTCATAAGGAGTGTGCAACATTTACAACTTTTCCCTTTCTTGCTTTCCATAAACACATTAATACATGAGTACCAATTACATTCAAAACATGTAAACATGTCTTCCATTAGTGACAAAGGAGAACCACATTAGCCCTACACAAAGAGGCATTAGGAAATTACAAAACAATGAAACATTCACTATCAAAACTCTTTTTCAAAGGTTTGTTTGGTGCTTTTTTTATCAATGTATTGTCTTTGAATGTTTGTTGACCTTCATACCTACTATTTGGAAGAGGAAGATTGCATAAACAACACAACTAAAATGTAACAATCAGTTATAATTGATTGTTATAGCCAGCTGGGCATTACAACTTTGCCTAAAGGATCATTAATTGATCTTGGCAATCTCAAAACCCATGGGCAGGGTCAAAGACCACTCCTTTTTCTTTTTTGCAATCAAATTAAAGGAGGTACAAGGTTTTAAAAATGCCAAAATATGGTGGAGAGTAAGCAAATGGGTGCAAACCAACACCAAAACAGTGACTCACTATTTTTTTACACAATTTTCACAAACTGAAAAATGCAACCATCCTTATCATGGCTTAGAAAGCCTCTTTGCTTTCACATACAACTTTAAACATCAAAACAGGTATGTCTACTTGATGAATGCATTTTCTATAGAAGAGCAAAGCACCAAACCTCTTCAAAGACCCTACCCAAATGGCACACTTGCCTAGGGCTCCATGGCCACAAAACTTCTTGTGCTTGCATTTTTGAAATAAAAACATGTATTTACATATCTTACAAGTTGACCAACTGGTTCTTGGGAAGCCATGAACATGTAGGGATTCAAGAAGCCAAGTTGGTCAAGCATCCTTGCCAAATTCCTAGACAAGGCAGTGAAACTGTCAAAACCAAATAATTTTGCTTAGAACTCAAAACTTAATGAAATTTGATGCCACCAAAGGGAAAAGTTTTAGGAAACATAAGAGAACTTGAAAATGTAAAAATAGTATGGCCAAGTATAGCAGGTGTATGGACTGCTGCTCACATGGAGTTAAAACTTAGAGAAAAACAAGGTAAAAACTAGTGCAAACTAAAAAAATGCTTGATATCTCCATGAAAATCAACACTTACAATGGTTAGAGCAAGAGAATAAATACCTCTACAAGTCAGTTATCCTCCTGTACAGATAGGTATATGTTCAAGAGCACTCAAATTTGACATTTTCATGTCTAAAATGACAACTTTTAATGCCTAGATGATGCAAGGTTGACCTCAAAGACTACCAATCAACTAAGAACACTACTCACACCTAAAAACCAAGCACCAAGCATGTCTAAAAACTTTTCAAAACAAAAACACATTGAAAACTCACTTTTCCCAACATTTTGCCAAGCAACTCCGAACTGGCAACTTTGAGCAAAAAGATGAAAACAGGAGACATGACCACACAATGAGTTCAAAACTCATCCAAACAACTTATAACAACTCAAAAACATCTTAGACAAACTTTCCAACTCAAGACTAATAAAAATCAAACCTGCTATCAAACCTGTGATGAAAGGAAGCTAGGTGCTCCTGCACCACTTTGCTCCAGTAGCAAGATTGGAAGGAGTGCGTATGCTTCTTGCATATGCAGCTTTTAAAGGATTCAAGCTATACCAAATGGATGTAAAATCTGCATTCCTAAATGGAATACTTGAAGAGGATGTGTACATAGAGCAACCAGATGGGTTTGCCCTATCAGAAGACAGTGACATGGTGTGTAGGCTACATAAAGCCTTGTATGGACTAAAGCAGGCATCGCAAGCATGGTATGAACGCTTGCATTCTCATCTTGTGAAGATTGGATTTGAAAGAACAAGTGAAGATAGTGATATCTACTTGAAATCATAAGGAGATCAGATTCTGATCTGCGAAGTATTTGTTGATGACATCATTTTTGGAGGAGATGACAAGATGAGTCATGATTTTGCAGATGAGATGAAAAAGGAGTTTGAGATGTCACTTATAGGGGAGATTAAGTTCTTCATTGGACTGTAGATTCAACAAATGAAAGATGGAATCTATATCACTTAGTCCAAGTATGTCAAAGAAGTGTTGAAGACTTTTGGCATGGAAGACAGTAAACTGGTTGGTACACCGATGGTGACCGGTTGTAAATTATCAAAAGAGGATGACTCAGTGGTGGTCAATGAGAAGGAATACCAATCAATGATTGGTAAGTTACATTATGTAGTGCATAGCAGACCGGACATTGCACATGCAGTGGGTATTACCACTCAGTTTTAGCAAAGCCCAAGAGAATCTCACTTGGTAGTAGTCAAGCGGATTCTTAGATATCTGAAGGGAACTATTGACTATGGGTTATGGTATCCATACAATAATGATTTCAACTTGAGAGTGTTCACATATGCTGATTGGGATGGTAATGTGGATGACTGGAAGAGCACAACCGGTGGTGCATTATTTCTTGATGGTAGAGTGGTCTCATGGATGAGTAAAAAGCAAAGTTGTATCTTTCAATCTAGAGCAGAAGCGGAGTATGTTGCAGCTTTTATGAACTACACCCAGACTATTTGGATGAAGCATGTATTGAATGGCTTCAAAGTTCCTGTATCTGAATCAGTAAGGATATTTTGTGACAACACAAGTGCAATTAACATCTCCAAGAATCCGGTTTTGCATGCTAGAACCAAGCATTTTGAGCTCAAGTATCATTTCTTGAGGGAGAAGGTTCAAAACAAGGAGGTTGTATTAGAACATGTTTCTAGTAAGGAGTAGTTAGCAGATATATTCACCAAGCCTCTACCAAAGGCTTCATTTACCTATTTGAGAGGTGAATTAGGGGTGTTGCCCCTTCAAGAGGTGAACTAAAAGTAAGTGCTCCACATCAGTCAGGTATTACAGTGTCTAATATTTTTTAGGATTAATGTGTTGAAGGATGCTACTCCTCAGGGGGAGCAACATAGTGGAATAGGAAATCTTGTGCCTCCACTATGGCATTATTGTCAAAGGGGGAGAAGATGTGAAGCGAAGAAGATATCTGCAACAACAGGGAGAAGATGTGATGTTGGGTGATATCTTTGTATATTGCCATCAATGCCAAAGGGGGAGATTATTGGCTTTTGTGCAGAGTATGTTGACTTTATGATATTATGTTGTCATTGATGTCAATATGTTGGAGAGTGAAATGACAATATGCTGAAGAGTGAACCAATTAGGCAACTACCAGTTAAAGCAACTGGCAAAGCGAACCAGTATAATGTTGTGAACTAGTATATGTGCAAAAGGAGAAGCGGTATGCTTGTTCAAGTGAACTGGCATATGGAATGTTTTCTATTAAGCGTTAATATGGTATGACTACCGGTTGGTAGTCTCAGCTTCAGGGTTTCCGATTGAAGAGTTCCACGCCTATGTGACTCAACTGATGACATTATGCAATGAGTTGGCATTATGATAGAGATCAAATCATGTTCCCACGTCAGCCTTGTGTGCGTGAAGGATCTTACATGAAGGAGATTGACCCTATCTACCTCTGGAATGTGCAAAGTCCCTGTAAATGGTGGAGAATGCGTGATGGGTTATTGCCTCCATGAAGCAGTGAAGAATGAATGATGGAGAATGTCTTGAGATCTATTCAAGACCGTTGTATTCAAATGCAAAGTGTTCAATGGTCAGGATTGAACCGATCAATTGCTTAACCTAAATGTTTAGGGTTTAAGGTTTATGCTGCCGACCTATCTGCTTCCTATAAGGTCGATGTTGTGTTTTATGTTAAGGTTGTTGGCAAATGGTGTGTGTGTGTATAAGTGCAGAGATACGTGATTCTTTCCAGACTAGATAAGAGGATTGATACCTATATAGTGTGTGTCAGATCATTGTAATACCTGTTGATCTTTAACTACTTCAACAGTTGGAAAATCCCTTAACCGGGTAGCTTTAACCAGCTTGTTGTAATTTCTTTAATAGGGTGACTCAAAGCCATTGAGTTCATAAAGTCCTCTAATAGGGTTTAACCCTTAACCGGATATTCTAGCCATCCCTTAACCGGGTGATCCCTAATAGGATTGGTTCCTAACAGAACCTGTTGTAACAGTCTTTAACCGGACTAGGCTCCTAACAGAGCGGACTTCTAAAGAGTTCAAAAATAGCTTGTGGGTATTCATCCCCAACACGGTTTTTCCTAGTTGGGTTTCCACGTGAAAAATATGTGTGTCATGTGTGATGCCTCTTTCATGTGATACTTTGTTATTTTCTGTCAAGTGGTGAATCATGTTATGCTAAGTAAATTATTGTTTCTTTGATGATAGATTATATGCTTATGCATAAGGATAAAGTGGAAATCAGGGTGTAGGTTGTATGGAAAGCTAAGTTTTACCGGTTTATGTCTTTCCAGTAGCATTGTGTTTAACCGGTAGTAATCTGGTTTAGACCGGTGTTAGTGATTGCCAGTCAAGTTCACTATCTGCAGTCAAACTGGTTTGGGAAAAGTTTTGTGTGCCTGTACTGATTCACCCTCCCCTCTTAGTACCAGTTTGGTACTCACCGTTCATCATTGAGTTATCAAGATCCTGCATTGCCCTCGATAGAGGTCTGAAAGCTTGTTTCAGATCTTGGAAAAAACAGTTTGGAGATTCATCGACTCTAAGATAATGGATTTTATATCCGGTATCATATGTCAGCATGCATTAATATCAATAGGAAATTGGGGTTTCACAGAATAAAAGGGAAATATTGGTTCATTTTTTATCACACAACATTCAGAGCAAAATAGAGCAAGTTCAAGGTGATTCAAGGTGATCAAGAGCATTCTCAAAGAGAATTCCAGTGCATTTAGAGTAGGTTTTCAAGAGCTTTCACCGGTGAAGGTTGTGAGCTATTTTATCAGTTTTCGAGCTATCTTTTGTTTGCAATGGCTTCTGGATCGACCTTAATTCTGGTAGGTGTATCTACCCCTATTGTTATTGACATCAAGGACCATCCACTCCCTATTTTCAAGAAATGCCCTCAGATTGTGAAGGTTAATGATATAGTCGACGCTTTTTCTAGGGTTCTTAATGGAATCTTATATGTTGAGGATGTTCGTGCATATATCCATTGCACTCTGAAGGATTTAGGTTCTACTAAGATAAAAATAATGTACAGAACAAATATGCTAGACAAAAGGGAATCGATGAAATCGAAATTCCAAATTTTGAAGGATCAGGGTTTCACAGAAATTTTGGAGATGTCGAAATTTGAAGATGATATGATCTAGTATTTGTTGAGTTGAGTCCATTGGGAATTCATATGGCTTGACCAACATTAGAAGATCACTAAGGAGGCTATTCATGCAATCGCCAGTTTACCCCTAGTTAGTCAGATTCCTGGAAAGAAGAAAATACCTAACAACAAGGTGGAGAAGTTAACTGGTACAACTTTTGACAACCGGTCAATGGGGATAAGATCTATTAGAGACAAAGTTGATCAATTTGCAAGCATGATCATTGGTTACAAGGTAACCTAATCAAACTAGCTGAACTCTGTTTCCAGTTCATATGTTTATTGTGCTTACAAGATGGTCAAAGAAAATAAAAAGTATGATCTCTGTCAATGGATGTGTGATGGGTTAATTATAAACCTAGAGAAGATTAAGTGTGAGAAGAAAGGTGTTTTCCAGTATGGCAACCTTGTGGTCTACTTGATGCTTTTTTTTTTGAATGAGTTACTGAGATCTGGTAAAACAGAATGGGCATTTGATATGCCGGTAGGAAAATAAATTAAATAAGTTATAAGAGGTTTATGATAGGAAAAGGAGAGAGAATCCATTATATGGGGTTATTTCAAATCATTTCAGAAAACAATGAGGTGGAGAGAAAGAGTCCCAAAGCATATAGTTGACAAATGCTCAACTGGAATCTACTTTATGGTGAAGAAGGATGAAACAATGATGGAGGCAGTGCAACCATGGAAGATCTGGATCACAGAGATGGGTTATGAGGTAGATGCTGAGATCTTGGACTTATATGCCAAGACTCTTATTGATGCCCCAATACATGAATAGGAGAAAACCTTTAGGATAACAAAGCAGAAGGAATCTGAAGTTTAGATAGGACTGAGCAAGAAGAAAAGGGAAGGAAAGATCAAGAAGGTTGGCGAAGTTGTACAAAAGATGTCTTCTGAAATCAAATAGATTATTGGACTAGTTGAAGGATCTTCTCCAGTAGTAGTTCAGGTGTTACCAGTAGCAGCAACCGGCAAGGGTGTAGTAAAGAGAAAGAAACTTGAGACTTATATTGCCCCTATTAAATCTAGTTCTGATATTGCTGATGAGCCCCCATAGATTCCCAAGACTTATATACATATATAGAGGAAGAAACTTGAGGAAGGGAAATAGTAGAAAGTAAATGTTACCCCTCCGGCAGCACCTAAGAAAATTTTGAAGGAGAGGAAGCCCACAGAGAAGACAAAATTGGTTAAGGAGTCTTCATCTACTCCCGACAAGAAGAAAAAATCAGATATAGATATAGCTCTTGAATCCGGGAAGGGTGTTGAAGTCATTCCTCCTCTCTCAGTTTCTGAGTTGAATGATCAAATAACTAAAGATGGAATTTGAGTAATATACAACATTACTATGTACATATGGATTATAAAGAGCAAATGAAAATTGAGGAAGTAGTTTTTTAATACTTAGATATATATAAGAAAGAATTAATAGAGATAGAAAGGCAAATACTAGGAGATTTGTATAATAAACTAGATGCTAGAAGGTTATCTGTAGTTGAAGAGGATAGACATATAAAGGTACAGAAGTTGTTAACTATTTGTGGAGCCATAACTGATGAGGAGATGCAATAGTGTCTAGAGTTTGCAAATAAAAAAAATTTCTGGAGTAAACACTAGCATGTGGGTCTCATGGTAGGTAGAGTAAATGAGATAGTTAAGGAGACACATGAGGCTTGGGTAGAATTATTTGTAGATAAACCTAGATTCTTTACATCACTGAAAGTCCCTCAAAAGTCTAACACTCCAGACATCTCAGTAGATGATAAGGGGAAAGGTATATTGGGCACATAACCATTGGTTTCTTAACAGAAACTAACATAGGATATTCCTCTGGTAGAACCACCTGTACAAAATATAGAGAAACCTATAGATAATATTGAAATTATACAAGATAAGTAGGATACACCGAAACAGAACATTCCAAATGTAGAGGTTATTGATGTGGATATAGAAAATAAACAGGTTGAGGATATTGAACCTCCAACACCAAATGTACATACTGAAGAGGTTAAGGTTGAACAGGTTATTGCACCAAGTGGCGAAGCCACCAGTGCAAGTCATAAGGTTGAATCCTTTGGGAATATTTTGGATAGTCATTCATTGTTGGCACTTGACTCATCCGGTCAAGTTGATTTTGCACAGAAGAATATTGAGCAGCTGAGCAGTTTTGAATTGATGTATGTTGTAGCTTAGAAGTTAAGGAAAGAAGGGACTAAAGACAAGCAGGTTATTGAGCAGGTCATTCTAGTTTTGTAATAGCTTGCACTGAAATATAAGGTAGATGAGATTAGAAGCCCATCCGCCAAACTAAAAGGTTTGACAGAGCATATTTCCAAAGAGTTTAAAACTCTTCAACAGATTTCAAACCGACAGTTATTAGAGAGGTACAATGCAACACAAAAGATCACCTATGACAATATGATCACATCAGACAAAGCTAAGATGGCAGTGGAAATAACAAAGATTGATGAGGCTCTCAATAAATACAATTGTATATATAGTTCGTGTACTAACACCGACAAACTTACAGCTGACGTGGAGGTGAAAATAAAAGTAGCAAAGGTCTAGTTGGAACATCTGGCTAACAATTTTGATGGTACTCAGTCATTGACCAGCACTATTGATGGTCAAATTTTGGTTGCAAAATCTGAGATATAAACCTTGGAGAAAGATATGGATAGATTAATCTAGCAAGCAAGAGAATTGAGAAGGTTAGTTAGTCCCCGGTTGAATACTTTGTTACTTCATAAGAAAGAAAGTATTAAATTGATGAATAAATGCACACCGGCAGACCTAATAGAAGAAGAGCTTCATGCATATATTCTTAATGGTTTTGTATCTATTTTGAGAACATTGAAGACACCTGTTGGGATACTTAGGATTTTTTAAGGGTGCTTACCCAGATATATTCAACTGCATCTAGATCTAGTAATCACAGTTTTTCTCTCATTCTTTCATTCATTTGACCTGACTTTGTCATTGATGTCAAAGGGGGAGAGGTTGATGTGAAAAATGAGGGACATAAGTAGTAATATATAGCTTAGGGGGAGCAGGGTCTGACCCTACTATCAGTTTTGGTCATCAATTTTGGGAGGAACCGGAACAACACTTCAGCGATCCTTTTTTCACATGAGTGTTGCCATCAATGCCAAAGGGGATATTGTTGGCAATTGACACTCATTCGGTTTAGTTGTGTTGTCATTGATGGCAACACACACCATTTTGGGTTGGTCACTTAACTGAGACTCATCGATATTGATTGTTTGGAAATGGGCATTCAAGTCATCTGGCACATAAGGAACCGGCACCTGCAGACAAGGGAAACCAAAAAACTAGGAATCGGTTTATGAGGTCGACATAGGAGATTGATCCAACAGGTCTAAATGGCAGCGATCAACAGCATCGGTCACAAAGTTCAATGCATTCATTTTTGTCTAGATTGACATATAAATAAATTGTAATATCATTGTAATCCAACATAAGGCATTTATGTTTGTGTTTGGGAAGTGTATTTAAGTCAATTTGGTTAGCTTATTTTGGTAATGGAATGAAATATAGTGATGTGATATTATGCGAGCGATCTTGATCGATAGAATGCGAATGTAATATTTTGTAGTTGGTCTTGGATATTGGTTTAGAGGTTTGGGAAGCAAAGAAAGATACTGGTAAGGGAGGACACAATGAAAACTGGTACAAACAGTGTTTTAACTGGAACTCATCCAGCATAGTAGATGCACTTTCAGAGTTCAAAATTTTGTTTGTAACTCCATATTTGGTGTTTGTAGTCAGTGAGGCTCCTTTTGTGATGAGAAATGTGCTCTAGGTTGTTGGCCTTTTAGCATGTCCAAGCCCCTATTGTAAAATTTATTCGTTTGGTGAGTGGATAGATATATGTGGGTCACCAATCCCATCATGGTTTTTCCTCTTTGAGGTTTTCTACGTATAAATCTCTATGTTATGGTGTATTCTCTTGTGGTTGCTTCATTTATATTTGATGTTATATTCTTTTATGATTATCGGTTACTGAAATACTTTGTTAATAAGGTTAAAATTGGTCTTGTCGGAAGAACACTGATTTACCCCCCCTCTTAGTGTTCTTGGATTTCAACAACTTATACTTAAATTCTATATTTCATGTATATATTCTTCTTCAAGGGTTGGTATAGCTTGTCTCCAAATTCAAATATTTTCTCATTCCAAAAACTAGCAATTTAACAACGCAAAACATTTGAATCTCGCTAAATGCAAAAAAATCACTTTTCACATTTGGTAAGCACCAAATTTGGCTCTCACCGAATGTCAAAAGTAAAAATTTTAAATTTGGCGAGTGCCATATTTGGCGCTCACCAAATGGTTTGCATTGGAGAATACCAACCCTTTGTGTTGGATTTTCCTTGGGCATCCAACCCAAAGGTTTGGATGACCATTTCATGCCAATAAAGCATTTTTTATGAAAAGATAAAAAGTGGCACCTTTTTGGTACCACAACTTGGTGCACTTGGCCATTATCTTTGACCATAGAGATAGGGGGCTCCATTTTAGTAGAGGGATACAATGCATGCATCCTTAACTTTTCTTTCCTATAATCAATTTCATCCTAAATTACTTGCAAGGAAGACAAATTATTCAGGGCCATCTCCTAGCTCAACTTGGACATATCTTCAATTTTTCTCTTAGGATCTCTTAGATTTCCATCAACTCCATCACAACCTTACTCCCATTCCTTTGAGACACCTTTTTTCTAAGATCATTTAGCATACCCTCAACATCATCCCATTTTTCTAATTTCCTAACCATATTACTAGCAGCCTCCCAGACCCATTTGTCCTTTTCCTCCATAACCAATTTATCTACCCTAGCTCCTACCTCAGCCAAAGCCTCAAGTCTAATTTCTAATACCCAAATAAAACTATGAGAAGAGTCATTTAATAGTGAAAACCTATCACTCAATTATTTCCTCCAACTTCAACACCTTAGAGTCCAAAGTAGAAAGGTCGAGATCAAGATTGAGAATCTCTTCATTAGGAGGGGAGGGGGAAAGCTCCTTAGAAGCCGCAGGGGACTAGTCCAATTCTGATTTTGAGGAGGAATCAACTTCCTCTTATTCCAATTCCAATAACTTCCACTTCCTTCTAGAAGGAGAATTATGAGAAATTTTTGTTTCTCTTCTCTGATGGGATTAAAGAAGGTAGGAAATAAATTGGGTTTAGAAGAGGAGCCATCATTGGGGTTAGGTTTTGCAATGGGGTAACCCAAGAGCTCAACCATTGAAATAGGGTTCAACAAGGGGAAAGGGGGACTTAATAGGGACACACTAGATGAGGTTAATTATAGATGAAAGCTATGGATTCCATGAATCAACCCTTGATGAAGAGGATGGAGTTTTTGGACTTGGCTCTAGCCATCGATTGAGTCGAAGAATAATAAACTCAATAGGAAAAATTCACTTTTATATCATACCTGAGGTGGTTTAGCATTGAGAAAATTTGGGTATGAAATATTTTAAACAACCCATCTAGAGTGAGAAAATTCATCATCAAAAGGGTAGTGTCCTTCCAAATTCTAGGTAGCTCTTCTCTATTATACCTATTTTGTAACCTTGAAACCTCTTCATCAAGCTTGAAAAATCTCTTAAATTCCTCATTATAAGACCCTTTTGGCTTCTTTAGGAAGGTTATTCCCTCTAGAGGTAAACCAATGATAGTGGAAATCATGTCCGGAGTGACTTTAAAAGTAACTCCCCCATTGTTCAAATCCCCCTTTTGTTAAGATTGAGAAAAAATCTTGGAAAGCTCTTGGTCAAAACCCTACATGTCTTCAACATAACTACCTAGGTTCCCCTTGATCACTTTCTACCATAACTTGGCATTACTTTTAAATTCATCACATGAATTAGGTTTAGTTTTTATAATGTCCCCTCCCATGGCAATCACAAAGAGATTCTAAGAAAAAACCAGGTGGTGACAACAAAAACCAACAGTTTGAACATGACAACACTTATGAAGGAAAGGGAAAGTGACACTACTATTGAAATAGATGTCCACCACCTAAATAAAAATGGACTAGCCAAAAGGGAAGTGATAATAATAAAAAGGTGATCCTTGATACTCCATTAATATTTATGTCCTCAAAGATGGCAACAGGAACAAAATTTGGGGTATCATTTATATATATATCCATATTATCAAATTATTGGAAAATGATCCTAATGAAGCCAACCTATCTGCAATTTTATTGCCTCCCTTTCTCATATGTCAAAGGAAAATATAGATAATCCTATGAATAAGATCTTGAAACTTGGCAACGAGGTCTTGATACTTTCAATCAAGTTTAGCTTTGTTCTTGAGCAAAATGATAGTGTTCTATGATGATTTGATTGTACCTCCTTTCATTGGTTATAGCAAGACCATAGTAAATAGTTTCCACCCTCCGCCAAAATCAAAATTTGCGTACCCAATTTGGACATGTAGGAAATGATAAAATTTCCCCTGTGGTCACGAATAACCCCACCACCACCCACCCAACCTAGATTTCCTTTAGAGGAGCCATCAAAGTTTAATTTCAACAACCTAGAGTCAAAGGGGCCTTCATTGTCTAAAGTTTATATAATTAAATCTATATATAAACTACACTAAATTATATATAATTAATTTATATACGAATATAAAAAGCTATAATTCACACATGTCAAAATATTATTATTTTAAATTAATTATATATGAATATTAAAAGTTACAATTCATTTATTTTGAAATATTATTTTAATTTAAAATGGAATAAATTAGAAACACAAAATTTTCATTCCATAAAATTTTGATTATTGCTCTTTTGGATTTGACTATGTAGATGTTTATAATAAATAATAAATTAATTAATTAAATACATGAAAATTTAATTGTTAAATTAAACAGATTGAACATATGAAATTTATAAAAGAAATTGGGTGGAAGGAAAGAGCAGTTGTCAATGTCCTCACTACTCACTCATACTTTATGTTGTATCATTTCATTATGTGCATGAGGAGTTATTTATCTTTAATGTGAAATGGTCTTGCTTAAGATTGCTCAATCTTAAAATTTCTCTTCCTAAAGTCTTTTTAATTAAGTTCTTATTTGATAATTAAAAGGTGACATAATTTTAGGTGATTAGATGTTAATTTGATTGTCAAATAATGAGTAGAATTTTTTATGTTAAATTATTCAAATAAATTTAAGAGAGAAAATAGTAATTTTAATGTAATTATGTAGTTTATGGTAAATCATATTTTTTGGAGTTTCAATATGTACTTATGTAGTTTGCCTAATTATATAATTTGAAGTTAGCAATAGTTATTTAAGATGAGTATGAATTCTTTTAGGTCTCCAACAAACAATGCTATGAATTCTCAATCCTTTCATGGTCAATGCTATTATTGCCATAAGTTTGGTCACGAGGCTAATGATTGCATAACTAAGATGAGAAATAACTACATGTTCAATAATAATTTCATAACCTTCTATTCTTTCTATGGTTAGTACCACGCATGCAAAATGTTTGGTCAGTTGTTGATTATAGATCCAAAAAAAGGAAAAGTGGTATTACTTATTATAGTTGCAATAAATTATGACTGTTGGACTCAATGAACACTGAGAGGGGAGGTGATTCAGTGTTCTATAATTTAGAAGTTTATGAATCTAATTCTTAAACCACTAGATGCAAAAGATAGAAAGTAAAATGTAGAAACTCAAAGAAAATAACCACACAAACATAACACCAGAATTTTTACGTGGAAACCCGGAAAGGGAAAAACCACGGTGGAATTTGAACCCACAATATTATTATACTATGGCTAGTAGTAAAATAATATTACAAAGGGGAATGCACTTGCATTTAGGCACACTGCATAGAGCTCACTGCTCAAATACAAAACAAGGTCACAACCCTAGAGGACTCATTGTCCTACAACTGAGATATAACAACAAATACAATGTCTGAACTAGAATACAACATCTACAAATTCCAAGAATCAGTTCTGGTTAGGCTCAAAATGATCTGCTACTACTGATCTAGAAGACTTTTCTATTATATTCTGCTACCAAATACTAGATCACCAAAACTAAATATGCGCACGTGAAATTGTTCTCAATCGCTCCCAAAAAAATTTATCTCCCTTTTCTATCTATCAAAATCATCATCCAAGTTGATCTTATATATCTGCACCACCAAAATGAATCTCCAACAAGTTGGCTTCACGAAAATACAAAATATGAAACATGTAGTCTCATGTCGGCTCAATCCACCACAAATCCAAATACCAAACCTAAAGCATGTGATTAGAAGCTTCACACACAATGATAGAAACTCCTTGAACATAACACCAATCACTAAAATCATCCCTAGAGTTCCACTGTACACATTACCCAACTTGTCCATACAATAGTTCCTCTCTTTCGGAATCACCTGATATCAAAGCAAGAATCATGCACTAGAATCAACACCAGAGGCTAGAATTACAAGATGATCTATCTTAAACAACCAATTGAATATCCCAATCACTGCAACAAAAAATGCATCACCAAAAATGATTTGTGCTAACTAAATATGTACACTATGTTCATACTCTGTTGGACTTATGCCTAAAGTCAATATGACTTCTAGTGGACCAAATCTACAGGTACCAGATAGGATTACTTAGTTGAGTTTCCATCAATAACAACCCCTAAGTAATCTCCATCCATCTAACATCACCAAAATAGTGTCTCTTTCCAACAATATCCCCCTTTGGCATTGATGGCAACACTATAAAAAATGACAAATGCTCCAAAATTCCTTGAAATTATAATCAATCCAAAAATTTGTACACTCAACTGACCCCCCCTAAGAATGTGCACCATTTTCATTGCTCTCTCCCCCTTTGACATCAATGGAAAAGGTAGGAATCCACCAAAACTTATATACAAAACAATGTGTACAGTGATCTACAAAAACATAAAATAATCCAAAAAATTAATTAAGGCACTAAACATATATGCATGCACTTCTACAACCTTAAGCTCTGTCACCACATATTTCCCCAAAGAAATTATTGCATCCTATTGTGCTCCAAGCAAAGTGTCCAATCGGGGAGTGATTAAACTCCTCAATTCTCCCACTCTTCCTAGTAACTGCCCCTTCTCTATACTCAGGCTCTTGGTTTTGAATGTTAGATTCACAATTTGGGCTTCAAAACTACTAGTAAAAACTAAAAGAGGGGGAAAAGATTGTGAAATTGTAGCTAACTACCCTTGATATTCCCCAATCTTCTTGTCAATGTCTACTGTAAAGTTAGGCAAAATGAGACATGACTTAAAACTCTGACCACCTTCAGCTAAATAATCCTCAAAACTCTTTACCATAGCTTTCAAGACTACTCTATCAGCCTCAATTGCCTTCAAAAAGGTTTGGAATATCATCTCATTAATTTTAATCAAAACTTTTATATCTGCTGCTTTCTCTAACAACATAAAGTCTGATTCAACTTTATGCAACATATCCTTAAGCTTACCAGAGGGTGTGTCATTGGAATCTTGTTTAAGATTAGGCAAAATTTTCTTCAAAACTATAGTCGCTAGAGATATAACCTATTTTTCCTCAGATTTGGATTTAAGTAAGTCCTCACTTGCTTTGATTTATGCAAGGGTGGCAAACTTTTGTGCTTGTATGGTAGACAGTGTACTCAAATCAATCGATCCATGAGTGATGCAGAGCCCTCCTTGTGACCTGTCAAACACCTCCAAATGTATGACACTGACCCCTTAACACATGGATGAGATCCTATCAAGGCAAGGCTCTACAACTTTAGTACAATCTTCTCAACATCTTCAAGACCCTCTCTTACTCAATTAGGGGTATCTTGGTACAACACACTCCATGGTACCTCCAAGGGTTACAAATCAGTTTCACACTAGTTGTGGGTCATACAAAACTCCCCAAGTTCAAACAAAGCACCAGTGACAAGAGTTCATACCCCTTCCTTAAGAAACTTCCTCAATTAGGCCTAGTCGCTTGTAGCCCTATTTAGCGAGTAAAGGGACCTTAGGTTCAAATTTTCCCAAACACCTTGATAAATAAATTATGTATTCAGACACCCTTTTGGAAGTTATACAATTCCCCAAAAGAAAGGGTCAAGGTCTAGGAAAATAAAGGTCTTTGCCGGTAGGAATTTGACTATCCTAGAAGGGTTAATTAGGTCTTTTTTGTGAAGCAACTATGTTTAGATGAATGAACCAGTAGTTTATAATTCCATGGGAATGTTGGGAAACATAAATCAATAGGGATTCCAAGGTTACACTCCTAGAAGCATCGCCATTTGCACACAAGGTGATTTTGTTTGTTCAAGGTCTAGGTAGCCACATAAAGATGTCTACCTAGGGTCGCTTTAAACACTTCTCTCCCTTGCTCCTCCTAAAAAACACTCTTGGAACTCTAAAATAAATCGACCATAATTTCCTTTCACCAAATCACATGAGCCTTAGATTGGTAAAGTGCAAGATATGGCCATGAATGAGGAAAAACCCAAGGTAAACCCTAGTTTTCCAGGTACCTACAACAAAACTTAAATATCAAGAGCAACACACAAAATGAAGTCTCCAAATCAAAATAAAAATAGAGTCAACTCTCCTCTCAAATAAATTCACATCATTGGGAATGGATCCCAATTTGTACAGAACTGTACCACAAACCAAAACCCTAGAATTGCAGGAAAAAACTTAGAATTCTATTGGTTTGTTTGCATCAATACTCTTCTCCATACAATCACACACCCTGTAAATTAGATCCTCAAGGTATATAAACCATTCCTCAATTTCTCTCAACCAAAAATCAAGAGGTTAGGGCCGTTGGAGAAGTTTCAAATTACAAAATGCAAAAAGTGCATAAAAGTTGCTCATGACAACTTTTGACAACTTTTGCAAAGGTTGTCAAAATGTCATCTTTTGCCTCCTAATGCCTTGGGTCAAGTTCAACCCCTCCTAAAACATCTTAAAACACTAAAAACCAACACAGTGGATCGCTATTGTCCAAAATTCCTAATTGTCTCATAGAAATGCTAAAATAGGAGTTCGACTCACAAGATGGGGTTCATTATTACAAACATATAATGCATAATTAAAAACCTATATAAAGCATCCTAAAGACATTGTTAATGCCTTATCCTCCCTTATCAGAGTCTATCATGTCATCTTGAAGGTTTTAATGAGGTTCTCTTGCACCAATGAGGGAAGGCCTCTTCATCTATAGAAATTTTCTTCCCTTTGTCAGGAACAGTGGCTCTTGCCATGATCATCGGTGCCTCTTCAACCTTCTCTACTCCTTTTTCCTTCTTAGCACTAGCACCTGTATCACCCTTTGCTACATCAACTTCTCTTTTATCTTTCTCATCTACTCCCTTCTTATTAGAAATCTCCTTGGTTTCATCCTCTGAATGAACTTCCATAACTAGAGGATCTTGCACAACTTCACTGGAGTCCCCAACTGACTAATTATCAATGGTGTCATATGCAAATTCTTTCTCTACCAGATCAATCTATATATATGGCTTCTCATGAGAAAATTATGACTAAACATGAGCTACCAGAGGAGAAGTGTCTTTTCTCGATTGTCCTTCTAGTTGGGAATCATCCTTCTCCGAATTGATCAGATACTGATTCTCCTTCAAAAACTTCTTCAAAATGCTCTCATTTTCTTTAGCCACTTCAGCAGATTTACCAAACATTATCTTGTTCACCCTGTGTTTACTCCTAAACTTCTCCTTTAAAAGTTTTAAAATTATTTGAATCTCATCTTTTGAAATAACTGAACACAGATTAACTAATGTGTATTCTTTTAGTCTTTCATCTTCAAATCTTGTTGCATGTCTCCAGGCATCCAAATTATATAATTCCTTTAGAATTATAGATGATAGATCTATCAAAACTTTACTATATGTATTCAAATACTCTATTATAGTTTCTTCAATTGATCTCTTCTCATCCCCATCACAATTCTCATAATATTCTGAAACATTCTTCAAATTTCCTTTCTTGACTATCTAATTAATCATTTCACTTAGTGTCAAAGGAGGAACAATAGTGTATGTTTCATCAAGCTTACCAGACTTCAAGGCTTCATCTAGTTCAGATTTATGCTTTTTGCTTGGTCTGGCTTTACCAAATGGCTCACCTTGAGTTTTAGGCTTCTTTGCTAGGTGAGCTTCACCGGATGGAGGCTTTCGGACTACCCTGGCATATGTGGCAGTCTTATTCACTTCTCTAACCTCTTCATCAGATTCGGTTTCCTCTTCCATAGCGAAATACTTCCTCAGTGACTTCTCCTTCTTTCTCTTCTCTTCTCCATCTATTGATATTGATTATGGTTTAGGTGGAGGGACTTCCTTCTATGCACTAGAGGTAGGTACTAACTTTCTTGTCTTGGCCTTAGCTTGCTTGGGAGGAATGAGAACTGGATTAGCCTTTTTCTTCACCATGTCTTCCTCCTTTAATATATTTTACTCATGGGCCCTCTACATAGCTTCTCTTGCTATTCCCATTTGCTCTACCAACTATGCCACCTCCTTTCTCACCTTTCTCTTCCTCTTGGATTCAATAAATTTCTTATGCAGGATCAAGTCCTTTTCTTTGAAGGTACCAAATATTTCCTCCTTCTCATCTACTGACTTACTAAGGAGGTGTTGTACATATGTGTCGAGAGAGATTTCATCCACCTCATATCCCATTGGAAATATCCAAACAGTCCTAGGATATACTACTTCCATGTGACACTAATCCTTGTCCACCATGAAACATGTTGTGTTTTCATATTTTTCAATTATAGCCTTTGGAATTCTTTCTCTTCCCCGCATCAGCTCTTGAAAGGTCTTGAAGTAACCCCATAAGGCATATTTTTGTGCAATTGCATCACCAACACCCTGCAAACCTTCTTTGATTTGCACTACCACAAGTTTATCATATGCCCATTGGACATTTCCAATCTCAGGAATTTCATTCAGGAAATACAGAGCCAAGGAAATGATCAAGGAACCAAATCTAAATATATAATTCTTGTCCTTCTTGATCTTCTAAATATTTCTCATCAACTCACTGAGAATCACTAAACACAAATCATACTTCTTGTTCTCTTTGAGCATCTGATACGCTGCATAAATTATAGTACCAGATACTAAGTTTTTCCATCCTGAATAATAAAATTTGTAACCAATAACCATAGAAGCAAATCTTACATAAAATTACCTTATATCACTTATGGTCATTGATCTGTTGTCATACTTAGAGCCGGTTACCTCCATTATAGTGGTGTTCTTCACATTCCAGAGGGCGAAAACTTCATCGATAGCATTCAGATAGGTCACTGCTTGAATAGCTTGCTTTATGATTTTGCAGGGTTTGTCTAGCCATAAGAAATCATCAAGGATTCGACTTAGAACATACCTTACCCATTTGAGCTCATCAAATACCAGGAAATGAATGAACTGAATGAAACCCTTTTCTTCCAAATTCTTAAAATCTATTTTCAGATTTCTAAATCCATCTTCCATGTGCTGAGTGTACAGGGATAGCAATCTGAATTCCTTAGTTCCTCAATATTGCAATATATGTAAGACCTAATATCTTCATTGTGTAAAAATTCATATGACATAGAAGAAAATGTACCATTTGAATTGTCTTCAACTGACTTAAATATATTTTTCTTGAAAACAGGCCTAGCTCTTTCAGTGATCTTAACAACAAGTGGAGTTGCAATGTCAGAAGATGATTCCATTTCGAATTTAGAGTATGAACATATTTCTTCAGAAATGGATAAATACCTTTTCAATCACAACCGGATGTAAGAATTCTCTAATGGATTGCCACAAGCTTGAATTTGGCTTCAGAATCTCTTTTTCTTTGGTGCTCTACTCTTTTCTTTTAATTCACATTGTGAAGAATGAATAGAGAAATGCCTTTTTATCCTTAGAAAACCTAACTTCTAGCTGCAATAAATGCATACCCCTAAAAGCTTCCAGATACCTTTTTCCACATCAATTTTCTCACTGGAATCTCAAATCACCATTAATTCTTCTAAAAAACATCTTGACATCTAATCTAGATTTTATGCAACCTTCCAGAACTAGTTACAAATCTCTGCAAGGGGGTTCTATGTATTTGCATGACAATCTGCCCCCTAAGGCCAAAATGCCTTAGTTACCAGATGAGGTTCCATCACCAGAATTATGTTTGGAGCCATTTACTGTGTTAGGATCTTCTTTCTTCACTCACATCTTCTTATGCTAATCTTTGATCTCATCTACCTTAGCTTTACCTTTTTCATCAACTTTGTTCTTTTCCACCAAACCATTCATGTTTTTACTCTTGTAGAATTTTGCAATGTGACTAGATTTGTTGCATGCATAACAAACAACCTTCCTCATGGGCCTAAAGCTAATCTGATTTGGTATCATCCTCCATTGGTTAAATATATGTCCAAACATACCACAAGCATAACATCTCTTGTTCTGAAAATTATTTATCATTTTTATGCACATGTTTGACTTATGACCAAAATTGTTGCATATAAAACATTGACCAGTAAAGGTAGAACCATTGTTCATCACTTTATTCATCATCCTATTATTCACCCTATTCTACATTGACTTGCCATATGACCAAATTTACCACAAAAAAAAAATTTACCATTGAATTTGTAGGCATTACATTGTCTTACCAAAGGTTTCTTGTCCTTCTTATGATTGCTTTGACCAAAACTGGAGGATTCTCCTTTCTCAAATCCAAGTCCTCACATGTCTTTTCCATGTCTCTGGATTTCTAGCATCTCATGCAACCAGGCTGAAAGAGATTTGAATTTTTCTTTGTACTAATTAGCAGTAGTCAACTCATGTCTAATAATTATGATATGCCTTAAAAGGTTCTTGTCCATCATTCTTTGTTTGCACCAATTCAAGCTTCAACTGATCATTCTCATATGTCAATCTGCAACATTCATTAGATCTATCTTCCAGTGATTGATTCATGGTTTCTTCATTCTTCTTTCAGCCTTCAATCTCATTTGTCACCTTCATTACAATGGATTGCATTTCATTCTTCAGAACAACATTCTCTCTATTCAGCTTCTCACATTCATTTATTTTATCTTGTAGGGCTTGATTATCAATGCTATGTTCTTGTTTCTCCTTTAGCTTGTCCATCATCTCCTTTCTCTTTTCTCTAGAAGTGCTCACTTGATCTTTCAATGTCTCAAATTTTAATAATGTCCTCAGCTACATTCAGATTTCTTTTCAAGGAGCTTACTTATTTTATTGTTGCATCAAGATCTTCAAGTGCCACACTAAGTTATCTCTACAAATTAGAGTCCATTTATTCAATCTTTCGAATCTTCCTAAAGTTGTTAGGCTTCTTCTAAGGCACAAGGATATGATACCAATTGTTGGAATCAATGAACACTAAGAGGGGGGATGAAGCAGTGTTCAACAATTTACAAGTTTAGTAATCTGATTCTTAAACCACCACATACAAAGATAGAAAGTAAAATGCAGAAACTCAAAGAAAATAACCACACAACCATAACACCAAAATTTTTACGTGGAAACCCGAAAAGGGAAAAATCATGGTGGTATTTAAACCCACAATATTATTATACTATGGCCAGTAGTAAAAAAATATTACAAAGGGGATTGCACTTGCATTTAGGCACACTGCCTAGAGCTCATTGCTCAAATAAAAAACAAAGTTGCAACCTTGAAGGACTCACTATCCTAAAAATGGGATATAATAGAAAATACAATGTCTGAACTAGAATAAAACATCTACAAATACCAGAAATCAGTTCCGGTTAGGCTCAAAATGATCTGTTACGATTGATCTGGAAGACTGCTCTTTTTTGTTCTGCTACCAAATATCTGATCACCAAAACTAAAGATGTGCACATGAAACTATGCTCAATCACTCCCAAAATAATTTCTCTCCCTTTTATATCTATAAAAATCATCATCCAAGTCAATCTTATATATCTGGACTACCAAAATGAATCTCTACAAGTCAACTTCACAAAACTGCAAAATATGAAACGTTCAGTCTCATGTCGGCTCAATCTGCCACAAATACAAATACTGGACCTAAAACATGTGATCAAAATATTCACACGCAATGAGATAAACTCCTCAAACGCAACACCAATCATCGAAATCATCCCTATAGTTCCACAGTACACATTAACCAACTTGTCCATACAATAGTTCCGCTCTTCCAAAATCACCGGATACTAGACCAAGAATCAAACACTAGAATCAACATCGGAGGATATAATTATAAGATGATTTGTATTAAACAAGCAATTGACTATCCCAATCACTGCAAACAAAACTGCATCACCAAAAATGAGTTGTGCTCACTGTATCTATACACTTTGTTCATACTCTTTCGGACTTATGCCTAAAGTCAATATGACTTCTGGTAAACCAAATCTACAGCTACCAGATACAATTACTCAGTTGAGTTTCCATCAATGACAACCCCTAAGTAATCTCCATGCATTTAACATCACCAAAATAGTGTCTCTTTCCAACAATGACACATCACAAGATTCTGCAAGGGGAAGAATGGGAAATCATCTTAGAAGGTTGATCCACTTGAGAAAAAGAAGGAAGACAATGAATTTAAGGATGGCTTTGTATCTCTTCTTAGAGTAGAGGAATCTTCCAAAAATTAACAAAAGGAATAAAGTTAGAGGGAGTTATTCAATGCATATGTTTTGTCCCCCTAAAGTTTTGAGGATTCTTTTTGTGATGCTAACAACTCGTATTATGTTTAAGAGGTGATTGAGGTGATGATGACGACAAGAAAGTAGTTTTTTGAATGAAACAAAAAGAGATGATGATTTAAATGATTTTGTAGATGTTAGAACAATTAAGAAAGTTCTAGGGCAAGAAATCATATTGGAGTATGTTCAGATTACATAGAGACTAAAGATACATTAAACTAGATGCATAAGACGTTGCATCTATGCAAAGGGATAAATTCAAGGTATATCTTGTTCCTCTAGGATTGATGTGGTCTACTCCTTAGAGGGAGTAGGTATTTGGTTGGTTGATGCTAACAAGAGGAGCAGGTATGATAGCTTTTGAAGAGAGTGTTGATGAGTTTAAAGAATGTAGAATCAAATGAAGACCTTTATTTTAGAAAAGTGTGTTCAGGTTTTTCATTGATGTCAACCTAATATGCAAATGTGTTGATTGTTTCATGACATGTAAAGGTCCAAAAATGAGTGTTCAGATGTTGTCATACTGTCTATTATTTTTGATGTGGTTTTTATCTTTTCTATTGTTGTTCTTGATCAGATCTAAAGTTAAGGTTAATTTTTCTAAGTTTGGTAAAAAATGGTTTACCCCCTCCCAATTTTCCTGCATTTTTGTTGCTAACAATTGGTATTAGAGCTTGGTCATAGGTTCAAACCCCTCACTTGTGCTGGGGGGGAATGTTGCAAGGTGTGCGCCCTTGGTCTCCTTGTGTTGTGCAATGCAGTACTTAGGTTTGTGACATGGATCAACCACCTCCTATGGATTATATAAGTCTAGTGGTTGTATCGTGCATTAAAAGGGTCGATCTTTTATGCAATGGCAACCACACTTATAACAAGTGGTATTAGAGCTAGATCCTCTAGAAGGATCTTGACCGCTTGGGGAGATCCAGGATGGCAGTAGTTATTTTCAAGAAGGAGAGTCCAAGATTTAATAGAACTAATTACACTATATGGAAGAACTGGATGGAAGTTTACTTGAATTGTCCTAGAGAAGATTATTGGAAGATCACAAAGAATGCATATATTGTTCCTACAAATGGTCTTGTTACTGCAGTTGAGATCAAAGATCTTGAACATAACATAAGATCTAAAGAAGCATTGTTGAGTGCCCTGACTGATGCAGAGATGACTAATGTGATGGGATTGTAGACTACACATGAGATTTGGGAGAAGCTAGAAACCATGTATGAAGGAGATAAACATGTGAAAGTTGCTAAATTGTAGAGATTGAAATGAAAGTATGAGTTACTGAGAATGGGAGAAGATGAGAATATTTCATCTTTTATGGCTAAAGTGAATGATCTTGTGCTAAACATCAGGTGTGTCAGTGGAGTTCATGAAGAAGATGAGATTGTGGCTAAACTGTTGAGATCTTTTCCTCCTACTTATAAACATAAATTTGTTTCTATTGATGAGATCCGGACTATGACAAGAGATATGCTAGTTGGTAAGCTTGCTACTTTTGAATTGAGTGAACCTAGTGAATCACATGGTAAAAATGAGACTGCATTTAAATCTAATGTATTCGGGAAGAAGAAGTATGATCTGAGAAAAAGCTCAACTTGGGTTTCTAGAAATGAAAAGGAAATGAGAGAAATGGAAAAATAGGAAAGAGAATTTATAAGAGCTTGAAGAGCTTATTGCTAGAAGATTTCTTAGGGGAGTTGGTAAGTATGAAGGGAAGTTATCTTTGAAATGTTTTTCATGCAATAAGATTGGTCATTTTGCTTCTAGGTGTCCTTAAATAACAGAAAGAGTGTCAAAATATGATAAGCTTTACAAGCCTAACTGGAAGTATAGATATAAAAACAAATGTTATTATGTTGTCGATGAAGGTGTGACAGATGATGAGTCCAAGAAAGGGAATTCAGAAGATGAATTTGTGTTCATTGCAATTAAGGAAGATGATCCGGTATCTGCCCATTCTACAAGTTGTATTGTTGAAGAGAAAGATTTGGCTGCTAAGATTGATGAGAAAGATGAATGAGTGATTGATAGTGATTGTTCACATTACATGATAGGTGATAAAGGTAAATTTGTGAATATGGAGAAGTATGATGGTGGTGTAGTGAGATTTGGAGACAACAAAGTTTTTGCAATCTGTTGGTGTAATTATTTATTCATGTTGGATATTATTACACCTTACTTAAGTTTACTTAGGATAATGCATTTCATAGTAGTTTGGTTATGAGACACTTGGGTGTTTGTGCCACATTGGGATAGTGTGTGTAGGAGAATTTTCACCTTTTATGGTATGATCTTGTTTTTACTTTATCATATTGACTTATTGTGGAGTGATAATTATGTTAGAATCAATGACAGTCCCAAAGACACTGAGAGGGGGGGTGAATCAGTGTCTAACTAGTTAGCAGACTATTTAAACTTATTAAGAACTTTGTATCCAAAAATAGTGTACCGGTAAATAAGAATTAATGTAGCAAATAAGAATAATAGAGACAACATAGAGAACACACCATAACACAAGATATTTAACGAGGAAACCCAATGTGGGAAAAACCTTGGTGGGATTTGTGACCCACAATATTCACTCACTCTCATCATATCCTCTCCTCTATCTAAATGACCTATAAGATCTCATACATATATATGAGTCTTTTATAATATGCCATGTCAGCTTATACAAGAGATAATTACATTATAAAACAATAAACAAGAGATAAGTCCATATCGGCTTATGCAAGAGATAATTACATTATTAAACAATAAACAAAAGTTTATTCCATGTTGGCTTGAGTGTCGGTATGCATTATTATCGCAATGTTGGCTTGAGTGTTGGTATGCATTATTATCACTACCAATGTATGTAGAAGTCCATAGCCGGTGCCAGTAACTGTCGATGGGTTGCTAGGTGATTGCCAGTTGGTTGCCATCAATGACAAAATCAACTATTCTCATAAGAGTGTAGAATGCCAACAATCTCCCCCTTTGGCATTGATGGCAACACTCATGAGAAAAATACAAAAACTGTTCCAAAAACTGAAATCCAAAAAGTTTCCAAAAAGATGTGCTCCCCCTGATTAAATGATCTCCCCTGAGTAAGAATTTTTCTCTCCACTAATCCCCCTTTGACATCAATGACATAGGTTGTAAAAAATAGTCAAATGAGTGTGAAAATTTCATCTCTAAGTCTATAACCGGTTGGTTACAATCTGAAAGATATTGGCCAAAACCAAATTTAGACTCTGCATAAACCTTTTGTTGTCATTCAAAGTTGCCTTAGTCTGTTGGATCATGTCGGTGAGATAATGCATGTGATCTTCTGGTGATTGCTCTTCCTGAAATAATGCCTTAGAGATTTCTATTCTCTGAGAAATAAGATTGTCCAACTTGGGACCAAGTTTATTTTTACGCTCTCTAGCATTAGAACTTATCCTTGTCTTTTCTTTCTCAAATTTCTTTAGTTTTTCCTCAAAACCTACCATTTCTTGCTCAAACACTAATATGTGACCAGATGAACCAATTATGTTATCAACTATGTCATCGATTTCTTTCTATGTTCTACTATTTTCCTTGTCTATGTCCTCTATCAGAAGGTGATGTTTGCATGTTTCCATGTATAACTCTTTGTACTCCAGAATTGTAGAGTTCAGTGTCGGTAGTAATGTATTCAGATGTTTTGTGCACTTCTTTATGGTGTTATCAAATAATTTGTCCTTCTCTTTTTCAACTCTCTCCTTTATTGTATCTTCATTCACTTTATCAATGGTTATTACATTGTAAGCAATAAATTTGGACAATGTGTCCAATTTTCCTAAAAAATCCTTAATATGATCTATGTTACAATTTGGTGCAATCAATTTAAGAATTGATGCAGTGTTATTGAATCCAAAAGTACCTCTATAACATTGGTAGGTTTGAATTCACTTGTTGATGTGTCGGATGTCTGACCAATTGCCTTTATTACCTCTGTGCTTCCATCAATTGTAACCATTTTACTTGCATTTACCTCTGGTGGATCAATCTGGGTTTGCATCTTAACTTGCAAAGGTTTCTCAGACTACTTTGATGTCTTAGTGATTACTGGTTTCTCTACCTCAGTGTGTACCTCTACCTCAGTAGGTTTCTTAGTAAATTCAATAATCGATATCTCAGTCTTCGGTGGCCATGTGCCAGCATCTATTCCTTCAGTAGGTTTCTCAGTTTCTAATGCTTTCTCAGGTTGAGTTGGGATCTCAACTTCAATAGTCTCTACGAGTTTCTCTACCAAGTTGTCATTATCAACATTGTCTTCCTTAGCCTCTGAACTATCCTTTTCCACAACAATATTTACTTCCTAAGTATCCACATTCATGGTGAAGAGTATCTTAGATTCAGGATTTGTGTCATCAAGTGTAACACCTTCAGTGTCAATAACCAGTGGATCATCTATATGTACCAGTGTAGTATCCAAAGGTGGCAATAAATTGTCAATGATCTTGATGTTTGGAATAACACCAATTTTTCCTTTGCCCTTGTCCTTGTCCTTCTGATACACTTTAAATATCTTTTTCGATTGGTTCATTTCATCTTTTTTTTCCTTCTCCACAAAAAATATATCCCAATTATCAGTAGTCTCATCTGCAATCTCTTTTACTCTTCCTACCATTAAACTTACTTGTCAGTGTCCACTGACAAAAACAGATCGGTTAGCCTCAAAAATTAATTCATCAATTTCCTCTTTTGAATTTACATGATGTACAGCTAGAAGTTTTTCAACTTTCAGTTTCTTATTTAATTCCATCACTGCAATCCTTTTTTCTTCCAATCTTCTATATAGTTCATTTGGTAAGTCATCCACAACGTCAATTAGAACCTTTTCATATATATCCAAATGTAAAATTATACTATTGTCAATGCTTTCCCTATCAAAATAATTAAATGTGTTATATAGTTTGTGTACATTAGCCAAATTTCCATCATTAGTTATCTTATTTAGTAAATCATTCAAAGAAGGGGTAACATGTTGTTGTTTCTTCTTTGGTGTCAGTTTCTTTGGTGGTCCCCTTACTACCTGTTGTTTCTTCCTCAAATTCCTTGTTCTCTTAGGTGAAGGACAAGGTACTGGTGAAGGTTTTCTCTTCCTCCTTTCAAAACTTTTAAACTTTGTTGGTTTCTCACTGTCGGTTCCAGAAGATGTGCCAACTGGTGAAATATGTGCCTCCGGTTGAAGTCCTTCAAGCTCATTAGCCAAAATACCACTAATGTTCATTACATTTTCTTTAATTTCCTTCACTTTCTTAGAAGCATCTCTAATAATTTTTTCTCTTTCTTTCTTTGCTTCAACATATTTACATCACTTTCAATAGTCTCAGCACTACCAAAGACATTTTCTAATGGTTCTCTCGGTGCATCTAGTAAAGTTTTTGCATATGTCTCTAGAATGTTAAGATCTACCTCATATCACATTTCAGTGACCCAAATAGTCCTAGGGAGTAAAGCCTCCATCCACGTCTCATCTCCTTTGATAACAAAACAAATCTCTTTATCATATTTGTCCACTACAATCTGTGGTAGCCTTTCTCTAGTTCTCATTTTATCTTGGAAAGTTTTGGAGTATTCTATTATGTTGTTGTCCCTAGCAGTTCCCATGCCAGTAAAAGCTTCCTGAAGTTGTTTTCCTACCGGTATATCATATCAAAATTCTTTAGGTCCGGTACTAGGGAGCTCCTTAGTGAAATACAACATTAAACATACCAAAAGATTTCCAAAGCGGAATGTCCCTTTCTTATCTCCTTTGATCTTTTTCAAATTGTCAATAAGTTCATCTTTTATCCATTCACACACATCTATCATTGCATTGTTGTTAACCATCTCATAAGAATTGTTTATACAAAGACTAGAAACTGAATTTAGCCTGTTAGCATGTGTAGTCTTGTAACCTAGCACCATACTTACAAATCTCACATGGATGTCCTTAATATCATTCACTCTCAGTGATCTATTGTCAGATGTTGCTCTGGTTAGGGTCATCACTTTTTTGTTAGGAATCTTCTTAGTCTTATTAGGTCTATTTCCAATTGAGGGTAAACCAATTACTGCCCTAATTGCTTTCTGGGTTATTTTGCAGACAGAATCCAACCATAAGAATTCTCCATGTGCCCTACTCAATACAATTCTTACTACTTCCTCTAGAAATTGGGGAATGTTTAGTATCTCCACAAAACCTAGAGTTTCTATAATTTTGTGTTCGGGCTTAACAACACCATGTTCATCACAAATTACCTTAGTAAACATTTTCATCAATTCTTCAGAACCTAGTTCTTCTATATTATAATGTATATAAATCCTAGGGTCTTCTGCAAATGCTACACCTTTAGGAATTTTCAAAAATGCCCCTATAGAGTCATCTTGCTTAGCAATTTTGGGAATTGTTTTAAGTACGGGCCTAGGGTGTTTCACATTTTACACAATAGTAGGGTTTGAATTAAGCTTGGGAGGAGAAGAAGAAGCCATTGAAAAATACCTTTAGCTGCCTGAAAATATTCTGAATACCTGAAGAAATCACTTCACACCTTCGCCTTGAATGCCTCTGCTCAGTTTTCGTGCTCTCTGCTAATTTGAATGCTCGGTGAGTCAAAAATGAGGGATATCAGCTGATTTATAATAATATTTCTCTCACCAACTACATTAAATTCTCGTCGATTAAGTGAAAACTTAACACATCTGCTGGTAAGGAAGAAATCTATCTTCTCACCATCGATCGAGGGTAATCTATATGATTTTCAACTTGTTGCAATACCCCCAAAGGTTTAATTCTTAGTTGGATGAAGAATCTCCTACCGGTGGAGGATTACTCTATTCTACCAGTATGGAGATATTTTCATCAACTATTTGATCTCTCTTCCTAATCCATTGTTTGGAAAATTCTTGCTTTACCTCATCTACCTTTTCTTTTCCTTTCAAACTAGATCCTTTATTATTTGCCAGTGAAGTCTTGCTTCTACAAAATTTAGCAATGTGTCCAATCTTGTCACAAGCATAACAAGTCACATTATTCCTTTGAATAGCCTTTCCATATCCTACATCGGTTTGTGTTCAGCATTGATTAGATAAGTGTCCATATCTTCCACAAACATAGCATTTCACATTCATTCTGCAATTTTCTGAATTGTGACCAACTTTGTTGCATTTAGAACATTCACCGGTGGGTGCATTAATATTCTTATTGTTTCTCAATCTACATTAATTTTCTCTATGACCATATTTGTTGCAATTGAAACATTTTCCATTAAAATTATAAGCATTAGGTTGTCTTACCAGTTTGTTCTGATCTAGATTGTTTGCAGTACTGAAACTTTCTCCAACTTCAAATCCAAGTCCATTTGTATTTCCATTAGGTTTATGACTTTTCAACATGTCATCAAGCTCCTCTGAACTTTTCTTGAATTTCTCTTTGTGTTGATTTGCATTAGCCAACTCATTTTCTAGAATTCCCTTTTGTCTCATAAGCTCAGTATCATCATGTTGCATGTGAATCAAATCTGTCTTCAGCATATCATTTTCATGACTAAGTCGTAGATTTTAATTTCCAGCATCATTGAGTCTCCTAGTCAAGTCTTCTTCATTTTTTTTCCTGTCTTCAATATCTTTATATAACCTCAGTCATATCTTGCATTTCATTCTTCATATTACTGTTTTTCTATCTCAACTTGTTTGCAAGTTCTCTAAGAGTTTCCTTTTCATCATCATCTTTATGCATCTTCTCATGAATTGCTTTTATTTTATTTTGTGTTATAGCAAAGTTCTCCTGAAGTCCTTTAATGAATTCCTGTGCATTCCTTAGATCATCTTCAAGTTTGATATTCTTCAATTTCTCTATATCATAATCTACAAGATCTCCTTCCAATTGTTTTCTTATGTTCTCCATCTTTACTCATGTCAGAATCTTCCTCAAGTTGTTAGGCTTTTGAAAATAGAGGACCAAGCTCTGATACCAATTGTTAGAATCAATGATAGTCCCAAAGACACTGAGAGGGGGGGGGGGTGAATCAGTGTCTAACCAGTTAGCAGAATATTTAAACTTATTAAGAACTTTGTATCCAAAAATAGTGTACCAGTTGTAGACACCCAAAATTGTCATGTCTAATTAAATAAATATTTTATTTATTTAATTATCTAAGCCTAATTCTTCTATTAATTAAATAAATCTTTATTTATTTAATTAATTCATTTATCCTCTTCTAGCCTTATTTCTCATTTAAATAAATACATTTATTTATTTAAATTATCCTTTTCCTAAATTAAATAAATATTTTTATTTATTTAATTATCCTACTTCTTCTATTAATTAAATAAATATTTATTTATTTAATTAATTCATTAGCCTTTTCTACCCATGACACATGTCATTCATCTCTTAATTCATACACTACCTACCTCTTTCATTATTTTATTATTTCTTTTACCTACCCTCTAATCCTAGCCGACCTCCTTTTACACCTCTCAATCTTATCCCTCCATTTCTTATAGTGTCTTCTATATAAGGAGATGCTTCCTTCATTATCAAACCCTAATGAATCATTCTAATCACTCATGCTAATCGACAATTTGGAGGACTTGACTACATTACGATCCTACTTGCAACCACATTCCGTTCTTTGTTGAGCTCTTGTGCATATAAAATCTGAGAGCAAATATATCAAGCAAGATCAATGGAGATAGGAAGAATGGAGATCAAAACCCTATTGGACATGTGATGGTATAATCTTTGTGATTTCATTTGATTTGCATTTTCTTAGGTAATCTTCATATGTTATGGTGGATCTTTATTGTTGTTAGGCTAGGGTTTGGTGGTTGAATTCATTTAGCCTTTCAATTTTGTTATTATTGTTATCCATTTTCACCATAAACACCAGTCAATAAGAATTAATGCAGAAAATAAGAATAACAGAGACAACATAGAGAACACACCATAACACAAGATATTTAATAAGGAAACTTGGTGTGGGAAAAACCTCGGTGGGATTTGTGACCCACAATATTCACTCACTCTCATCATATCCTCTCCTCTATCTAAATGACCTATAAGATCTCATACATATATATGAGTCTTTTACAATTTTCCATGTCATCTTATACAAGAGATAATTACATTATAAAACAATAAACAAAAGTTTATTCCATGTCAGCTTGAGTGCTGGTATGCATTATTGCCATTGTCGGTGAAGTGCCTGCCGGTGTATGTAGAAGTCCATAGCTGGTGCTAGTTGTATATGGTGAAAATGGATAACAACAATGATGAAAGACTAATTGAATTCAACCCCAAAACCCTAGCCTAACAACAACAAAGATCCACCATAACATATGAAGATTACCTAAGACAATGCAAATCAAATGAAATCACAAAGATTATACCATCACATGTCCAATAGGGTTTTGATCTCCATTCTTCCTATCTCCATTTATCTTGCTTGATATATTTTCTCTCATATTTTATATGTACAAGAGCTCAACAAAGAACGGAAATGTGGTTGCAAGTAGGATCGCCTATGTTCAAAAGCGTAGTGTAGTCAAGTAGTCAACGGGGGATGCATAGATTGATTAGGGTTTGATAATGAAGGAAGCATCTCCTTATATAGAAGACACTATATGAAATGGAGGGATAAGATTGAGAGGTGTAAAAGGAGGTCGGCTATGATTAGAGGGTAGGTAAAAGAAATAATAAAATAATGAAAGGGTAGGTAGTGTATGAATTAAGAGATGAATGACATGTGTCATGGGTAGAAAAGGTTAATGAATTAATTAAATAAATAAAGATTTATTTAATTAATAGAAGGAGTGAGATCAATTAAATAAATAAGATATTTATTTAATTTAGGAAAAGGATAATCTAAATAAATAAATGTATTTATTTAAATGAGAAATAAGGCTAGAAGAGGATAAATGAATTAATTAAATAAATAAAGATTTATTTAATTAATAGAAGAATTAAGCTTAGATAATTAAATAAATAAAACATTTATTTAATTAGACTAGACAATTTTGGGTATCTACACCAGTAACTTCTGGTGGGTTGCCAAGTGATTTCCAGCTAGTTGTCATCAATGACAACATCAACTATTCTTATAAGAGTGTAGAATGCCAACAAATTCCACCTTTGGTGGGTGATCCACCTCATGTGGAATATTATATTGTTTCTCCCACCTACCACACATATTTCTTACCTACCCTTGTTTCTTATTGAGCCACATGTCATGTTTGTGTGCTCGCATATCCATATAGCCTTGCCTATATATGCAGGCTCTTATTCATTGTATGACCAACTATTGATCTTTTGATCATTTATCTATTGATGAGAATACAGTTTATTCTTGTCCTATATTTTGTCTCTCTATTTTGTACTTTTCATTGAGCTCTTGATCTTGGCAAAATATCACATGGTATCGGAGCCATTAGAGCATCATTGATTCATCTTTGAGAGGCATCATTGCAGCGTCAAGAGGTAGATCTAAGGAGCAACATTTTTTGGAGGCCTCCTAGACCATATCCGACCTTGCCATCGCGTCCAAGTGGTCATTTCCATGAATTTTGACTATAAATCCGCTTATATTGGGTGAAAGTGAATTTTAGAGCTTGGAGGAAAAAATCAGCCTATTAGGTTGTACAGTACGAATTTTCAAAAAAAAAAATTAAAAATAGATAAATAAAAAAAAATTGTGATTTTTATTTCAAAAATCTTTTCGCAATTTTTTAATTATTGAAAAGTTTTTCCAAACAAAAATAAATAAATAAATTTAAAAAAAAATTAAAAAGATATTTTTTTGTTAAGTGGGGTATGTTGACCCCACCCCCGTACTTGTCATGCCTACAGAATCCGCAGGCAGCGTGACCGTTGCAACCCGTACCTTTGTGGAAGCCCATACCTCTGTGCCCCCATCTCCCACTGGTAATCAACCGCTGCACATAATACCACCAGCCACTGAAGTCATCCCACCAGAGTCCTCTCCCGGTGACCTCTGTACCTTCGGCAACCTTGTGCACCCATACAGTCGACCGACTTCCCCAGCTCCCTGACGGCTCCTCGCTCCTTGCTCCTCGATGATTGGCTATTGTTGATAATGCGGGGTCTTTGCCACACGTCCACCTCTGACCCGCCTGACTCAGCCCTACCACATCAATAGTACCGTACGCCATGTGGCCCTATCAGCGTAGTCAACTGCCAACTCATCCCACACACCAGCATTTTTAGTGAATCAGATCTTGCCATGTCATGAGTTCGTACAGTATAGACGCCTAGGCAGCAAGGGAGGTGAAGTATTTATGACAGCTAGATGATCTTCAAATATAACACAATGGTTTGTTGACATTATCATTTTTTTGAAAATTTATCAGCCCCTCTCGTTGAGTTTTTCAATTTTGCAGTTCAACTTTGGAAGGCCATATCTTGCTCATTTTTGCTCCATTTTTGGTGTAATTTTTTTTAAATGGGTTAATTGTTTGTGTACTTTCTCATTGTGGCATGATTGTCTAATTTTGATTGATATACTTTTTAGAAATCTCATTTTTTGGTGACTATACCTATCCAATCCTCATTTTTGTAGCTTCCAGGAGTCTGTTTGGACTCATACAAACTCCTTTTCAGGTGCCATTTTTTTTGAAAGTGCATAATTTTTTGTCTAATATCATAATATGCTACCAGTTTGTAGCGATTTTGGGTAGAAATTGTACTTTCAGCATATGGTATTTTTTTGCCAATTTGGCACTTGTATTGCATAGATCTATCTTGATGATCTTTTCATTGTAGGTCTTAGCCTATTGGGGAAGTTGTAAAACAAAATCAGAAGTCCACCTTGCCATTGTTTTCAAGTGGCCTATTATACATGCACTACCAATAAAGTTTCAAAATCATCATTTTTTTTTTTTTGGGGGGGGGGGGGGGTGCGGTACTTTGATTAAGTGAATTTGGGAGGGTGTCTCTTGTGCTTTTGTTCTTTTGTGTTCTTTCCTTTTGCTTCTATGGGTTCTCCTAAGTTTTCTCTCTTAACTCCTCATAATTATGCTACTTGGAAAATTGATGCATGGAGTAAACTTATGGAAAAAGGACTAACTCATTATATTGATGGAACTGTTGTTGCTCCTCCTGATCCTGAGGTTGATCCTATTGGTCACTTGGATTGGCTCACTAAGAATATCATGGCAATTGGTACCTTAAGAAAGCATGTATCAAAGGATCTCATTTTTCATATTGAGAAATGTACTCTAATTAAGGATGCTTGGCAAAATTTTCAAGACTTGTATGGTCAAGTTGATGAGATTAGGGGATATCAGATTGATAGTGATCTCACCATGTTAGATCCCAAGAACTTTGATACTATACAAGATAATGTCACTAAGGAAAAAGAGTTGAGGGCACAACTCAAGGATTGTGGCATTGATAAGAAGGATACTCGATTGATCTTCAATTTGATGGGCAAGCTTCCACAAGAATATGTAGCATTTCTTTCTAGTTTCCAAACCCATAGGATGACAATGGGTTCAAGCTACACAATGCCTACATTTTATGCTTTCATCAAAATGTTGATGATGGAACAAACTAAGTTGATAAGCATAGACATTATTAAGGCTTCTAAGTCTCAAGCATTAGTACCAAATCAAAGTAACAAAGGAAATCAAGGAAAGAACAACTCAAACAAGAAGAAATGGCAATCAAAGCCTAAGGATAAAACACCTTCTTCTCCACAACAAGGAGATTCATCCTCTTCCAAGAAGGACGATTCAGCAAAGAGGGAGAGACCTACTTGTCCCTATTGTAAAAAGGTTGGTCATGAGAAGCGTCCTTGCCATCCTAAGAAGATTGATGAGTTCTCACATATCCTCAAAAAGCACAAGATTGATTTGCCTAAAGCCTACAAGAAGGATGATTCATCAACTTCCACTTCCTCACAATCAAAAGGGAAAGGGAAAGAATTCATGGCTTCTACAAGTGGGAATACTCACTCTTTTGGGAGAAGAAAAGGAAAAGCTATTTGTGCTACTACAAGTCATGATTCAGGGAGATGGATTCTAGATTCGGGGGCTTCTCATTATATGGAATCTTCACAGTCTATGTTCTCTACATTTGAGCCTTGCACCATGCCACAAATTTTGATGGGCAATCATACATACATGGATTTTATTGGGAAATGATCTATTGCCATTGGGGATAACTCCTTCAATGATATGTTGTGTGTACCCCACTTGACAAACAATCTTCTTTCCATCTATCAAATCACACATGGGGCAACTAAGAGAATTGTGGAGTTCACACCTAAGTTAGTTTTTACTAGAGACTTGGAGACTAGAGCTATCATTGCAAATAGGGTGGTTGATCGTGCATCTCAATTATATTCCTTTTCAAATTTTGTTGATGTGGATGATTTCACATATGATGATTCTTCACATGATGATCACACTTCTTGTGATGATTCAGATTTTGAGGAGAACTTTGGGTACTTGAACTTGGGGATTCTCACATGTGACCTCGTTCTTGAGCCTGTTATTTCATCTCCTCCTATTGATCACATCACCTATTGCACCTAATGATGTGTATAGTGTGATAGTTTTTCCTTCTTGTGATTTAGTGTAGTAGGATATATCATGTCTTCCAACTTTAGTTTCATGGGATGATTACTTGACAAACATTGCAGGTTTGTTTGTGGAATCCTAGATTGCAGATTTGGGAGACATCATTGATGATATTCATCTTCTCTTTGGTGAAGATGGTCCTTCTTTGATTGTTGTGATGGAACACTCTGACCCTCTTGTTCATTCTCTACATGATCATTCTTTCGAGGTTGACATGATTGTGGATACTTATGTACAACTGTTGGAGGAGGTATCTTTATGCTTAGAGGAGACATGTGAGTCTTTGGATCATGTGATACATTATTCTACACTAGATCTTGGAGTGCCTTTTTGAGTAGTGTGGATCAGTTCACCACCTTTGGAGGTGGTAACCTTCAACATCGACATGGGGACACATAAGCATTTTTTCAGAGACTTCATTCATCATGAGTTTTTTCTTACATCTTCCCTTCATGATTGGGGAGACTTCATGGATAGACCTTTGGTTTTGTTTCTTCCTAAGCGGAGGAATGTTGTTCAACATTTGTGGAGAATTTTCTTCATTCATTCTCGAGCTTCTACCATTTCTGTAGATTCTGCATTGAGGGGGGCTTACCTAGCTTCTCTTCTTCTCTCGTATGGGGGGGGGACTTTTTCCTCACATGGGGATTTTTTCCTCACATTCTTCTTTGAGAGTTCTTTGTATAGTTTTCATCTCCCTTTTGGGGGAGGGTTTTTTCCCATTGTTTTTTTTTTTCTTTCCCTTCTTTATGAGAGATTTCATTGAATTGGTTTGCATGCATTTGCATGTGTACATGGGTACTTAACATCGCCATGTAGTTGAGACCCATCTTGCATTGCTTAGTTGCATTGTAGACTTAAGTACATTCCCCTATGTTGCACTTAAGGGGGGGTGTTGGTGTAAATATTTATTCATGTTGGATATTATTACACCTTACTTAAGTTTACTTAGGATAATGCATTTCATAGTAGTTTGGGTATGAGACACTTGGGTGTTTGTGCCACATTGGGATAATGTGTGTAGGATAATTTCTACCTTTTATGTTGTGACCTTATTGTTACTTTATCATATCCACTTATTGTAGAGTGATAAATCCACCTTCGGTGGGTGATCCACCTCATGTGGAATATTATATTGTTTCTCCTACCTACCACACCTATTTCCTACCTACCCTTGTTTCTTATTGAACCACATATCATGTTTGTGTGCTCACATATCCATATATCCTTGCCTATATATGCAGGCTCTTATTCCTTGTATGAACAACTATTGATCTTTTGATCATTTATCTATTGATGAGAATAAAATGTATTCTTGTCTTATATTTTGTCTCTTTATTTTATACTTTTCATTGAGCTCTTGATCTTGGCAAAATCTCACACAATCCATGGTAGAGGTTCTATTTTTCTTGATGGGAAGCATAATACTAATGTTTTATATGTTGAAGGTTTGAAGCATAATCTTTTGAGTGTTGGATAGATGATTGATAAGGGATATGATTTACAATTTAAGAATGGGAAATGTACAATCTTGAATAGCTCCGATATAGAAATTGCATCAGGAACTAAAAATAAAGGTTATATATTTCATCTAAATGTTGTTGAGAAAATTTATTTGATTGCTCAAATTGGTGAGAGTTGGTTGTGGCATAGAAGGATGTGTCATATTAAATTTGACTGCATGATTAAGATTAGTTCTACTCAAGCTGTTAGAGATATGCCTAAGATAGTGAAGCTTACTAATTCAGTGTGTAAATAATGTCAATTAGGAAATAAAATAAGAATTCCATTCAAGAGAAAACTATATTCATCTAATGGATTATTAGATCTTGTGCATACTGATTTTTGTAGATCTTATAGAGTGAGAAGCTTGTAGGGAGACAAATACTTTATGTTTTTCATTGATGATTGTTCTATGATGATTTGGGTCACTTTTCTAAGGGAGAAATCTGAAGCATTGGAGAAATTCAAAATATTCAAAGCTAGAGTGGAGACTAAGACTAGATTGAGGCTGGATTGAAGCTAGAGGTCTGATAGAGGATGAGAATTAGGAGATAGTTATCTACTCTGAGAACCCCTCAGCAGAATGGAGTTGTTGAAAGGAAGATTAAAATTGTTTTGGATACTGCTAGAACTATGATGATTGAAGGAAATGCTCCACATATCTATTTGAGATAAGTTGTTAGCATTGTTGTATACACATTCAATCGGGTGCATATAAAAGGTGATTCCAGTAAGACTCCTTATGAACTATGGTTTGGTCATGTTCCTACAGTTAAATATTTCAAAATCTTTGGAAGCAAATGTTATATCAAAAGAGATGATGATATAGGAAAATTTGATGCAAGATGCGATGAAGGAATATTTTTGGGATATTCTACTAAGAGCAAAGCCTACCATTGTTACAACAAGAGATAGAGAAAGATAGTGGAAAGTGCAAATGTGAAGGTTAATGAGAATCATGAAAAGAAAATCAGTGCATGCAGATATGAGTTCGATGATCATGAAGATACTTGAAAGCAAATACAGACTCCAAGCATGAAGCAGAGTGATCCAGAAAAGATAGTGATTCAAGATGTTGTTGCCGATGAAGAAGTTCAAGAGACTAAAAATTTGAATAATCAAAAGACCCCCAAGTGTGTAAGATTAAATCATTCAGAGAATTAGATTATTGGTGATTAAAATAAAGGTGTGGTGACTGGTAGGGAGGATCCTAGTTGCTTGAGTACTCTTGACTCACTCCAAGGATTTCTTCCTAGCCTAACCTGGGAATAATTCTCTCTATTCTACTAATCCACTCTATGTCCTCACTATTGCAGGTTGTTACTCTTCTCCTTGTGAATTCACTCTCATAAATCCACCAACTCACTAACCCACTAAATCTAACCAGACACATTGCAAGGTCTTCTCTACCATGGATTATGCCTACAACTTCTCCTAAGTTGTTTTCTCCTCATGCTAGGACCTTCTCTCCATTCGATCCCATCTTCCTTTGGTCTAAGGCTGATAGCCTAGACTCTAGTCTACCCTGCAAGTCATTTATTTTTGGTCACTGATACCTAGTCGGGCTATCATCAAGCTTGTCTAGGACCAGTTTGCTGAAATGACCGATGTAATTCCCTGGTTTGCTACAAATGGAACCCTATTGTACATGACTAGCTCTCTTTGACAACCTCCAATGGCCATGTGGATCCCACAATGGAGAATCAAGATGGAGCCATGTTTATGACTACTTGTCACCAACAGAAAACAAGAAACTAAACACAACTTATTTACAGAGATGAGCTTGGCACGACTTCAAAATCAGAACTTACAAAACACAAAAAAAAATCACATTTACTCTATCACACTAGCATTTAAAAACTTAAACCATTATTTATAGAATTCTAAGAAAATAACCAAAAAATGACTTTCTAATTGTTATTGCACAAAAGTTTGATTTTGTGGAACTAACACATCCAACAATCCCAAATCCAACCTCTTACAAAATTCCCATTGGGTCTTTTTATAGCCTCTACTACATTTTGTGAACAAACATCCCCAACAGATGAGATTCAACTTGACATAATTCAGACACAATTCGGTTTCTGTCTGTAACTGATTTTCAACCTCCATTGGGTCATCGGGTTAGCACCACAACACTTATCCTGACCTCTGATGGTGGTTTACAACTTACTTATTTTTCCTATCGGGTCATCAAAGAAGCCTCAAAACACTAACTCCAATGTTCGATGACATTTGTCAAACTGCACACTTGCTCGTCAGTTTCCATTGGGTCATTGGAGTAGCAACAAAATATTTCTACCAATGGCCGAAGGTGCGCTCCCAACAAAGAGCTTCCTTATCGGGTTGTCAATATATCCTAAAACACCTCCTATGGATGGCCGATGGTGCGGTCCAAAATGTATTCTTTCCCATTTGGTTATCAGGCTGCACGAAAACTAGTTGCACTAATATCCGATGGATCCACTTCATCTCGCTCTGCTTGCATCCTTCTCATTGGGTCCCACCATGGTCACCAAGGTGTAGGCGATAAACCTCATGTATCTTCTCATAGCGGTAAAACAACCAATGTAGATCAACCCAGGACTTGATCACTCATTAGTCAGTGGTTTAGTTGACGGTTTCATCAAGCTATCGAGGTAGGTGGAAAACACTCCTATCGATATCTGATGGTTTTCTTTGACTCGCTCCAACCACTGGCGACTTCATCAGGGTAGGTTACACCTAAAACAAGAACAAAAATGTGCTCCAAGCTCCAAATATACAACCTAATAGTCTAGAATCAGTCCTTATACCAAAATTGCCAAAATTGCAAAGGTTATTTCCTCACCCTTAGGTGCTCCTGCACCAGTGACTAGGAGAAGGATTGATGCTAAAGAGACATGTTTGATTTCCAAAATTGAGCATAAAGATATTGCTAAATCTTGTAAAGATGAAAATTGGGTAAAAGCTATGGAAGAAGAGTTAGATCAGATTGAGAACAAAACATGGGAACTTGTTCCGAGACCTAAGGACAAGAATGTAATTGATATTAAATGGGTGTTCCAAAATAAGTTGAATGAAGATGGACAAGTTGTTAGAAACAAAGAAACACTTATATGTAAGGGATGTTCACAAATGGAAGGCATTGATTTTGAGTAGACTTTTTCTCCGGTGGGTAGAATTGAAGTTGTTAGATTATTTCTTCCATATGTTGCTCATAAGCAATTCAAGGTATATCAGATGGATGTGAAGTCAACCTTTTTGAATGGTGAATTGTAGGAGGAAGTCTATATTGAGAAACTGGATGCATTTTCACTAATAGATGAAGAAGACATGGTATGCAGATTGAAGAAAGAATTGTATGGACTTAAACAAGCTCCTAGAGCTTGGTGTGCTAGATTGGATAGGTATTTAATGAATTTGGGATTCTGTAAAGGTACTGCTAATAGTAATTTGTACTTCAAGATTGATAATAATAATATTTTAATTGTTTAAGTCTTTGTTGATGACATTTTTTTTGAAGGAGATGGTGATTTGAGTAAGAAGTTTGTTGATGATATGCAAAAAGAATTTGAGATGTCTATGATAGGTGAGATGAAATTATTTTTGGGATTGCAAATTACATAGATTGACAAAGTCATTTTCATATCTCAATCCAAATATGTAAAGGAATTGTTGAAGAAGTTTGGGTTAGATGATTTCAAACCTATTGGAACTCCTATGATGACCAGATTCAAGATGACAAAAGATGATGAATCTCCGAAGGCTAACTAGACCCTGTATAGATCTATGATTGGTGGAGTACTATATTTTACTCCAACTAGACCTAACATTATGAATGTTGTATGTCTTGTTACAAGATTTCAAGTTGATCCTAAGGAAATTCATGCTACTACTGTTAAGAGGATATTGAGATACTTCAAGGGAATAGTTGATTATGGTCTATGATATTCGAAGAATGGTGATTTCACCTTAAATGCTTATACTGATGTTGACTAGGCAGGTGATGTTGATGACCAGAAGAGCACAACTAGTGGAGCATTCTTTTTGGGAAATAAGTTGGGGGTAAGTGCACCAAGATGGTGTGCAAAAAGGGTGGTATAAGTGGACACTTTTTTTTTTTCTGAAATAAAATAAACCTAAACTTGATAAACTTAAGGCACTGAGAGGGGGGGTGAATCAATGCAAGAAAAAATAATATAAATCTGGTCACCATTTTAATCAACTTAAAGCTTATCAAACATGCAAGGAAAATAAACACATAAGATAACACCCAATAACATATGCACCACATAACATAATTTTTTTCACGTGGAAACCCAAATGGGAAAAACCACGATGGGAATTGGTACCCACAAAATTTGTACTCTTTCAGAATGCGCCCTATTAAAGGCCTAGATCGATTAGGAGCTTTACAATAATGCCTGATTAAGAGAAGATCATGTTAGGAGTCACCCAATCAAGGTATTTGCAACTTATCCCTATTAGGAGCTTTACCTTGTTAGGAGTAACCTCGCTAGAGAATTTAAATTCAAATTAATGAGCTACCCAATTAAGGGATTTACACATTCAGGCCTGTTAGGACCTACTTGGTTAAGGGATCTAGACTGCTACAACTATTAGGAAACATCAGGTAGTTGATCTTCATATAGCACCTCTATGCCTGATTAGATCCACTTTAGTTCTGCAACTAACACTAACTAGATATCAATACAGAGCTTCACCTTCCACCATACAATCAAATCTTCTATCTTGATCCTTCATTTGATACATCATCACACAATATTCATCCTTTTATAAACAGCTCTGGTAAGTCGGCAAACAACCTTGGAACAATTTCCTAGGTTTAATGTATTTGGTCAATCTTGCTCAACATGCTTTACTTACGTCAGCCACAAATAAAAATAAAACATTAAGTCTACCAGTTTACTGATCTAAGTGTCTCTTCTCTACTGGTTACCTGTTCTTCTTGATTGACTACTACGTACATCATAACTCTGAAAAATTTGAATTTTTTGATGTGGTTCCGGTCATAGACTCCTGCCAATGTCATGAACATTCATTCTAAACTGCAATATCTAACTCTTCACCGATCTTTCATACCGATCGCTTAATCATAGCACTATCTTTGTTTACCGGTTCACTGTTTAACTGACTTCGCTACCACTTAGGCTTTACCAGTTGGAATAAATGACTCAGATAACTGACAAAAAATAGTTTCCATCAATAACAACACAATACAAGTCATCAATTACAACTCAAACATCACCATTAAGCCAACAGAACTTGGAGGAGAAAGTTGAGTCATCCACTCAAGATATGAAGATACTCAAAGAACAAAGATTGTAGTACTCTAAATCTAGTTTCCAAACTAATAAATTTTTTTCAAAACTGGATAAGATTAAGGGGGTCAAATCCTTCATGCACAAAAAATAGATCCTGATTTTTTTTTTTAAAACGTAACATAGTGTCTGACGTGCACATCAAAAAAGTCATAGTTAGATTGAGTATTTTGACAAATCCTCTGGTAGAAAGATTGGTAAGAGTGAGCACTAGAAGTTGTATATATTTTTTTAATTTGCTATTGAGTATGTTTTTTTAAATATTTTTCAAATTGAGCACATCCTAAAAATCAGGTACCTGTTCATGCATGAAGCATAACTTGCACCAAAACAATCAAAAATGCAAAAAAAAATTAAATTGTAAAGAATCAAGTGCACTACAATAATATATTTTTTAAAAAAAATTTGGATATGTATATCAAAATTTATTAAAAAAATGGTTCACATATGTCTTTGAGAACTATGGAGACACTGGTAAAACAAATTTAAGAATAATATGTTATTTTTGTTCAAATTCTAAAAAATTACATGGTTAGAAAGCTCAGAAGATGGGTGAAAATATGGTGGCAATTTTAGAAATGCCCAATTGATGAAGTGTAAACCCGATGATGACAAAGTCGAGAAACCAAGTTGATAAAATAAAACATGTCAAAAAGGAGGGAAATGGAGGGAAATCAAACTTCCAACCCGCAGCTTTGTCATCCAAGCTTATTCACAAGCCTAAATAAACTAAAGCATGTACGAGGTATTTTGAATATGAAGTGCATACGTGGTTTTAAAAAACAAAACTAGGTACGATGTATTTTGAATATGAAGCACGTACACGGTTTAAAAAAATAAAATTGCGTATGAGGTATTTTGAATATGAAGCGCGTACGAGGTTTTAATAAACAAAACCATGTATGGGCTTTTAAGAAGACAAACTGCGTACGAGGTTCAAATTAATAAAGTTAGATTAGTAATTTGGACTTGTATGCAATTAATTTAGCATTCCATTAGGTTTTTCAATAGGATATATATAACATTTAAGTATACTTTAAGTTATATTTTATGTATATATTGTCAAGATGTTTGAGAGTGGTTTTACATCTTTGGGAGTTATAATGCAAATTCTAGATTTTAGGAGATCCTATAATTTTTCAAATAGTCAAATTTCAGTAGTCAGTAGGTTTGTATCATCATTCACTTGCTATCTCTCTATCTCATGTTATTTGTCTCCCCTAATCTCTAGACCTATCTATTTTCCTATCTCTCTCATCCTCTCTTCATCTCTCTCTATCTCACTCTCTCCTCTCTCCCCAAGCTTTAGATATTATATTTTCTCAAACATAATCAACTTTTAGTAATTACTAAGCTCTTATTATCTACATAATCTACCTACATTTTTACACTCCCCCCTTAAAATATTTATTTAAATACCTGCATAGATAGAGAGAGAGAGAGAGGTGCAAAGAGAAGGAGATATATATATATATATATAGGTTAGATAGATAGAAGTGGAGGTTATATTTAGAGAGAGAGAGAGAGTATGAAGGGAAGGATTAGAGAGTTAAGGGAGTTAAAAGTAGTGAGGGATGAAAAGAGTGGTAGGTAGAGAGAAGGAGAGGGATTTTTAAGAGTGTGAGATAAAGAAAAAGATAGGGAAGGAAGGAGGGACAAAGTGAGAAAGACAAAACTAGAGAGCCCTACCTTCCTCCCTCCCTCTCTCTCACTTGAGATCTCTCTCTCCCCCTCTCCTTCCCTCAACCCCTCCCTTCCTTCATCTCTCTCACTCTAAATCTCTCTCAATTACTCCCTTCCTCCCTCCCTTTCTCTCACATGGACTCTCTCTATCTCTAGTCTCTTCTTCTCTTCCATCAACCTCTCTCTCTCAACCCTTCCCTTCCTCCACCTCTCTCTCTCACCTGGGCTCTTTCTCTAGTCTCATACTCATTTTTCATCCCTTCCTCCTTATCACTTATCTCTCTCTCTCTCTCTCTCTCTCTCTCTCTCTCTCTCTCTCTCTCTCTCTCTCTCTTAGGTTAGGCTTGTGATGGGGAGGGGTTCTCAAACAAAGTTTCACTTTGCTCAATAGGTAGTTGGATAATATTTTAGTGGGCTCCTTTCACTCTTTACTTGTCATTTAACAAACCAAAACAATCAAACTCTCTAGGAGTGCTCCCTATCAAATTGTGCTCAATAGTTGCTTCAAGCATGGTTGAGATTCACAAGGGTAAATCTAACCTCTAAGATATGTAATCCTCTAACATATACTTGCAAGGGTTGTAGTAGGTGTTTTATAGGTGTTTCCATGCCATTCCAGTATTTTTACAATTGGCTTTCCTTCATTTCTTCATCATTCCCTCTTTCTCCTATTTTCTAGGCCTAGCAGCCCTAGAGCCCCAATTAGCCCTACCTTACCAATTTTTGAGGAATTATTCAAAAATCACTCAAAGAACCTGCCAACCTCTTTTCTGATCTAAGTACCCTTTTGGATGAACTTTTGAATCCATCAGGTGAGATAGTCAGGTCTGTCTGTACTGGTACGAAATCGCAAAATAGCATTTATAGAGAGGGTTTTGGGACTTTGTTGTCTTCTCTACTCTTTCACATCTCCAACCTTTCACATAGGCTCTACAACACATTAATTTCTCAGGCAAAACACTTGGCATCTTCACAACTAGTCATCCCTGCAAGCATATGCAACATTTCAATCATTTTCCTAATCGGGCTATGACTGAGCTCGCCTAGTAAATGATGGCAAATTGATTTTCAAAAACTTCCAAGATAATATAAAACATATTTACACTATACAATGGTTCCATGGCTCACTTCCCAAGGGTTATTGAGCAAAACTCAAGGGATTCCAAGCTGGAACCATAATTGGGCTCTTAAACCCTTGCTCAAACCGAAAGCAATGAAAAATCAATAACACACGTCAAACCTACACTAAAAATAATTACAAACACATTTTGAGAACTACAATTTCATAAACTAAGAAATCATGAAAGAATAGTAGTAGAAACAATTCATTATCTATGGATTACTACTCGAAAATTGAGAAAATGCAAGGTAAAATCTGGAAAATGTCTTCACAATCTATTTAAACTTGCTCTAAGATTTTTCCAACCTTTTTACAATCCTTCTCAGAGAATTTGATATTCCATATAGATCCTAACCAACTCTTCATCGGTTTCCTAACCACCGATGTGCTCAAAAATACAAAAAGTTGCTCAAAAGTTGCAAAATGTTGTCGAGCAACAATGACAACTTTTGCCAAAATGTGCGTTTTTTACATTTTATGCATTTCCATTCATCCTAAACCTCCTAGGATGACTACATAAAATTTAAATGACATTCCTAAATTCCTAATGAGGCTTTCCAAGACAATTTACATCAAAATGCAAATTTATGCCATTTTAGGCTTATAAGAGCTCAAAGGCCAAATTTGAGCAAACAAGTAACCTAGTTGACAATCATCCTTCAAATGAATATCCAACACACATTTGGACCTCTAAGTAGTCAATTATTCACAAACCTAATATGAAATAAGGACTATCACACCCAAACCTATAAAATGCACTAAAAACTAGGTGCTCCTATACCAGCTTTGGAGGGAGAGAGGGAGAGAGAAGAGAGGTTGGAGGGAGATAGGGAAAGACAGTTAGAGGGAGAGATAATTGAGAGAGAAATAGAAAGGGAATAGGAGAGAAAGAAAGAGTGTTAGAGGGAAAGAGAGAGAGAGAGAGAGAGAGACTTGAGAGAGAAAGAGCAAGGGAGAGAGGGAGAGAGGGAAAGAATGTGAGAGAGAGACACTTGAGAGAGGAGGAGGGAAATTATGGGAAGGAGAGAGGGAGAGGGAAGAGAGAGGATGGGAGAGGGAGAGAGGGAAAGATGAAGAGAATAGGAAAGAGAGACACCTAAGAGAGACAGGGGAGAGAGAGAGAGATAAGGGTAGAGAGGGAAAGAATGGGATGGAGAGAGAGAGAGAGGGAGAGGGAAGATAGAGGATGGGGGAGGGAGGGAGAGAGAGAAGAGAGAGAGAGAGAGAGAGAGAGAGAGAGAGAGAGAGAGAGAGAGAGGAGTGAGAGAGAGAGAAAGTGATAGAGAGAGTTAGAAAGGAAGGGAAGGGAGATAGGGAGAGAGGGGAGAGAGAGAGAGAGATGGGGAGGGAGGGAGAGAGGGAAAGAATGAGAGGGAGACACCTAAGATAGAGGGAGAGAGAGAGAGATAGAGAAAGGGAAAGGGAGGGGTTGGGAGAGATTGAGAAAGAGAGATATATATAGAGAGAGGGAGATAATAAGAGAGAGAGACCTAAGAGAGGGGGAGTGAAAGAGAAAGAGATAGAGATAGAGGGTGAGAGGGAGGAGGTGGTTGGGAGGGACAGGGGTTAAAAGAGCTAGAGGGAAAGCGGTAGATACCATATGGTGTCCTAAGAGGCATATGGTGTCCTACGACCCCTCAAGACATCATATGAACCCTTAGGACACCATATGGTGTTGTTATTGGTCGTATTGTGTCCTAAGGGGGTCATATGGTGTCATATGATCCCTTAGGACACCATATGAGCCCTTAGGTGTCGTTAGGGGTCATATTGTGTCCTAAGGGCTCATATGGTGTCCTATGACCCCCTAGGACACCATGTGGTATCGTTAGGGGTCATATGGTGTCCTACGACTGCTTAAGACACCATATGACCCCTTAGGACTCCATATGGTGTTGTTATGGGTCATATGGTTTCTTAAGAGGTCATATGGTGTTCTATGACCCCTTAGGACACAATTTAGTGTCATTATATGGTGTCCTAAGGGGTCATATGGTGTTCTATGACCCCTTAGGAGACAATATGACCCCTTAGGACACCAAATGGTGTCATTATAGGTCATATGGTATCTTAAGGGTTCATATGGTGTCTTATGACTCCTTCGGACACTATGACCCCTTATGTGTTGTTAGGGTCATATGGTCTCCTATAACCCCTTAGGACACCATATGACCCCTTATCACTCCATGTGGTGTCATTATGGGTCGTATAGTTTCCTAAGAGGTCATATGGTGTTCTATGACCCCTTAGGACACCATTTGGTGTCGTTATGGATCTTATGGTGTGCTAAGGGGTCATATGGTTTCCTATGACCCCTTAGGACTCAATATGACCCCTTAGGTGTTGTTATGGGCCATATGGTGTCCTAAGGGGTCATATTGTGTTCTGTGACCCCTTAGGACTCCATATGACCCCTTAGGATTCCATACGATGTTGTTATGGGTTGTATGGTGTCATAAGGGGTCATATGGTATCTTAAGGGGTCATATGGTATACTAAAGGTCATAGGACACCATATGACCTGATAGGAAACATTATGACCCCTAATGACACCTAAGGGGCATATGGTGTCCTATGACCCCTTAGGACACCATATGACCCCTTAGGTGTCGTTAGGGGTCATATTATTTATTAAGAGGTCATATGGTATCCTATTACCCCTTAGGATACCATATGACCCCTTAAGACACTATACAACCCATAACAACACCATATGGTGTCCTAAGGGGTCATAGGATGCCATATGACCACTTAGGACACCATACGACTCGTAACAACACCATATGGTGTATGGTGTTCTATGACCCCTTAGGACACTATTTGGTGTTGTTATAGGTCCTATGGTGTGTTAAGGGATCATATGGTGTCCTATGACCCCTTAGGACACCATATGACCCCTTAGGTGTCGTTAGGGGTTATATTGTGTGCTAAGGGTCATAAGGTGTCATATGACCCCTTAGGACACCATATGACCCTTTAGGACACCATATGGTGTCGTTACATGTTTTATAATGTCTTATGACCCCTAGAATAGCATATGGTGTCGTTAGCAGTCATATGGTGTCCTAAAGGGTCATATGGTCTCCTACGACCCTTTAGGAAACCATATGACCCCTTAGGACTTCATATGGTGTCATAAGAGGTCATATGGTGTTCTATGACCCCTTAGGAAGCCATTTAGTGTCATTATGTGTCGTATGGTGTGCTAAGGGGTTATATGGTGTCCTATGACCCTTTAGGACTCCATATGACCCCTTGTGTGTGGCTGTGGGTCATATGGTGTCCTATGACACCTAAGGACACATGCATGGATCCCTAGGATACCATATGACCCCTAAGAATACCATATGACCCTGGAGAGGGAGGGAGGGGGAGGAGAGGGATGGAATGAGAGAGAGATACACCTAAGAGAGAAGGCTAGTGAGATAGAGAGATAGTAACTAAGAGGGAGAAACAAGAGATAAATGAGAGAGAGAGAGAGAGGTAAATAGAGGGAAAGATAGAGATAGAGAGAAACGTGAAGAAGGGGACTCAATGTTAGGATTCCCACAGATACTGAAAGGGGGGCGGTGAATCAATATCTAACTGGTTTGATGATTTTCTTAACTTAAAACATGTAGAACATATTAATATTGTATATCGGTAAACAGAAAGTAATGCAATAAACAGAGATAAAAGCAATCACATGAAAAACACACCATAACATAGTAGTTAACGAGGAAACCCAGTGTGGGAAAAACCTCAGTGGGATTTGTGACCCACAATATTCACTTACTAGCCAATAAGAGAATATTATTGCTACAAGAGGGGCCTACACATGCAGGAAAGCCAAGTGCCTAGAGCTCACTGCTCAATTACAAAATGGGAAGTCTCACTGACTTAAAAAATGGATTATATAAATCCAATGTCTTGTACTACTTCAAAATAGCATCTACTATGCCAGATCTAGTACCGATTTATAGCTCTGCTTCTTACATAAATCCTTAACCTATAATTTGCATAATAGGTTTGCCTTATTTCACCTAATTACATTCCTCCATCCTTACATAAATGTTCTAAAATGATCTCTTATATATATGAGTCATTTTACAACATGCCAAGTTGGCTTACAATGTTTTTACAATAATTAACAAAATAAATTACAACCAAAATTCTTGTCAGCTTCTGTGCCGGTGGTCTATGTGCCAGTGTAGAGTCTAATCTTGCTAGTGTCAGTGGATTACCTTGCTGGTGTCATAGGATTGTAAGTCTGCCATCAATGACAAAACCTTCAATCACCTACAATGTCTCATCGGAGTGTGCATTTTCCAACACTCAAAGAGAGAGAGAATGGGATAGAGACACCTAAGAGAAGGGGAGAGTGATGGGATGGGGTTTGGGATATACTAGCCTATTCTATGCTCTTGGATCCTTTCCTTGGATCACCAGGTGTTCTAACCACACCCTAGGGTCTCTAGGACTTCCTCTAACCTTGCCCAATCCACCCACCAACAATTTGAATTTTCACTCCTAAGGTCTCACCTACTCATGAGACTCAAAGAACCCTTACTTAGGCTAATAAGGGTTTGGCTTGTTCCACACCTTCTTAGGTCCTAGAAAGGATAGGACAGGTCTTGGACATGGTTATCCATGCATTCATGTTCCCCCAAGAGGTTTTCAACTTCTAACTCCTTACCGATTTCACTATTTTGTCTTTTACCTACAAAATAGGGCCACAAGGATTGTGCCCAATTAGGCCCCCTACCGGGACTTTTAGGGCTCCCTCTTGCAAAAAATGCATATGCTTGTGAAACTTCCCAAAATACTTTCTATTCATTTGGCAAGGGCTCAAGGATTTTTCTATTTTTGGGCCTCCAAGTGTTTGTACACTGCCCTAGGTGGATTTTAAGGTTTTTAAGGGTTTTAAAGAGGGTTTTTTAGGCCTGCCAGGGTCACAGTGTAGGTTTGATGTTCTTTCCACCTTGTATGGATTGATGGAAGCTCCTCCTCCACACCAATGGTACTCCACTCACCCCTCTACAACTCCTCCAAAGGGTGCCTCCTCCTTTTTCCTTCCTTGCTATCCAAGACCTCTGCAACTTAACCCTTCCTAGCCAGGCACTGTCTAGTCTCGCCTAGGAGTGGGTCTTTAGATGGCCTCCCTACATCTTCAAGGGCCCTTCTTGCTTTGAAGTATTGTACAGGGTCTACACTCTCACTCCCCATGGTTTCATGGTGATTCCACAATGGGGAATGGAGTTATGAACCCATTGACTCAAACCAGTCCAAAACTGGATAGTGAGAAGCAAGTTTACAAAATATTTACAAACACACACAACCTGCAAAAAAAAACCTAATCTAAATGCTCACAATGAAATTAAATGCACCATACAAGACACTCAACACAATTTTTCTCAAAAATCAATCCATTAATGATCTTGTCTTACTCCATTTGTGCCGACTGGCAACAAAATTGCAGTCACAGTCAAGTCATTTTCTTGGGCCATACAACAAATGACATCCAACCCATTGTCTTAGGGTTTGCAACTACATATACTACCCTTTACTCAATCTATGTGCCCATATTAGGGTTGTCCATGCTAAACTAAAGATTTTGACCACTAGGTGGAAAAGTTGCTTGACAACTTTGAAAAGTTATCATGCAACTTTTGCAACTTTTGAGCAACTTTCTCAATGTTGCTTTTCTTGTCTCCTACACCCACATTGGCTTAACCTAAGGACACCTCCATGCTAACAAGGACCCTAAACACCACAAAGGCACACATACCCTCTATTTTCAAGAAAAACTCAACTTTGACTTATGACCCTAGGACCTCAACTAGGACCCTAACTAGAACCAATGAGCACATGGCTCTTATTTTATATACAATGGCTTCCTAAAGAAGCAAGAACACAATCAAAAGAAAATGGTGGGAGCCTTGTGAAGGGTGCTCCTGCACCAGAGAGAGAGAGATAGGGAGTGGGGGAGATATAGAGAGATATAAGAGGTGGATAGAGGGATTGAGAGAGAAAGAGAGACCTAAGAGGTGGAGGGAGGGAAGGTGAGAGAGAAAGAAAGAGAGGGTGAGAGATAGAGAGAGTCTGAGTGAGAGGGAGGAAGGGATGGAAGGAGAGTACAAGATACTAGAGAGAGAGATGCAAAGAGAGGAAGATAGGGAGAGAATAAGAAAGAGAGGTAATGAGAAAGGGAGAGAGTGAGGGGGAGGGGAGAGAGAGAGAGACTCCTGAGAGAAGGGGAGAGTGAGAAAGAGGGATAGAGGATGAGAGGGAGAGACTTCAAAGATAAATAATGGGGGAAAGAGAGTAAGACAGAGATAGAGAAACTTGATAGAAGAGGAGAGAGAGATAGATAGATAAAGGTTGATAACTAGAGACTTGAGAGAAAGATAAATGGAGTGAGAGGCAGAGAGAGGAAGAGAGTTAGAGGGAAAGAAATACTTAATAGAGGAAGAGAAATGGAGGGGGAGGGAGAAGGAGAGAATGGGAGATAGAGACACTTAAGAGAGGGGGGAGAGTGAGAGATAGATATATTTGAGAGAGGGAGAGAAAGAGAGGGATAGACGAAAGAGAGAAAGAGGGGGATAGATGAAAGAGAGAAAGAGAGTGAGGGAGATGAGAAAGAGAGGGAGAGATACCTAAGAGAGGGAAGAAAATAGAGAGGGAGAGGCCTAAGAAACCAAAAGGTAGGGTTTAAGGAAGAGAGAGGGGGAATGTAGGGAAGAGACGAGAGAGATAATTCTTATATGAGCATGTTGATTACTGAAATTTGACTAAGTCTAACATTTATAAGAATACTAAAAAAACTAGAATTTGCATTATAACTCACATTAGAGATCTGGAACCACTCTCAAACATCTTGACACAATATACATAAAATATAACTTAAAGTATAAGAATATTATGCTTAAATGTTATATTTTATGTATATATCCTACCAAAAAAACCTAATGAAGTGCTAAATGAATTGCATACAAATCCATATTACTAATTTAAATTTTATTGACAGACAAATGCATACGTGTTTTACAAACTAAAACCACGTACTGGGTTTTAGTTTATAAACCAAGTACGGGGTTTTAGTTTATAAACTGTATACAGGGCTTTAGTTTCTAAACTGCATACGTGGTTTACTTTGGTTAGGCTTAGAAAAATGAGTCTAAATGCGTACGAGGTTTCTTAAATTTGAAATACCCTATGCGTGTTTTGTGTAATTTCATGTTTTTTTTGGGGTGTGTCCACTTTTTTGCACACCATCTTGGTGCACACACCCTTGGTTGCTTGGATAAGTAAGAAGCAAGATGCTATTTCTCTTATCTACTGCAAAAGCTTAATTCATTATTGCTGCTAGCAACTGTACTCAAGTTATTTGGATGAAGGAGATGTTGAGGATATTAGAGTTGTTTATAATAAGCCTACTGTTATATATTGTGACAATTCTAGTGCTATCGATATTTCTAAGAATTTGGTGTTGCATTTTAAGACAAATAATATATCAATTAAGTTTCATTTTCTAAGAGAGAAAGTTAGTGATAAGGAAGTCAGATTGGAGTATGTACCTACAAAGGAACAAATTGGATATATCTTCACTAAGCCTTTGCCTACAGAAACATTTGTATATTTGAGAGAGAAGTTAGGGGTGATTGACCCTCCTTCTGTGAACTAGATGCATTAAGTTGCATCAATCTGGTGGACTTCATAATCTTATTCTATTATCTAGGTTGATGAGTGGGTGTTGTTGCTCTGGGGGAGTAGTCAATGTGTAATTCAGTTATTCAGATATGTGAAGTTTATCCAAAAAGGGACAGATTGTCTTTCTAAAGGGAGATATTATCTAGTAAGGGGGAGAGAATAATGATTTGTATATGTCTTTGACATTGCTATCAAAGGGGGAGAGAAGCATGTGAAAAATCCTGAAGTATTTTGAGTTGTTTGTCAAAGGGGGAGTTGATCCTTGTGATCTCGGGAGGAGATTGCTAGAGTTGATTTCTTTGTTTGCATTGATTGTTTTTCACATTTATATGTTTCCATGAATGCCAAAGGAGGAGATTGTTGGATATTAGAGTTGTTGGAATGTGTTGTTGTCATTGATGTCCCATATTCCTGTATTGTAGAGAATTGGTTTGTTGTGGAGAGTTGATTTGAGCGATCTGTTGCAGATGTGTTGATGCAGATTAATGGGTTTTGAGATACTTATCTCTATTTAATTTAGTATGAGTTTTAGTGTTCCGAAAGGTGATTTGGTCGAGTTATGTGATCCAGTGTGATGGTTGGTTTTTCTATTGGTTTTGTATTGCAGAGTTGTGGTATTTGATCCATATTGCTTTGGAATTGATTCCTAATGTTCTACAGATTTTGGAGTGTTTGGGAGGTTCATGTGTGTCCTCTATTCAAATGGTTCATAATTTGGAACTTCACAAGCATATCTTTTATTTTTTCAGTTAGTGTTCTTGAGCTCCGGTGATGGGATTCTTGTTATCCGAGTTGTTGTGGTTATTGTAGTGGAATTCACATTGCTTGTTGATGTTCTCTGATTGTGTTCTATGTGTTTTGGTGGTCAGTGTTGATTTTGGTGTGCGTTATTGAATATTTTATTGCTCTGGTGGTATTCTTCGTGTCATACGACATATTCGGTGGTCTAGCTTGTTGCAAATGATCTTGGTGAATTGTTTGGTGGTGTTTCATGTTCAAGGATTTTATTTGGGTCCATGTTGTCCTTTCCAAAATTTTATTGGTCCAGTTATGTATTTATGTATTGTGTGATGTAATTTTGTATTTAGGTCTTATCGATTGAGCTAACCTTAAGGTTAAGGTTGATGATCTGTATAAATAAGTGTTGTAATCATGCAAGATGCGTGTCTATGAGTAATGTAAGTGCGAAAAAGAGAATTTATCCTTCGGTAGTGGAGAAGATAAGAGAAGTGTTGTTGTGCAGACAATGTGCTTAACCAGAACCATGATCAGGCATTTGGAGATGCTATTCTTTTAGTTCATGTAATTTGGATTATTATCTTATCTTGTAAGGTAGTGAGCCTTCCAAGGGTTATTTCACCTTTTTTTTGGGACAATGAGGTCTAGGTAGTCTGCCTGAATACATGTGCATTCCCCATTGTAATATTTACACATACTACTGTAGAGTATCATCATATTGTGGGTCGGTTCCCATCGTGGTTTTTCCCATGACTGAGTTTTCCATGTCAAAAATACATGTGTTATGTGTGTTGTTGATTTCTTTTTTATCTTTTCTATTGTTTTTCTTGATTAGATCTAAATTGAGGTTAATTTGTTTAAGCTTGGTGAAAACTAATTCACCCCCCCTCTTAGTTTTCCTACTTTGTTGTTGCTAACAAAGTTGACTCAGTTGCTTCATTTTATTTGGATTATACAATTTTGGTTTGGATTTTCATTGGAGTTTGATTTAAGGTATTGTTATGGGTCTTACCATGACGTGTGAAGATCCGTGTTAATAAATTTGCCTTGGATATTATTTTTGAGGCGGTCGGTCAATGTGTTTCACTCTTTATCTACACGTTTCATTTGATGTCGACCTTGGAGGATGTGTTGTTGTGTGTGGTTCATTGGAATCAGCTTAGTAAGATAGGTTATGTTGTATTTGGGTCCTGTTTATCTCTTTTAGTGGACCGCATTTAGCATAGTTGCTCTTGATAGTCGACTATTTGTAAAGTATGTTTATTTTGTCTAACCTAGTTGACAATTTTGGTGAATAAAGTTATATAAATAGATGTGCAGATGTTTGAATTGGTGTGATTGGTGTGTAGATTGATTGAGAGTGTTATGGAAGCATATTTGGGAACTAGAAGTGTGAATATCAATTTGTGATGAACCTTGATGATCATATCTTCTTGTATGTCAAATTTTTGAGGCAACAAATTTGTGAGTTGTGTTTTCTAAGTGATATTGCTCTCTCGAATTAGAGGTTCAAGGATATTTTCATGATTAGGAGATCTTATTCATTTCAATTCATCATTCCTTTTTGCCTATCAAAATATAGTGAGTCATTTTGGTAGCTCATGTAGATATATATCTTTCCCTAAGATTATGTGTCTTGATTTGAAAGTCCATTGTATCTTGCCCTAAGGTTGTGCACCTTAGCCCACAAGTCCAAATTGGGAGTAGTGAGCTTCCTTGGCCATGTGCCTAAAACATTGTATGATCTAGTTAATCATATAGTGAGCATGATTCTCATTGTGGTTCTTCTCATATTGGCTTTTCCACATAAGAATCTAGTGTTCATGTATTTAAGTTTTCTTTTTCATCTTCCATTGGTGTTTTGTTGGTTAAAGATAATTAATATGGATTTGTGATAGAAAAAGTTTAAGGATTTTCTCAATATTGTTCCCCATCCCCCTCTTAGTCTTGTGATAAATGGAGGAAAGAACATGTAGCGAGTACAAGTGATAAATGATATGTTGTGTGAATGCTGCCATCAATGACAAAGGGGGAGGTATTGAATATTGTTATCATTGATGTATAGGTGTTGTCATAGATGTTGACCCTCAGTGTAGTATTGGCATTTATCTCACATGGTATAGTTGTGCATAAAGCTATGATGGATATTGTTGGAATTGTTGTCATTAATGACTAGGTGTTGTCATTGATATACTAATGATGGCCCTAATGGAAGTATATGTTGCTTATTTATTGTAATTGTTGGAGATTATTGTTGATGATGGAAGTATATGTTGTTTATGTCTTATGATTGTTGAATGGTGTGATTTTTGGAGATTGATGTCTCATTTACCGATAAGGTGTTGTCTTTCAGATGAATATGTAGATATTTGATGGTACACAATGTTCTTTGTTGTGAATTGAGATAAATATGCAGATGGTTAGTTGTTGAAGGTGTTCTTTCTTATGGATTTAGATCAATGTGTAGATAATTGATGGTTGAATATGTTCTTTATTATGGATTCAGATGAATGTGTAGATGGTTAATGATTGAAGGTGTTACTTGTTATGGATGTCCACCTCCTTGGTGTTGATGTCTACACTTAGTATGTTGTGATGATACTAGGTGTTTCCATTGTTGTAAAGTGTAAATAAATACTAAGGAGATGACTAGATTGTTGTTGATTGTTCTATTAGATGTGTGATGTCATTGATGTCCAATTACAATTGTGTACAAAGATATTCTTGGTTAGATGTCCACCTTGTTGGTGTTGATATCTATACCTAATATGTTGTGGTATCATGTGAGATATTAATGGTGTGGTATGTTGAATAACAATGATGGTTTATGCTCTTGTCTATTGTTAAAGATATTATCAAGATGATATAATATTAAGATAAGCATTAGAAGTATTAAAATTAGGATTAGAAGTATTGAGATGAAGATTAGAAGCATTAAGGCAAGGATTAGAAGCATTGTGATGAATATTAGAATCATGGTGATAAAGTGATACGATGTTGATTGTATTGTAGATGTTGTTCCATTATTATTGTTGCTCCTAAGTGATGAAATGGTGTCATAACGTGTTATGATCTATAAAGGTTGATAAAGTGTGTGAATATAGGAAAGTGTGTTGAAGATAGTTGGGAATAATTCTCTATATTCCCCCACATTTGCTTCTATGGTCTTGTGGTTTTGGATATACTATGTATTCTCTATGGACATTGTACCTATATCTTTTTAGGTTTCTGGTGTTGTGGGTGATGTTTAAGGTAAATTCAATAAGTTTTCTATTTGGTTATTTGTTAGGAATGATCTAGAAAATGCTCTACATTTCTCTGCATTGATGATTGTGATAAAGTAGTTTGATGAGAATTCTTATAATATTTGTGTAGTATCCCACTTTAGATTTTAAATGATAAATTTTACCGCAAGTACATCTGCCAATGTTTTATCTCTTGACTATGTTGTTTGGGCTTCAAAGTATGAAGTGCTCTGTATTAGTCTAGTTGTGCCAAAAAAAAATTTCTTGAAAATATGAAAGAAGTGTATAAGGATATTGTTATATGTTAAATAAATGTTTCTATGTGGTCCATATGATAGGGATTGATCTATTTTGTGGTGCATATTGTCTAGAGTTGGTTTTTCAGATGATTTGCAGTTTGCAGTTATGTAGACAACGTAGCTTTTCCTTTTTATTGCACTTTTCTTTTGGGGGTTTGTTATAGCATTGGAATATGTGTTGAGTTTTACTTGCATCCCATTTTTCCTTATGGTCACCCACATTGAGTAATTTTATTTGGAAGATACATTTTTGGGTCGATTGGTTATGCATTACATGTTTCTTTTACACATTACCCTATTGCTAACTTGGGAGGATGCATGCCAACATACTTTCTTTTTAAAACTACATTAGAATATGTCAATAAGTTTTTTTAAGCCCTCTCTATCTCCTAGATTGGACCATTTTTATTGCTATTATGTTTTGTGGCTGACCTAGTGGGATAACTCCCTATCTCTTATTCTAGCCAACTTGATTGAAGTTTATGTGATAATGTGGTTCATATACATAGAAGATAAAATTGATTTCAATTCATATGGTTTTGTGTGGATTGTGGAAGATGAAAAAGTGTTGAGGGGGAAAAGTGAACCACTCCAATAGGTGGATGGAAACTTCTGGGGGATTCACTAATCGCCTCTCCACTCAGGATGAGTACAAAGACTAAGGCTATCAAGTACCCTAGAGATAACATGGGATGGATGGAAGAGGTCTTCTGGAAACCTCTCCCAACTCTTTGCATGAGGATGCACATGCAGGTCTTAGATGACAGTGCAGTGCATTGGCATCTTTTACATATAGAGTATAGAGTTTTGTGCAAAAACCTTAATGAGATAGATATGTGTTTGCTAGTCCGCCCATAATTTTTCCCTTTTTAATTCTAATTCATGGGTTGCCTTTTGTGTCTTTGCTTCCGTCGAGTTATTTGTTCTCCTTGTACTTGAACCATTGAACTCTTTTGTCAAAAGGTTAATTTGGTTCAAGGTTCAAAGCATAATTTAAATGAAAACTATTTTGGTCTTTGTCACCGTGTGAATAAGCACATTTTTTGTTTTTGGTCATTGAAGTTTTGAACTCGTTGAACCAAATTTCAAAAGGTTCAAGGTTCGAAATGCCTTTTAGTGAGTCATGACAATGTATTTTTATATGACGAGCGTGAGTATTTTTACGTTGAGTCAATATGTGGTCTTGAACCTTGAACCAAATTTCAAGAGGTACAAAAGGTTCAAGGTTCACTTTAAATAGTCCTTTTCTTTTGTCGCTTGATCCCGCTGTTGTTTATGCGCCGCCCATTACTATTAAATTTCTTAAGTGAACTTGAACCATTGAACCTTTTGTTCAGGTGGTTCAAGGTTCATAAGTTCATTTCAAACTAACCCAAAAGCATTTTGGTGGAAATAAAAGCGACGCAACAAGAAGGAATATTCTCTTATTCGGCTTTTTGAAATTCTAAATGTGGAAAGCAATCATGCACACATCAAATTGCCTGTGCGGAAGTGATGGATAATTAAGAAGGTGTCAGGAAGGTCTCAATTGCCATACTTCAATAAATTAGAGGCACCAAAGGTAAATCCAGCTCTATTCTCTGGAAGAATTTCCAATTTTCATGGTGTTATCGAGTGTCTCAAAGCCCGATGTAGAGAAAATGCCCCAAGAAGGTCAGGAAGTCTTAAAGCTACCCAAGTAACTCAGTCAAGAAGAAAAAAGAAAGCTAGAGAGCTTGTTCTCCAACAGGTCGTGGTGGACTTAGACCCCAGTGAAGAGCCTGAACAAACAATGAACTCACAGGATCAAAGCGAGCCTAGGATGCAAGAAATGTATACAAATGAAGAAGTGGAGATTCAATAGGATTCCATAAGGACCTTGGTAATCATTACCTCCCCAGATGCACAGATCACCCCACCACCTAAAAGACCTACCAATGCACCAAGATGGCTAGAAGCGGCCATTGGAAAGAAGAGGAGCATGGTGCCAGTCACCATTCCACTGGAGGACATGGTTAGTAAATGCTTGGGAAAATAATTAAATCCCAAAAAGCTCAAAACACAAGCAATTCTTGATGTGAATGACACAACAAGACACTGGACAACTAAAGTGGCCAAGCCCATTCCTGGGCAAGACACAGATTAGGCCACAGAGGAAGATTTTACTATGGAGAAAATAGATTTGGGGGTTGCATCAAGGGCCGTAGAGGTAAAACATGTGGAATCCTCTACAAAGAGGATAATCTCAAGGACTTGGAAAGATTAAAAAGATAAGAGAGAAATGAAGAAAATGGTCACACAAATGGTAGAATACATCAATGCTATTCACAATCCAGATCCTCAACCATTGTCATAGATACCAGTGTCATTTGACCCTAAGTCTCCAGCAAACCAGAAGATGCTTGATCCAGTTAAAAGGAACATGGTAGTGATAGAGATGTTTAACAAATGGCTAGACCTCATAATTCAACAAGGATAATAATATATTATTAATCTGGTTAAGGTTTATAAGGATGCAGAAACCGTGAGTAAAGAGCTCGAGATGGAGACAGTCACCTGGGAAAAGGAAAGGATTAAGTGGGTAGCGCTTCTCGCACAAATGAATGATATCCAAAAGTATGGAGTGATGAATTTCCTAGCTGAGAAACTGATGGAGAACCTAGATGATAATGTTCTATACGTGTCAAAGAAAAATGTGGAATGGCGCAATTCAATCATCGAGAAGGGTCATGAAGAGTCCACCAAGCTACTTAGGGGACTGACTCACTTGATTGACACTATACGGAAGGACCTTAAATGTATTGATATCCAACTCATGAAGGAGGGAGCCAAGGTGATTGAGGAAGTTGCAGACATGATTAAAGTCTTTCAAGATAGAGTCCATTCCATTTAGACCAAAAAATCTTTGACTACCGATGTCTTTTCGAAGGTAGCAAGGATTGAATCAATGCTCATAGTTTGTTCTGATCACTTAGAGGTTCATAAAGCAAAGGTCACGCAGGTGAATATGGATAAAGAAGTATGGAAGCAAAGGATCATACACATTGGCCTACCCTATTTCCAAGTTATCCTGAACTTTTTTCCAACACACCTAGAATGGCATGGATCCACAACAAAGTAGGACAAGCCCGTAACTTCCTTAGTTGCGGTGGATGCTTATTTATTCTACAATGAAATGTTGGCTTTTCAGTGGCTATTAGTTTATTTCTCTTTTATGTTATTTTAATGATTTCTTTCACCAAAGTGAAAGTAAATGTTATTTGTTAATCATGTAAAAGCTATGGCCTGGTGGCTATTTAAGCTGAAAAGCTTGCCTTTGAATTGGTTCTGAAACTGTGATTTTGGAAACAATAGAAAGTTTTTGATATGAATTGTGGTAATGATACAATGGCTGACTATTAATGGAATGTTGTGTTATCTATGAATCTGTGCATTCTAGGATTCATTATCTTTCTTAGGTTGTTATGTGGGCATGATATAATCTGGTAATCAGTCATCTTTTCATTTCTCCTCAATTCATATTTATTATAAGTTGTTGGATGACTCACATGGTGTTGATTTGCTTAATCCCCCTTGCCCTGTAAGGCATGAGAGAGTCTCAATTGAGCTATTAGTTTCTCCTGCTAAGTCCCCATTTTGTTTTGAATGAATGCAATAAATATGTTATAAATCAGAGTCTGCGAACTCCCCTTTAACATTCTTTTAGAAAAATTTAGGCATTTATTTGTGTTCATGGATAAATGTTGAAGCCTTTTCAATACTTTCTAGTTAAAAGTGTTACTATATTAATTGTACAATTAATTTATTGTAAATCATATGAGGAGCTGCCCTCTAATGCAGAGGTTGAATTTTCATTAATTTTTCCAACTGTTGATATATATTTTTCTTTCTAAAGGGTAAAACGGAGTCATATTTTGCTTGAGAAGATAATAGTTAAAATTTCAAGAAGGAGAAAAATTTGTTCACCAGCAAATTTTTGGCGACTCTTTTGGGGAGTCAAATTATAAGACTGGTTGCCTAGTTGCAAGACTAGAGTCAAGGAGATATACTAGGTCCCAAAGAAGGGAAGGGGTTTTTGATTCTATCTTTCAAGAGTTACAGAACCTAAATTTTCAACCCATTTTCTCACCTCAAAGAAGGGCAAGAAGTAGGCCTCCTTCCCCTTCACCATCACCACCTGTGTCCTCAATTTGTCAAGCTCTGACCTCGTAGGTTGTTTCTCTACCTAATATAATCAACCTGACTCCGCTCAATATCATACTTCTAATGGCAGCAAATAATCCTTGGGGGGCAATTGTAGGCCCATTGAACTTAGGTTTGAATCTTAACCCCTTACCAAAAGGTGCTAGGGATTATTTGCCAAAATTTAGTGGTGATGGAAAAATCACAGTTGATGAACACCTTAATGCCTTTAATGTAGCCTATGGGATAATAGCAGTTCAACATGAGAATGTTTCTATGAGGTTGTTTGTCTAGACATTAACTAGGGTAGTAGCCGATTGGTTTTATCACTTACCAAATAGTGTGATAACAACCTGGAAAGATCTAAAAATGAGATTTGAGGCAAGATTTAAAGTAGCAAAGGATGAACATTCCCTCTTAGCTCAATTAGCCTAGTTAAAGAAGGAAATTCCTGAATCTATGAGGGACTTTGTAGCAAAATTTGATAAGATCTTGCATAAGATTCCAGCTAATCAAAAGCCCTCAGATGACAATCTTAAGTGTTTCTTTATTAATTCTATGCCTTCCAAAATAGTTTTCCTGATGTTACCACGTCATTTATTCCTCATGGCAAGAGTGGGTCATCTTTTGTTTTTTATGTTGGAGTCCTAATTTCTGCTATATTACCTTGGCTCAAGTCTCAAATGCATCTTCAAACCCTTTTTCTAGTCATTTAAGTCAAGTTCAGACAATTGATTGAACTCAGTGAACACGTCAAACCGTTTTGAACTGGGTTCAACAGGTTCATTTAGGTTCCATAGGTTCCAAGGTGTTCAGGAAAAAGTTTTTCGTACTAACATTTTCTCTAAGTGTTTTGCAGTGGCTCTTCCAAAGTTTTTCTTGTTTGGTGATATAGAATTCATGTTGAACTTATTGAACTGAGTTCAAAGGGTTAAAATATGTTCAACGTGTTCAACACAACAAGTGGTCAATAGTTTGACGCGGCATACATCTTGAACTACTTGAACACTCAAGAAGTCAGTTCAAGATGTTCATATGGGTTCAATATTAGTGGGTCCTGCGGTTTCTAATGTTTTGGGAAGTGCATTCATTGCTAAATACAGAGAGGCAGAACCATATCTTAAAGTGATGTCATTCTTTGGCTTTTTTGAAATAAGTAAACATTTCAGGAACTGGCAGTTTCTTAAAGCATGCCACCATGCATTCAATGCATGCATGCGAGGTCTAATCCACCAACTTGCCACGTCCAGTCTGAAATTGTGAAATCATTACATTTAATGTATCTGTATCATTACCTTTCTCAATAAGGTATGAAAATTATTTGTGTCCTGCATTTGTTACTTGTTGTTGGACATTTGTATATGTTATCCCTGGATAGGAGTCTTTCTTGCTGCTAGCCATCGTTCGATTATACAACTGTGAAGGTGAGTCTTTCCTTATTTTCTCCAGTGTTTTCCCTTGCATTTTCTCTCATATAGCAGGTTTCACTACAATCAAATTTAAGTTTCTTGTTTTGGAGCTATGAAGTCCACTCTACATTTGTTTGGAAACGTCTTTAGCTTGGCATCCACAGAAGCCATAGTTAGTGATACTGACCTGAAGGGAGAAAACCTTGAAGAATTGAAAGAAAGGGTGTTCAAGGGTATTGATGAGTCTTTTTGCAAAGAGATTTTGAGTAGTGGACTTTTAGAAGCCGCAGCTTTCCCTCCAGCAATTCCTTGTCCAGAGTTGGTTTGGGAATGTATTGCTAGATACGACCCAGTATCTGAAACTATTAAGAGAGATAATGGCGAAACCCTTCTTGCCATTAACCGTGAGGTGATTGCTTCAGTTTTCAAGATACCATTTTATCAGTTTTCTAATTTTTCTCCTACCTAGTCAATCAGTGAGTTCAATGCAGACAGAGCCGGACACCAAAATAATGTGACGAAATTCTGGTTGAAGGTCCCTCAGAGAGGTGGTTCTAGGTTACCCAAAAATCCTAACAAGAACCACATGTTGCCACATATCCATGATGTGATGCTTCTGTTGCACCGAGCCAGAGGTTCTACTAAAGCTTATAGCTTTGATGATTGGATTTATTGCTATGTGCAATTAGTTCTGGAAGGAAAATAATATTTGGATTGGGCAGAATTAATTGTTGATTCAATGAGAGAGTAGTTGAGTCTAGCCAAGCAGTTTCAAAAAAACTTTTTAATGTCCTCATATCTCTTGTATTGTCTAGCTTGTGTTAAAGAGTTAATGGGTATACCAAAGTAGCTCACTGAGGAGGATGTTCCTGTGTATGAGTTCTATCCTATGCTGCAAAAAGACAAAGCCCTACAAGATTTCAGAAGGATACACAATGCTTTCCTGGGTGATATGTGTCATGAATTGAAGAGTACAAAGGCTAAACGGATTTTAGATGATGCATAGACCTTGATAAAGAAGTTCAGTAGTTTTTACATCCAGTTCCTATGCTTTTTCTATATACGGGTAGGAGGCTTTGAAGGGGAATCCTTCAAGCTCCCTCACTTCTGTTCTGATTGTTTTGTTCTAGCAAAAGTATGCAGGCAACTGACCTCTGTGATCAAAAAGGCATAGCCTAAGGACAAGTGGGAAGGTCATTTTCCCATACAATTGCGGGTGTTGTCTTGTAATTCAATGTCTGATGCACTAAGTATAGGAGCGGACCTTAGGAATTTCAATTTTTCTCTATATTCTGAAAGAAAAGGGTTTGATAATAAGGGATTTTCTCGGAGCCTCAGCCTAATGCCTTATCTTCCCACGCCATAGTTAGAATATTTCTAGGAGGATTGTATAGATGAACTTGAAGTTTTCAAAAGGGAAAACATGAGATTGGTGCTAGAACAAGTTGTCTCTTTGCAAATAAAGTTAGACATTAAAGGGCTTGAAGAGGATTATCTTGAATTGTTTGAACTAGGATATTTAGCCCATGCAGAGACTACAATGATCCCAATTAATTGGGATGAGGAGGAAAATGATGATATACAATTGAGGACCAAATGAGTTCTAGAAAGAACCATGGCATGGGTGGCTAAAAAGAAAGCAATAAAGTCAGGCACCAAGTCTCTTTCTACAAGAAATAATAAGGATCCTCTATCTTCACCAAAACATCCTTCTAACAGTGCTCCTGTTCATGTAGGTAAGGATACCAAGTCACCTCAGCCTAGACGCAGGTCTAGTCCAACTCTAGATTTTAGTACCCCTCGGCATACTCGATCACAAAGTGTCACCCAGAGGAAGATGGACCAGGTCAAGGATATGGGAGTAAAGGATGTTGTGCTTGAGGCTCAGATTTTTGAAATTGAAGATTTGGATGGTGAAGTTGCTAGTGCCCTAGACTCCCAAACAATGACTATGGCTATGATGCCACCGCCAAAGATGATTGAAGGAGCTACTCATTCCACTGTGACTCCTAAATGGTTAACAACTTCAGTGAACAAGAAAATGAGCTTTCTTCCTATGACCATTCTGATTCAGGAAATGGTTGCTAAGTACACAAAGAAGAATCCAAAGTCGAAAAGGTTCAAGACCACCGCTCACCTGAACAATGATGAAGAAACTAGAAAATGGATGGCAGAAATTGCCTCGTACAAACCGAAAGAGGAAAATAGAGAAGCTGGTCCTGATGATTTCGAGATCACAAAGGTAGAGTTCGGAAAAATGAGTAGAGATACGGACAAACATTTTTTCCAAGTGTCAGTAAAGAAAATGCTTACCAGGTCAGAGAAGGATGGACAAGAGAAAAGAGAACTAAAATGACACATAAGTGTTTTGGCTCAGTTCATCAATAGTATCGGTTGCCTTGGAGCAATTCCAATATCTCATGCCGCTGAGAACTTCGACCCAACTTCTCCTGAAAATAAGAAATTAGTGAACCAAGTTCAACGGGCTAAGAGCATTGCTGAAGTGATTGAGAAGTGGATTGAACAAATAATCAAAGATGGTGAGAAGTACATTACTGACTCCTAGAAATTATGTGATGAAATACAGAGCCTTATTTCTGAAATCCAAAACCAGCTTGTGTCATGGGAGAAAGAAGAGCACAAATGGCAGAATGTCCTGCCTCTATTTGCCAAAATAGAAGAATATGGGGCTACCAGGTTTCTGACAGAACATTCAATTAAGCTAGTGGCCGATGAGTGTCAGCTTTTCATGCTGAAGAAAACTATAATGTGGTGAGTTCTTACCTTCCAGTTAGTGATTACAGATGCAAGGACCTCTGTTTATGAGCTCCAAGATCTGCAAAGTAGTATAGTCAAGGATAATAAGGTGGTTAATCCCGATCATGACTGGGAGTTAGGAATCTATGGCTTAAGCACACAGGAAGCAATCAAATCTTTCTGGTTGAACATGGAGAAGATCAGAGCCAAGGGTAGCTTCACACCGGAAGATATAACCAAGGTGGCTAGGATTGAATCTATGATTTTCATTGGGAATGATCAGCTGCCGAAACACTCAGAGAAGTTGGTGCAACATAGGTGGAATAAAGAGGTGGCAAAGGCAAAACTCAATGCAATGAAAGTCCTGAGCCAATCCATTGTTCAAGAACTTACAACTACTCATGACAACCGCAAAGACGAAGAAAATGACAATGATGGAATATGACATAATGCATCAATTTAGGACTAGTTTCCTTTATTTTTAAAAAATTTCTCATAGTTATGCAAAGACTTTGGGACATTTGTCCCAAAATACTTCTTGTTGGTTTCGTAACTATTTTACTAGGGAGTGGTCGAGTTTTTAGGGAGACCTCCCCCGTTTAGACTATAAATTAAGTAAAGTAGATGGTAGAAAGGTGAGATTTTAGTAACTAATTTTGTGAGCTTCGACTCAAGTTTTTGCTTTGGCATTTTTCTATTTTTAATCAAAGGAAGAATCAGATGGTTGGGACCTGTTATGGAAAAAGATTGGCAGATGTATTTTTTTGTCATTGTTACATAAGGATATATATATGAAATCTAATCATATTGTTTGTGGGGAGAAGGAAAATCTGTGTATTTTGAATCCAAATAGGTAACATGTCTTTGCATATGTTCATTTGATCAAGTAACAGTAATTGATCATTCCATTATAGTATTTCATTATTCCTCTGATGTTCTTTCCTTTGAATGTGTTATTTACTTTAAAAAAGATTCATGATTGAGGGCATATTTATCTTTCCTTAAATATCTTCATCTTTAATTAGTTTGTGTGGAAAAGTATATTGAACTTTGTTTCAGTTTCTATAGTTACATGCATTGAAGAATTAAGGAAAAAAAGCTTTCATTGTATGTGAGATATGTGAAAAATTTCAGCCTTTCATCCAAGAATGAAATAGGCGGCCTTACATGCTTTCGGGTTAAAAGCTTTCATTTAGATATAAAAACAAAACACATTCCATGAAAAATTAGGATAGGGAGCTGTACCTATGCAAAAATTCAGAGGGAAGTGATTTGAACAACACTTACCCAACTGTTCAGTGAATCATTTGTTCTAAGAATAAGGTAACAGAGTTTAAGATTAATCATTTAAAAACAAAGAGCAAATCTGTTCACTAACACCTAATCTGTAGGAAAAGAGCTGCAGATTTAAATGCTGCCAAAACCCTTGCAATTGAACTAGAAGATGATTTAATCACATCAGTCAAATGGAAAAGGGAAGTACAGACACCTAATGCTCAACCTTCAACCTCTTCTTCTGATCCTATCATCCAGCGGTTAATGAATGATGTGATTACCCTTAAAAGACAGTTTCCCAAAGCCAATACCTCATCCCACCTCCTTACCAAGATATACCTAGAAGGAACGCGAACCAGTCTTTGGGCTATGGGAATAAGACCATGCAATTACCCCCTACTCAGCAAAGATTAGCAATTGAAGCACCTCCTACTAAGGGAATATGTGTTTATTTCACCTTACTCATGAACATGATGGCAGTTCCTATCCTAAGATGGTACGGTATGCACAATTGATGAATTTCAAAGATACCTCAAATTAGTGGGGTGAAGAAGAATCTTCAAAGAAACTTGGCGACTCAGAAATCCATTTTCTTGAGTACGAGTCAAATTCAGAAAGAGGTGGTGATATTTTGGTTACTTTAGAGGATCCTTCATGTGTTGTGCTCACTAGAAATCAACAAAATATGAAACCCTAGATATCCACTTCATCATCTACGATGGCCTTCAAAGGTAAAGGAATTGATTCAAAATTGCATAATAATGATAAAAAATTGCAAGAACCCTTATTTTTAAAGCCTGTTGAAAAAGAAAGTTCATTTGATATAATAGAATTTTGCAAATCTTCTCAAATTCAAATCACACCTGCTGGGCACCTAAAGCTAAATCCTAAAGAACTAGACAGACTTGTACAATTTGTGAAAGGAAATCATGCACAACAGAATAATGTAATGCAATGGTCAGTAAATGTCATATTTCCCTCACATAGAAATGAGTTGTTTCATCCCTCGATTTATGAAAAGATACCTGAAATAAATGCTCTCCAAACAGATGATTCTATACCCCTTCTTGAGTCGAAACTAGAGCCCTTTTATATATCGTTATCCATAAATGGTCATAGTTTGAGTAATTGTATTATAGATTCAGGTGCATCCAATAATATAATGCCCTCTATTGTAGCCAAAGCTTTAGGTTTATCCTTGACCAAACCCTTTGGCAGATGCTATTTTATGGATTCAAAACAAATTCCTCTGCTAGGCCAAATTAAGGATGCTCAAGTAGTTCTTGCCTCCCATCCAGATAAAAGGATCAAGTTGATGATTCTGATAGCTGATATCTGAGCCAGTTATGGCATGCTGTTAAGTTGTACTTTCTATAGGGACTTAAGTGGTGAAATCAAAATGGATTGGTCCCAAGCCATAATTCCAATTGGGAAGCAGCGAGTCATCCTGCAACCTGAACCAAAGTCCAAATTCATTGTTTTCCCATCTGATGACCCTAGGGCTCAGATTTTGTATCATGATTGTCAATTTGGGAACTACATGATTTTGTCTGATAGTGAGGTGGGGGGGAATTCATCTCAAAATGAGGTAAAATAAAACCTATGGCTAATGGAGTTTGATGGCAGTTGTGCAACGTCAGGTTCTGGTGCAAGGGTATTGTTAATACCACCTTTCGGCAACCCTATTCCTTTTTCCTTCAATCTAGAGTTAAAAAATACCAACAATATGATTGGGAGTGAAGCTCCTGTGGGTTAAAGGAGATGTTGAACTTATTGTAAAGCAGGTTAGGGGGTTGTTTAGTGTTAAAAATGAAAGGTTGAAGCACTATTAAAACAAAGTCTAGGATGAAATTGAAGGTTTCGATGCATTCTCCATTGAAGCAATACCCAGGGAATTGAACTAAAAAGAAAATTCGTTAGCAGTCTCAGCTTCATTGCTTGTCCCACATCCTAAATTTGTTGAAGAAATTTATAGGGTAGAGTTGGTGTATCAGCCCAGTGTCCTAGATAACTTTGACTTGTGGGAGGTATTTGAGAGTGATAAACAAATAAATAATTTTATGCAAGGTTTAGATATGTTTTCTGCCATGTATTTTGAGGGTTCTGATGCAGAATGCAAAGAATTTTTGCCAGAACAAGCCAAGGAGTTGCTTGATGGGATCATGCAGTTGAAAGGAAATAAGATTCCTAAAGGACTAGTTTCTTTGGAACATCTATTTGACCGTAATGATGCCTACAAAAATAACAAACATGACATGTCCCGAGAGGCTCAGGATAGTGGAGGTTATGAAAAGGTCAACATTGGTACCGAGAAAGTGATGAATACTAAGAGGGGGGGGTGAATTAGTATGCCGAAAAATACTGAACTTAAACACTTAAATAGTCTAGAAGTAAACGGGTAAAATAGTTTAACAAACAAACCGGTTAACACAAATGCAAACCAAATAGTAAATAAGGTATTCACCCATAGGAGCAATAACACCATAACACAAGATATTTGACATGGAAACCCAAATGGGAATAACCACGGTGAGATGAAACTCACAAGTAACTATCTACAAAATAGAAACCAGACCAGTTAAGGTCATATAATGTTCTTTACCAGAACAGATCCTGTTAGGAATCTCAATCTCTGCTAGGAGATAAGTTTGATTAAAGACTACCTTGCTAGAGGATTTTAGATCCACAGATGTGAACCACCTTGTTAGAGGATTTACAAAAGGCTTTATGGGCCTACCCGGTTAAGGGCTTCAGACTTTTCGAAGATGTCAATAATCAACAAGTGATTGATCTAGCAGATAGCACAAATTGCTTGGTTAGATCCTTGATAGCTCATTCTTAATGCATTCCAGCATTACTTCAGTCTTCAACACATTCACACTCCGCCTTCTCTCGTAGACCTAAACTTCTCTTCATTGATCGCACTAACAAAAACTCATCAACTACTTTCAAAAACCTAACAACTTCATAAAACCCTAGACATGATGTCCTTATAAAGGAATCTAATTTCATGTCGGTCTAATAGGATTACAATACAATTTCCTAGGTTCAGTGTATCTAGACATACGACACAAAAAGCACTGCCAAAGTGTCGGCACCACCAAACAATTGGTGGATGGTAACTCATCACAAAATGCCGGTTGGTAACTCATCACAGAGTATTACTGGTTTATGTAAAATATTGGTTGTCGGTTTGATGAAAATGAAGATTGGGAAATATGTGTTCCACTGCTTTGAACCTTCGGTAAACACTTTCTGCAAAACATCGATAGTCTAAAGACTAATACATGATACTGGTTTGAACAAATACCAGTTGAGCTTAGCTCATACATATAAAAAGGTGATCTCAAAGCAAGTGTGTGTCCATCAATGACAATCACAACATCAATCATCAAAAATGCCAACAATCTCCCCCTTTGGCATTGATGGCAACACTTAGGAAAATTTTGAAATCTAAGTGTTTTACAACAAAAATATGCTATAATCAAACTTACTCCCCCTAAGCATATACACTATCTGTTTTGCAGAAAATACAATGTATACTATTCCTTATCAGAGGTAAGCATGAAAGTATACATCAAAACATCAAAATTTTATATACTTCTCCCCCTTTGCCAATAATGACAAAAACATTGCAGACTAACCCCTATTTCATTAGTATTAAAATAATAAATGTTTATGACAATAAAGAGTAAAACTTGTCAAAAACGGATTTAAAGTCCTGCAAAAATTGCTTCATGGATAAGGACCATGACTCAAGTAGGGAGGTAGCCACCTCTTTCTCTGTCTGCATCTGAGAGACCTATTCTTCCATGGAATCTATCGTACTCATCTCTTGAGTGACTATTAGAGCATCTAGATTTAGATAGCATTTCTAGAGAATTTGCAGTCGTGGCAGTAGGATCAGTTGAAGTTCCTGCAAGTTATGTGTTCGGTTGCTTATCTCTGCCTCAAGTCTTACATAATCGAGTTGAAGTCGGTGAATAGTTTGACCATATGTGGAAAAGGAATTATATGGCATCTTGAAGGTGCTAATAAATGACTACATATCAGATTGCAGTTTGTTCTTCTGAGTGAGCACATCATCACAGAATAAATGAGGTTGACAAATCTTGCTGAGTAGTAGATTGCCCTCATCCATTGCATCTCTGATGTCCTTTTGTGCCTTCTAAAGTTTTGACTGAAGCTCATTCAACTTCTTCACCAAGGCAATGTTCAAAGCCTTTTCATGCTCCTTTTTGCATTTCATTCTACAACTTCTTCCAGGCTTTGGACTTGGTCATCCACAACTGTACATAGAAGCTTTAATCAGGCAAGTGAGGAATCAGTACTGGGGAGGTTTGTACTGGGTATTAGATTGGTGAGTGTTTCCACCACAGTTTGGATAACATCTTCCTCCTTTTTCCTCCTTAGAGCATCCAATTGCTCTTGAGAAAGTTTAATGCTTTGTAGCAGCTCCGATTCATTTGTAGATTGGAGGTCAGTGGGATAGGTAATGTCAGTTGGTTTGGCTTGACTACCGGTTGCCTTTGGAGTCTCCATCTGAGTGCTCTATGCTACTTCTCTTTTCTTGTCTTCTTCTACCTTCATTTCCTCCTCCTCTTTCTGCTTCACTTCATCTTCATCCTTCTTCTTCTTCTCCTCTTCTTTCTTCTTTTCCTCGTCCTTTTCTGCTTCCTTCTTCTTCTTCTCCTCTTCCTTTTTCTTCTCATCCTCTTTCTTTTTCTTCTCTTCCTCTTTCTTTTCTTCCTCTTTCTTTTTCTTCTCATCTTCTTCTCTTTCTCTTTCTTTTCTTCCTCTTTCTTTTCTTCCTCTTTCTTTTTCTTCTCATCCTCTTTCTCCTTTTCCCATTCTACTTGTTTTATCTTTTCCATCTCCTGTTTCTTCCTTTCCTCCTCTGTCTGTTTTCTCTTGTCTTCCTCCTATTTCTCCTAACCTTCTATTTCTATTAGTGCATTTGGAGTATCATCCTCTACATCCAGAGAATCAACATCAATAGTGTTTATCAGTTCAGTAACCAGGTTTCCTTCATTGTCGAAGACCTTGTCTGGTTTTTTGATTTTCAGTTCCTTTTCAGCTTTCTGGTTTGCCTCAGATACTTGATACAATCTCAGAGCAGCTTTTGCATGAGAGTCAGTATCTTTCACCACTTCATAGGTTTTTCCTTCAAGCAACATGAGTCTTCTTCTTCTCATGAAGAAGAGGCCTTTAAAGTTCTCCATGATTTCATAGAGTTCTGAATTAGATACGTCAGGAAAATATTGTGCAAATATTTCCTCTCTTATTTCCTGTTCTTTTTCAATGGCAATGTGCCATTTGATATCTAAAGAATTATACAAAGAATCTGGTGTCATAGATTCGATGTCTGATGGTGACCGGTCATTAACACATAAATACTTAACGATTTCCTATTCAACTTCTTCATTTTCATCATTATTGAAATCATCAAAATGATCTATTAAATCATTCAACAATTTTCTCTTAATATTCTTAATGGTTCTTTGACAATGTGTCAAAGGTTTGTAAGAAGACATGTCAATATTTACCGGTGCCAATGTTGTCGGTTCATTCTTGGTCTATTTCTTCACTTGCCTAGTCTTCTTAGGTTGTTCTTCAGACACAGTATCCTCTGAGTCTGGTGAATTGTTCTTTGTCTTCCACTTCCTCTTGAAGACTTTGGTAGGTACCACTTCCAGTTTCTTCTTTACTGGTGACCGCTTGGTCACTTTGGGACTTGTTGGAGTAACCAATGCTGATGCTGAAGGCACTGCCTTTCCCTTCTTTACTAAGGGTTCTTTAACTGGTGTAACCCTTTCTACATAGGTGCTGGTTCTTTTTGCCTTTGGATCAAGAGGCGAGGCATGTAGGGTAGAGGTATACCCGTCCAACATATCATTCGTTACCTCATATCCCATTGGTTCCACTTCTTCCTGTCTAGGCTCAATCACCTCCATTATACACACATTGACTTTGATGGTGAAGCAGATGTCCTCCTCATACTTTTTGACTATATCACCAGATATTCTTATCCTTTGGCTCATCTTGTGTCTGAACTCATCAAAGTATTTGTTCAACACTTCTGGATAACCTGTTCCAACTGCTTATAGGTTTTCCTTGATTTGCTTTGACACTGGTTGGTCGGCAGACCACTGAATATCTCCAACTCCTGGGAAGTAACCTTGAAAGTAGAAGAACAACCCAACCAATAGTTGTCCAAACTTAAATCTCAATGCATTGTCCTGTTTTATCGACTTGAGGTTCAACAGAAGTTGTTTTTGCATACAAGTGCACAGATCAAACAATGCATCTTCCTTGATCATCCTGTAAGTGATATTTACCGCTGTAGAAGAGACAAAGTTAATTCTGCTAGCAGAGAAATTCTAGTAGCCTATCACCATGCAGGCATACTTGACTAGATCATCCTTGATTGAGTTGACAGTCATTCCACGTGAGTTGCTCACTGAACCAGTGATCTTGGACATTTCAGTCTTGCTGACCTTCCTTAGGGCTAGCACTTCCCCAATATTATAGAAACTGGTGACAACATGAATCGCTTCTAGTGTGATCTCATGCATCTGCTCTAAATACATTTTATCATTGTGAACTCTGCTCAGAATGATGTGAATGTGATCATCTAAAAATTCTTCAAGAAAATAGACTATATTGTGGAGTTTCTTCTTTTCTAGAATGCTAAATTCTAGTTTAATCTTCTTATCCTTTTCACAGAACAAACTCAATTGGGAAAGGATCACAAGAGACCCTAGGTCTTTGATTTTACAGTCTATGTAATTGAAAATGCCTTCTTCCACTATAACACCAGCGGGTATTTGAGATAGGGCATTGTATTTTGACTTTCGTTGAATGAAGTCTACAGAATCAACGGGTGCACTGGAACTAGTATGTGATCCAAAAGCCATGATAAACAGAGAATTTTGAAAAATACCTTCATTAATCAAAATTTTAGGGCTTCACAATTTGAACTTCACCACACACTCCTTTGGTTTCTGAATTGCCGCTTTGCATTCTACACTCCTCCAATAGATGTTTGCTTCAAATTCTTCTTCAAGATTTTGACAAATTATTTGAATCACAGTGTAAATCACTTTTCTTATCTCTGCACTTGAAAAACTTCTTCACTCAAAAAATGATAGTGAGAAATGATTTGAAAATTCCTTTTAAACAGCTTCTCCACCTACCATAATAAATGCTCCACTATTAGGGCGTAAACCCTAATTTGTCTTTTACCATTTCTGGTCTTCTGCCAATCTGATAGGTATCACATACTAGTTAAGGTCTTTTAATGGTGTCATCTGGGGGTTCAAAACATTTCACAGTTTGCTCCCCCTAAGCTTTCTGGATGCTTAGTTTGCCAGTTCCAAAATTTCCACACTAGGTGCAAAAACCAGTTCTTCTTGCAACACTCCTGGTTTCTTTTTCCAGGTTTTGTTCATATCCACTTGAATAGTTTCAACATCAATCTTTCCTTCCAGAGTGACTGGTATGTCATCCAATATGCTCTTTCTACTTCTGTAGATTCTTGCTGAATGACTCGATTTGTTGCAATGATAGCAAACCATTCTAGGTGCTCTCCTGATAACTCAATGATGAACCACTAGTACCAAACCGGTACTGAGAGGGGGGGTGAATTAGTATAGACACAAATACAGTCCAAAACTAGTTTGACAACAAACACTCACAATGACTGATAAACAGAGATACCGGTAAAACAGAGTGCAACCGATAGCATCCAGTATAGCTCAATTAGTCATGAACCGGTCACTCACTAACCTTTTCTCTTAGCTCAATACCACATTATCATAATATTGACATACATGAACTAGTAGACTTTAACTATCAAATCTTCACAACAGTGAGCTCAATATGTTTTATAGACAGGCATAAAACATAGAACCTTCATGTGCATAACAAATAAAATAAAGCATCACAAGACAAAAAGCATTTCACATGACACACATATTTTTCACGTGGAAACCCAACTGGGAAAAACCACAGTGGGGATGAATACCCACAAGCTACTTTTTGAACTCTTTAGAAGTTTGCTTTGTTAGGAGCCTTGTCTGGTTAAGAACATTACAATAGGTTCTGGTAGGAACCGATCCTGTTAGGGATCACCCGGTTAAGGGATACCCGGTTAAGGGTTAAACCTGGTAGGGTCACCTTGTTAGAGGATTTTAAGAACTCAATAGCTGAAAGGATCTCCTAAGCTTCTCTAGCTTCTCAGAACTCATTAGCTTCGAGTTACCTGGTTAAGGGATTTACAGCAAGCCGGTTAAGACCACCCGATTTAAGGGATTTTGAATCAAGCCAGTTAAGGCTACCCTGTTAGGGGATTTTACAACTGTTGAAGTGGTTAGAGATCAATAGGTATTACAATGATCTATTAACAACACTTAATACTAATACAGATCCATTTAGGCTCCTCTTTTCCTTCTACACATATACTTTGCAGGTATCTCTTCTCTCCTATGGTCTAGCAAGAATCTTGTATCACTTTCGTTGGATACACACCCACAACTTTTGCCAACAACTTTAGACAGAAACCTAACATCGACCTTATAGGGAACATATAGGGCAGTAGAAAAAACCTTAAACCCTAAACCTGTTAGGTTGAGCAATTCAAACTGTTCGATCCTGACCGTTGAAACATACTGCATTAAATGCACCAGTCTTGAGTCGATCTCAAGACATTCTCCATCATCCATTATCCACCATTTTCATAGCGGCTGATAACCCATCATGCGTTATCACCATTTGATAGACTTTGCACATTCCCGAGGTAGATAGGAATAGTCTTCTTCATGCAAGATCCTTCACATGCACAGAGCTTACGTGGCAACACGATCTGTCTTCCATCATACTGCTAACTCATCACACAAAGATCACCGATTGAGTCACACAGACTTGAGATACTCCAACCGAAAACCCTGAAGTGGAAGCTGCCTTACCAACCGGTAGTCATACAGTGCTTCCATGTGTCAGTTCCCATAATTGCATGTCGGTTCACTTTGAACAAATGTGCCGCTTCACTTTGGCATATAGCGGTTTACACATATGCTGGTACCTCTTTCTTCGCTTATCTCATGTGTCGGTTCACACTATGTCTCATATTGACATCAATGACAACATACAATATCATTATGTCTTCATGCCAGTTTACATAAGGCTCATGCCGGTTCACATAATGCTCATGCCGGTTCACATAATGCCAACATCTCCAAGGTCCATTATTCATGTTTCCATTCTTCCTTCTGCATATTGCAGCAGTGTGAGCATGACCATGGCAAATCCAATAGTTTTTTGTCCATCCGGTTGCTACTTGATAGCCACTGCTACGTGACTGATGATTATAGGTATTAAACCGGTTTGGGCTCTGTTTCCCAGAGGGTTCAGGAAAAACTCCTTGATTCCTTTGAGGATACCTTTTGGTATTGTGCATGACAGACCTGCATTCAAATGCTCTATGCCCAAACTTGTTGCATGCATAACAATTACCATTAAATCTATTGGATCTAGGCTTATCATTTAGAAAATAAGGAAAATTATTGTAAGCCTTACTTCTACATACATTAGCAGTGTGTCCTTCTTTGAGATAGTTAAAGCAAACAAGTTTGAACTTTTTCTTACCTTTATCCTTTGATGTCAGTTGTTTCTTTGATGCTCCATCTTTTGTTCTAGAGGTCTCACCTTTCTCATAATCAGAGAAACCAAGTCCATTGGTATTCTTTACGAGTTTAGCTGATTCTAGCTTTTGCTCTAGCTTGACAGTGCTCTTATTGAATTTGGCAAGTACTTCCTTTGAATCAATGAGTTCTTTGGAAATAGCAACATTGGATTCCTTCAAGGTTGCATTCTCTGAGATAGCCATGTTTAGTTCACCTTGTACTCCTTCTTTTTCCATTTTTCTTTCATGAAGACTAGTGGTAGGTGCATTGACCTCTTGCTTCAACTTAGAGATTTCATGATCTTTGTCTTTTACTAGATAGTCGGATATTCAGTCCTTCCAACTCCTTTCTCAAGTTGGAATTGGATTCATTCATCTTTTCTACTTCTTGAATTAGGGCTTTCATGTTCGCTTCATCAAAAGAACTATTTTTAGATAGCTGCATCAGTTTTTCAGCATGCTCTCTTCTTTTTGCCTAAGAGGCCTTATATTTGACCATAAGTTCATCATAGGCCTGCTCAAACTAAGTGAGCTGATGAGTAAGTTCCCTCACAGTGTATTCCCCCATATCTCTTTCCAAGTGGTTAGGCTTATAGAAAGGTTGGCTCTGATACCAATTGATGAATACTAAGAGGGGGGGTGAATTAGTATGCCCAAAAATACTGAACTTAAACACTTAAACGGTCTAGAAGTAAACCGGTAAAACAATTTAACAAACAAACCGGTTAAACTGGTTAACACACATGCAAACCAAATAGAAAATAAGGCATTCACCCACAGGAGCAATAACACCATGACACAAGATATTTGATGTGGAAACTCAAATGGGAAAAACCACGGTGAGATGAAACTCACAAGTAACTATTTGTAGAATAGAAACCAGACCGGTTAAGGTCAGACCGGTTAAGGTCAGACCGGTTAAGGTCATACAATGTTCTTTACCAGAATAGATCCTGTTAGGAATCTCAATCTCTGTTAAGAGATAAGTCCAATTAAAGAATACCTTGCTGGAGGATTTTAGATCCACAGATGTGAACCACCTTGTTAGAGGATTTACAAAAGGCTTTATGGGCCTACCCGATTAAGGGCTTCAGACTTGCCAAAGATGTCAGTAATCAACAAGTGAGTGATCTAGCAGATAGCACAGATTGCTTGGTTAGATCCTTGATAGCTCATTCTTAATGCAATCCAGCATTACTTCAATCTTCAACACATTCACACTCTGCCTTCTCTCATAGACCTAAACTTCTCTTCATTCATCGCACTAACAAAAACTCATCAACTACTTTCAAAAACCTAACAACTTCATAAAACCCTAGACATGATGTCCTTATAAAGGAATCTAATTTCATGTCAGTCCAATAGGATTACAATACAATTTCCTAGGTTCAGTGTATCTAGACATACGACACAAAAAGCACTACCAAACAATCGGTGGATGGTAACTCATCACAAAATGCCGGTTGGTAACTCATCATAGAGTATTACCGGTTTATGCAAAATACCAGTTGTCAGTTTAACGAAAATGAAGACTAGGAAATATGTGTTCTACCACTTTGAACCTTCGTACCACTTGAGATCCTTGAACCACTTGGGGTCTTCATACCGCTTGAGATCGGTAAACACTTTCTGCAAAACACCGATAGTCTAAAGACTAACACATGATATGAGTTGGAACAAATACCGGTTGAGCTTAGCTCATACATATAAAAAGGTGATCTCAAAGCAAGTGTGTGTCCTCAATGACAATCACAACACCAATCATCAAAAATGCCAATAGAAAGAACCTAAATATATCAATCTGGGAAAGTGTTGTACACTAGCAGAAAAGGAGAGGTTTATTAGCCTCCTAGTGGAGTTCAAGGATGTATTTTCCTAGTGTTATGATGATCTTAAGAATTTTAGAGAAGGAAAGTTTCAGCACCAAATTCCTTTGAAGCTCAGAGCAAGCCCTTTTCAGTAAAAGCTTAGAAACTTCAATCCAAAAGTGGCATAGGCTATATTCCAGGAAGTGGATAAGATTTTAAAAGCCAGGATTATATATCCTATCCATCATTCTATGGATAGAAAATATATTACATGTCAGAAAAAAAAATGGGGAAATAAGGATTTGCGTAGACTTCAAAAATCTTAACCAAGCTATCTTAAAAGACAATTATCCCTTGCCGGCCATGGACCACATTCTGCAAACTATTTCAGGGTTAGAGATGATTTCCATGCTCAATGGATTTTTGGGATATAATCAGATCAGCGTTCAAGAAGTTGATCAACACAAAACTACCTTTATTACTCCCTGGGCCACTTAAAGGATAAGATCATTGTTGTATATCTGGACAATTTGATAGTGTTCTCAAAAAAATGAAAACATCACATTCGGGACCTGAGGCAAGTGTTGCAAAGGTGTCACGAGCATGGGGTATCCTTGAACCCCAAGAAATTAGTGTTTGGAGTCACAGAGGGTAAGTTGCTCGGTCATATTGTTTCTAAAGAAGGGGTGAAAATAGATCCTGAAAGGGTAAGAGAAATTCAACAACTAACTCTGCCGTCAAGTAGAAATGTTGTTAGATCCTTCTTCGGGTAGGTGAATTTTCTTTGGAGGTTCATCCCTAGCTTTGCTGAGACTACCAAATATATTGTGAATTTGATGAGTGAAAAAAAATCCTTCAAATGGAGCAAGGAAGAGAAGAAAGTGTTCGCCTCAATAAAAGATTCTATTGGTCAGGCACCTGTCTTGGTTAATCTTGATTTCAATAAAGATTTTGTCATCTACTGCTATGCCTTAGAGCACACTATGTCAAGGATTTTGTTACAGAAGAATGATGATAATGATGAGGTCTATGTATCATTCATGAGCGTACCCCTGAAAAAGCATGAACTTAAATATTCAATAATGGAAAAGAAAGAATATGCAGTCATGAAGGCGATGAAATAGTTCAAGTATTATATTCTCCATTCTCATGTTGTGGTTTATGTCCCTCATTCAGCAGTCAAGAGAATTTTAACACAAGGCATAGGGATGAATAAAAGAGATTCTTGGGTATCAAAAATTCAGGAGTTCAATTTAAACATTAGACCCACAAAATTGGTAAGGGGTCAAGGTTTGTGCAAGCTAATTGCTGAAAGTAAGGAGGAAGTGACAAAGGAATTTCCTTTAGTTCTATTTGTTGCTCTATGAGATTCTTGGTTTGCAAATGTATCTTATTACTTGACATATGGAGATTGCCCAGAACACCTTACTGTGAAGGTGAAGAGGAACCTAGGACTGAAAGCTGCTAAGTATGTCATTTTTAATGATGTACTATATAAAAGGGGATTGGATGGAACCTTCTTAAGATGTGTCGATAAATCACTCCAAGAGTCTGTTTTGAAAACATTCCACGATGAAGCCTGTGGGGGGCATTTCTCTTCAATAGTAACTGCTTACAAGATCTTGAGGAACTTCTATTATTGGCTAGGAATGTTCAGGGATGCGTATGCATGGGTGGCCAGGTGTGAAAAATTTAAGTTGTTCACTGGTAAACCATAGCTCACAACATTACCACTCTGACCCGTGGTTGTGGATGAACCTTTCAAGCAATGGGGTTTGGATTTTATTGGTCCCTTGACACCAACCTCTAGTGCCGGTCCCACACATATTTTAATAGCCACAAACTATTTTACTAAATGGGTTGAGGTCATTCCAGTATGAAAGACAACCTCGGAGATTGTTTGTAATTTTCTGAAGGAGAACATCTTAGTTCGATTTGGAGTCCCATTAAAAATTGTAGCAGACAATGCTACCAATTTCTCCTTTGTTGAAATTTCTTTGTTTTGCTTTGATCATGGAATCTCTCTTGCTCACTCATATGATTATTATCCTTGGGGAAATGGTCAAGCTGAATCTAATAACAAAAACCTCATTAATATCATGAAAAAATTAGTGAGTGATAATTTTAAGGATTGGCATAAGAAACTGTATGAATCTCTTTGGGTCGACCGTAGATCACCAAAGAGGGCAATTGGTATGTCTCCATTTGAACTAGTCTATGGTGTTGGTGCTCAGGTAGCACTTCCTTTAGAGCTGGTAACCACCAAACTACAAACAGTTATTGAATATGCTTACTTCCAAAGTTCTTTAGAAAAGCAAATCATGCACCTGACAAGGATTGATGAAGAAAGGGATAAACTAGTGGACCAGATAATAGAACATCAAATGAGGGTAAAAAGAATATTTGACAAGCGAGAAAGGCCTCAAAAGTTCATGTTGGGTGATTAGGTACTGCTCTGGGACAAAAGAAGAGAACCTAAGGGAGCACATGCTCAGTTTGAGTCGCTTTGGAAGGGACCATTCCTGATTCATGAGGTAAAAAGGACTGAATTCTTTTAAACTTGCATATCCATATGGTATTGTTCTTCCTTTGACCTACAATGGTCAAGATTTGAAATTATATCAACTGTAAATTAGAGTCCCTCATAGTTTTTGTACATAGTGTTTAGTTATTTTGTATTTGTGTGTCTTTCTGATTTAGTATGTTTATGTCTTTGAATAAAGTTTGGCATGCGAAACTAGAGATTCTGGAGTTCATTTCTAGTTCCTTCACAATTCTAGTCCCCAGTCAGAGCCAATGTTAGTTCACCCATAATTTTTCCCTTTTTAATTATAATTCACGGGTTGCCTTTTGTGTCTTTGCTTCCATCGGGTCATTTGTTCTCCTTGTACTTGAACCATTGAACTCTTTTGTCAAAAGGTTCATTTGGTTCAAGGTTCAAATCATGATTTAAATGAAAATTGTTTTCATCTTTGTCACCATGTGAACAAGCGTGTTTTTGGTTTTTGGTCATTGAAGTTTTGAACCCGTTGAACCAAATTTCAAAAGGTTCAAGGTTCAAGGTTCAAAATGCCCTTTAATGAGTCACAACAATATATTATTATATGATGAGCGTGAGTCTTTTTATGTTGAGTCAATATGCGGTCTTGAACCTTGAACCAAATTTCAAGCGGTACAAAAGGTTCAAGGTTCACTTTAAATAGTCCTTTTCTTTTGTCACTCATTCCCGGTGTTGTTTATTTGCTGCCCATTACTATTATATTTCTTAAGTGAACTTGAACTGTTGAACCTTTTGTTCAAGTGGTTCAAGGTTCATAAGTTCATTTCAAACTAACCTAAAAGCTTTTTGGTGGAAATAAAAGCGGCACAACAAGAAGGAATATTCTCTTATTCGGTTTTTTGAAATTCTAAATGTGGAAAGTAATCATGCACACATCAAATTGCCTGTGCAGAAGTGATGGATAATTAAGAAGGTGTCAAGAAGGTCTCAGTTGCCATACTTCAATAAATTGGAGGTGCCAAAGGTAAATCCAACTCTATTTTTTGGAAGAATTTCCAATTTTCATGGTGTTATCGGGTGTCTCAAAGCCCGCTGTAGAGAAAATATCACCAAGAAGGTCAAGAAGGTTGCCATCTGGTCTTATAGCTACCCGAGTAACTCGGTTAAGAAACAAAAAGAAAGGTAGGGAGCCTATTCTGCAACAGGTCATGGTAGACTTAGACCCCAACGAAGAGCCTGAGCAAACAATGAACTCACGGGATCAAAGCGAGCCTAGGATGCAAGAAATGGATACAAATGAAGAAGTGGAAATTCAACAAGATCCCATGAGGACCTTGGTAATCGTTACCTCCCTAGATGCACAAATCACCCCACAACCTAAAAGACCTACCAATGCACCAAGATGGCTGGAAGCAGCCATTGGAAAGAAGAGGAGCGTGGTGTCGGTCACCAGTCCACTGGAGGACATGGTTAGTAAATGCTTGGGAAGATAATTAAAGCCCAAAAAGCTCAAAACACAAGCAATGCTTGATGTGAATGACACAACAAGACACTGGACAACTGAAGTGGCAAAGCCCATTCCTAGGCGAGACGCAGATTAGGCCACAGAGGAAGATTTTACTGTGGAGAAAATAGATTTGGGGGTTACATCAAGGGTCGTAGATGTAAAACATCTGGAATCCTCTGCAAAGAGGATAATCTCAAGGACTTGGAAAGATGAAAAAGACAAGAGTGAAATGAAGAAAATGGTCACACAGATGGCAGAATACATCAATGTTATTCACAATCCAGATCCTCAACCATTGTCATAGATACGAGTGTCATTTGACCCTAAGTCTCCAACAAACCAGAAGATGCTTGATCCAGTTCAAAGGAACATGGTAGTGACAGAGATGTTTAACAAATGGCTAGACCTGATAATTCAACAAGGATCAGAATATATTCTTAATTTGGTTAAGGTTTATAAGGATGCAAAAACCATGAGTAAAGAGATCGAGCTGGAGATGGTCACCTGGGAAAAGGAAAGGATTAAGTGGGTAGTGGTTCTAGCACAAATGAACGATGTCAAAAATTATGGAGTGATGAAGTTCCTAGATGAAAAACTGGTGGAGGACCTAGATGATAATGTGCTATACGTGTCAAAGAAAAATGTGGAATGGCACAATTCAATCATCGGGTAGGGTCATGAAGAGTCCACCAAGCTACTCAGGGGACTGACTGACTTGATTAACACTATACAAAAGGATCTTAAACGTATTGATATCCAACTCATGAAGGAGGGAGCCGAGGTGATTGAGGAAGTTGTAGACATGATTAAAGTCTTTCAAGACATATTCCATTCCATTTAGACCACAAAATCTTTGACTACCAATGACTTTTCGAAGGTAGCAAGGATTGAATCAATGCTCATAGTCTGTTCTGGTCACTTAGAGGTTCATAAAGTGAAGGTCACACAGGTAAATATGGACAAAGAAGTATGGAAGTAGAGGATCATACACATTGGCCTGCCTTATTTCCAAATTATCCTAAACTTTTCGGCAGCACAACTAGAATGGCGTGGATCCACGACAGAGGAGGACAAGCCTGTAACTTCCTTAGTTGTGATGGATGCTTAGTTGTTCTACAATGAAATGTTGGCTTTTCAGTGGCTATTAGTTTAGTTATCTTTTATGTTATTTTAATTGTTTCTTTCACTGAAGTGAAAGTAAATTTTATTTGTTAATCATGTAAAAACTATGGCCTGGTGGCTATTTAGGCTAAAAAGCTTACCTTTGAATTGGTTCTGAAACTATGATTTTGGAAACAATAGAAAAGTTTTTTATACGAATTGTGGGAATGATACAATGGCTGATTATTAATGGAATGTTGTGTTATCTATGGATCTATGCATTTTGGGATTCATGATCTTTCTTAAGTTTTTATGTGGGTATGATATAATTTGGTAATTAGTCATCTTTGTATTTCTCCTCCATTCATATTTATTATAAGTTGTTGGATGACTCACATGGTGTTTATCTACTTAATCCCCCTTGCCCTATGAGTCATGAGAGAGTCTCAATTGAGCTATTAGTTTCTCTTGCCGAGTCCCCATTTTTTTTTTAATGAATGTAGGAAATATGTTATAAATCAGAGTCTGTGAACTCCCCTTTTAACATTCTTTCAGAAAAATTTAGGTGTTTATTTGTGTTGATGGATAAATGTTGAAGCCTTTTCAATCCTTTCTGGTTAAAAGTATTACTATATCAATTGTACAATTAATTCATTGCAAATCATACGAGGAGATGCCCTCTAATGCAGAGGTTGAATTTTCATTAATTCTTCCAACTATTGATATATTTGTTTCTTTCTAAAGGGTAAAACGGAGTCATATTTTGCTTGAGAAGATAATAGTTAAAATTTCGAGGAGACAAATTTGTTCACCAATAGTGTTTAAAGATGTTTCACATACAATTAAGGTGTAACCAAAAGTAGAATGACTATAAAAGTGGAATAAAAAATACAAGAGAAAGGAAGAGTGGTCTCACAATAAATCCAAGAGTGAAGCCTCAAGCAATAGAATCTTCTTGAAACAACCTACACACAAATTAGATAAAAAAAAGTTGGGGTTATGTTTTAGAGGTCTTCCATAGTCAAACCCCCATTTTGATATTTCCACATCCACAAATAAGCAAGATAGATTTATAGATATAATAGTAAATAAGAAGATAAGAACTACCCTTCCACACCCAAAGTAAATAGTAGATAAGAAGATAACAATAATTTTATAGAGATAAAAATGAGAAGATAAGAACTACCCTTCCACACCCAAAGTTGAGAGCTCACCAGATGAAGAAGATGAAGCAAAAAGTAATTTTCAAGCATGACTATGGTGCCCAAAATGCAAGAGAGCAAAGAATAGCAAGAGTCCTAGAGATTGCAAGAGAAAGAGCCAAGAGTGTCAATTGAGATTATCTAGAGAGCATAAAATTAATATAGGGTGAATTAGAGTGAATCAAAGTGAATGGAGTGAATCAAAATGAATGGAGAACAAAAATGAAGCTCCAAAAGAAAGATATGCAGCCTAGGAATAAAATCAAGGTCAGTTTCTATGAGAAGAGGTGTTACAAATCTCACTAGTCATAGGCATAATGCCCACCTATGGACTACAAATTTATGGGATGCAAGAATAATGCACAACATTAATGAGCCATATAGTCAACAAAGTTGGGAAAAGGATAGAATGAAGGGTGACAGGGAAAGATAAATGGAAAATGGGACAAGGGGATGAAAAAATTCTCCAATCAGCATAAAATAGAGGTTCTTATGCAACATAGCATTATGCAGGGTGCAATTTATAATATTACATTTTTCCACCACTTTAGCAAGCATGATATTATCACAAGATGTGAGATAAAGTAGAGAAAGGTTAGAAAAATTTTATCAAGATACGAAGGAGAAGAAAAATCCTCTAACCATATGGAGTTGCCCCATGGAAGAGACTTGAACCTTTCATGAGATGCTGCTAAATTGCTTCATCACAAACATGTTAGCTATAGAAAAAAATTATAGATGAAAAATATTTTTTTGGATAAAGAAATAGAAATAAATGATACAACCAGACATAAAGATATTGAGATAGTGAGCACTTAGATAAAAATATTTCACTAATATGGGTAGCAAGTTGTGTTATGCTCTATAACCATATGATAGGGTGACCATAGATTGATTTGATAGATAGTGGTTTGGCCCCCACAAAGGAAATAAAATTAAGATCAAGTGGTTTGGCCCCCACCAAGGCAACAAATAAAATAAATATCATTAGATAAATATATATTAAGCTGAAAATGTGGATATGTAAATATGCAGAGATATGATAGCCCCTCCTTAGAATGGTATTCATGAAACACATGTCATTCTAAGGAGAAGAGATTTTGTGCCATATCAAGTTAACGAAATAATTTTGTGGAATACCACCTTGCAACTGACAATACATAACACCCACACCATCAACTAAAATACAAAGAGATAGGGGGATCTATTGATTCAACATTAGAAGAACTCAAAATAGTAAAATTTGAATAATGTATCTGGTTGCATATGAGTTACTCATCATGTTCCCAAAGTTTACATATTTTAAGAAGTCACATGAAGTCAAAGATAAGAAATTAGGTCAACATGGAAGAGAGTGTAAATTCCCCCAACACTTTGCACATCATGTCCTTGAATGTCAAAAATCAAGATATAACAAATAGAAGAAAGACATGATAGATAATTCCTTGTTTATGATGGTATGATGAAATAATAAGTGTCTAGTAGAATACTGAGAGGGGAGGTTGAATCAATATATTGAAAAAATGATACAAAGTTCCCAAACTCAAACTTGGTCAAACAAAGGAAACATATCCTCAGTCAAGATCAATATTTATAAGAATACTTGACATCAACCAGTTTAAATGTTATGACAACTTTAATAGTAAACAACTTCAATCTTGTAAACATCAACAATGCTTAATCATAACTTCAACATATTCAACTCTCAATGCTTTTGCTTAACATGCCTAATTAGAAGTTAACCAAATCAACAAATAAGATCACAACCACAAAAGTATTCACCACTTGACACAAATGTTTATATGTGGAAAACCCAAATAGGTAAAAACCACGGTGAGATGAGACTCACAAGGATAGCTATCTGAACTCTTCTGAAGTTTTCCCCATTAGGAGCCAAGCCTATTAAAGCTTTACAATAAGCCCTATTAAGAACTAACGCTAGCTAGGAATCACCCAGTTAAGGGATTTAAAAATATGCCTTGATGAAAAGCACAATATCCTATTAGGAGTAACCTCACTAGAGGATTTAAGAATCCAAGCTAATGGACCACCTTGTTAGAGTATTTAATGAGTAACCAAGCTTGTTAGAGCTTACCCGGTTAAGGGATTTCACTTTTACTGTAATTGTTAGAAAATAACAGGTTTTTCTTGATTTATCTGAGTAGCACTGCATTTTCTTGATCAGATCCTTCTAAGCTTCAATCTATCTTCACTCAAAGTGCAAATCTATTCACTGGTTAGGCAACTACACACTCAACAGGTTTCTATCAATCTTGCCAACACTCTTTACAAACAACTTCATCAACCTTAAATACAAATAAATTAGGTCGGTAACATAGAAAAAACCTAATTCTCATCATCTAGATTACAAACAAGTAGGTACAATCTTGACTATTAGAAATCATGACAAACTCTTCACATTCTTCAAGAAAATTCCAACTACTCCATGATCACCGCTTCATCGGACTTTGTAACTCATCATACATTGTGCATTAGATGCAATCCACTTTGCTCCTTCCCTAGACAAAAAAATGCACCAAAACAATTTGAACATATTCTCATACAATGATCACACATGTCTCCATCATTACCGCTTATTAGATAATAAACCATCAAACTTGACCAGTTAGGGTTTAATAGTTTATAGGGTTTACCAGTTACATTACATAGAAAGGTTTAACCCTTTACACCGATTCACTGGTTCAACTCACAAACTTTACATACTGGTTTACAACATATTCCACAAAGCTCTTCTTACCGGTTACTAGCCAATATCAAAAATAACAATATCAGCAATAACACGAATACCATTACCGGTTCAATTGGCATCAATGACAACATATCATTAATGCAATCTCTATGCAAAATACCAACAAACTCAAAATGCCAACAATTTATAGGTACCAATGAGGTATCTTTGGTCCTTCAGGAGATCACAAAATAGAAAGAGAGTCACCACACCTTATTTCTAAGTACCAATGGAGTAACATGGGTCCTTAAAAGGTAAATAAAATATATGAAGCAAGCACAAGGGAACACAAACAAGCACACCCTAATTTACAAGATGAAGTAAAGGAGGTATTGTCTTATAGGTTTTCCATCACCAAGTCAACATCCTCCCAATCATGATCATATGGGGAGAGAGGCCAAGACTGAAGAGGGATGACTATGAGGGAAACACTAGGCACTTCACTAGAAGCAAAAGCTAGGGATGATATAGCTTCCACATCCTCATCCTAGAGCTCATGAGAAGCAGGAATCAATGATTGGGTGAAGATCATAGACAATGATAAAATATCCTTTAAAGAGTCAAAACAAATATATTACAAGAGGTAGGTGACTCAGTTTGAGGTAGTGAAATAGGAGTCAGAATACCAATGTCTAGAAGAGGGATGAAGACAAACATTGGAGAAGGAGGACCCTACTCAAACTTTCTCTTAGGTTTTCACAAAGGTGAAGGCCTCTAATGAATCATAGTGTGAGATTAAATACCCTAAGAAAAATCTGATCCAGAGAAGGTTGCAAAGTAGGAAAGGTGGATAATTTTTCATTGAAAAGAATGTGTGTATGCAACATGTCAATGGGTTGGAAAAATATAGGTATATTAGGCACGGTGGTTATGAGGGTGGCGACAATAAGGGAGCAACGAAAAACCTGCACCCTTTAGGGTGAGTCTCATCGATAGTTCTTAGAGAAGTAGGTAGTAGAGTAGAGGATATAGAAGGCACGAGGGTATCAGGGGTAACAAAAGTGAAAATAAGCATAGAAAGAATGGGAGTAGCCCAAAAAACACCAATTGAACCATCTTTAAAATTCAAAGAGGCCTCACATTTTTGGGCCATCATCCATTAAGGATACTTATGTCCATGCACAAGCTAGTTCTGATGTAAATGGGGAAGAAGAATGAAATTTTAAGAAGGATCAATGATATCATCATCCAAGGGAGAGGCCTCTAGAGATATTGTCGATAGAGGAGAAGGCCTAACAAATGGAGTAGGAGCTACCAATGAAATAGGTCTTATAAACCTATTCACAAGCACCCTTACTCATTTTTCTCTAAGAGTAATTGGGGGAAAAGGGTAGCCTAGGAGGTTTTGATGTATGAGCCACAAGTGACGAACGAACTTAGGGTGAAATCCTACCCTTGTTATACTGGTAGGATGAGGGATATTACCCATGATTAGAAGCTCAAATGGAGTGTGGGATACACAAATTGGTAGTAGAGGTGTCCTCTCTTTTCCTACACTAGGTACAATTGTAGGATTAGAAGACACCATCAAAGGTTACGTACTCCTTTTCTAGTGAGGAGGTAGACATTGAACAAGAGGTATATTCTTCACCTTGACTAAAAAGGGATACGACCTATTGCAAACTAGACCAAATAGGGAAGGGGGAGAAAAAATTAATGTAGGGGAGATAAAGAAACCATAAGATGAATTAATGTAGAGAATAAATCCATTATTTTATCCGTATAATAGGATTTATACAACAAGTCCCCACAGGGAAGCATAGGCCCAATTAGAAAAGGCTAAAAGTAATATAGTGAAAATCCCTCATGGACAATAAATGATTGAAATCCAGATTCCTATACAACATACATTTGTTGAACACAAGATGCCACTAAGAGGAGTGCGGGGGGGGGTGGTGAATTAGTGGTTTCCAAACTTAACCCTTTTCTATCATATGTGTGTATATCAATTAACTGATCTAACATAAAGAAAACATACTAGTTTGAGGGGAGTATAACACAAATGCAACCACACATAAAAGGGACATCTCATAACACCAGATGTATGAGGAAAACCCAAGATGGGAAAAACCTCAGTGAGAAGTGATGCTGGAAACCACTGCTCCAATCCATCCTCACAATGAAAAGCTTGGTTACAACATTTAGGACACCAACCCAAGGACTACCACTCTTGCTTTAGGGCACCAACCCAAGGAGCACCAACCCCTACATCGAGATCCAACTCAATGATTTCAAAATCATATGATGAATACAAAAGTAGTTTCCTTGGTACAAAATAACTTTGTAACACATCTAAATCACTCCACCAGTTCTCCTCTCTCCAATTCTCTACCAGTTTTCTGCTGACCCTCTCACTGCTGTAACTTTATCTCCTTCCTCAACTCACTCTCTGCTACAACCTTACCTATTCAGCCTCTTCTTCTTCTCTACTAGTTTTGCACTCTGCTCACTGCTCTCTAATCACACTACTGCTAGCCACCACCGGTCTTGTTCTCTCAGTTAGTTATCTGCTATCTGATTCCTGTCAGTTCTTAGCTTATCGAATCTTCATCTCAATATTTTGTGGCTCTTCTTTTCTATTTTAGTCACCACCGATGTACTTCTCTATTAGACTTAATGGCAGACTACTAGTTACCTCACTCTTATCAGTTGTGCTCTTCAAACCGATTCTCTTTCACACACTTAGTCTCTTCTCTGATTGTCATTGACCACTTGACTGATTTTCTCTCTCATGTAGCAACAGTAACTACATATTTGGCTCACACTCTTATAGATAGTTTTTCTCACCTAAACATGAGTTTAAATATTGGCATGCTAGGGTTTCTGCCATATACTAAATCTACATCCGATCTAATCTTTGATCATCATGACATATCATATCCAATCAGATATCATGTCCTTGACTGATGATCAACACTCCATCAATGAGCATCACCATTCTATTTACTTTGCAAATCATGTCTTCTCTCTTTAGCCATTTGTAGCATGACTTTCGGCCATTTGTTTGATCAATCACGTGTGTGATGTGGTTTTCCATCACCCTCTTTGATCTACAAGATCAGTCTGTGTTGGATCACTATTGTTTCCTTGATCTTGAGTCACAATCCTTTGTCATCCTTCCTCAAGCTTCACAGTTGCCATTTAATGTTGGACCAACCGCCAACAACCTCACCGACACACCACACCAACCTATGCATGTATGCCACTTCAACTCCACATGGTGTCTCTATCGATATCCACCTTTTTTGATTCTTCCGAGTTGGTTCAGACAAGATCACCAACCAACCACACAACTGAGTTCATCTATTGATTCACAAACCATGTCGGTTATACCCTAACCAGTCAGCCTTCAACCTTGCACTTTTCTTCTCTTCTAATGGAGCACCTAAATTGATCAACACACTTGCTAACCTACCTTATGCACATCTTCAATAGATGGAGCCCTTCACTTCTACACCCTGTCAGCATTATTGGTGGACATACTTACCAGCAACCACCTCGATGATATCATGTCATCACTCTTCAACAAACTCCATCTATCTGCATCTACTCAAACTTCCCTTCTTCATCAATAGATTGGTTCTCCTATCAATTGGTGTGTCAAAGTCACAACCATATCCTTCAATCTTTGTACTGGCAACTCATCATGTCTACCCAACCGATTCGATGCATATCCCTGATCTCATGCACCTAAGGCAACTTAGTGTTTCACAAGTTCATGTGGTGTGAGCCTTCAACCACCTTCCTTCAATTCTTTTGTCTTCTCTCAGAGGACTATGATGCATTCCATGCATAATAGGAGATAAGATCGACTTACCAATTATTGGTTAACAGATTTGTCCTTTCTTCAATTTATATATGTATATTACAATATTGACTCGTGTGCACCCTTTGGGAAAGGAAAACAAATGAACCAACAGTTGGGTGAACCGAATTTGATTTACAATGAATTTTTTATGCAATTAATTAAGAAATGAATACACTTTTTGATGGTATGATGAAAGAATAAGTATTCGGTAGATTAATAAGAGGGGGGGTGAATCAATAAACTAAAAAACTAATACAAACTTCCCAATCTCAAACTCAATCACACAAAGTAAACTTATCAATAAATAATCACTGTCAAGATCAATACTCATAAGAATACTCAACATCAACCGGTTAACTATTATATCAAGTTAATAGTAAACAACTTTAATCTTGTAAACATCCAAATGCTTATTCATATATCAACACACTCCATCTCTCAATGCTTCCAGTTATCATGCCTTATCAAAAGTTAATCAAATCAACAAATAAGATCATAACCACAAAAACATTCATCACATGACACAAATGTTTATACGTGGAAAACCTAAATAGGTAAAAACCATGGTGAGATGAGACTCACAAGATAGCTATCTGAACTCTTCTGAAGTTCACCCTGTTAGGAGCCAAGCCTGTTAAAGCTTTTACAATAAGTCTTGTTAAGAACTGATCCTGTTAGGAATCACATGGTTAAGGGATTTACAAATGCCTTGATAAAAAGAAAATACCCTATTAGGAGTAACCTCAGTAGAGGATTTGAGAATCCAAGCTAATGGACCAACTTGTTAGAGGATTTAAGAACTAACCAAGATTGTTAGAGCTTACCCGGTTAGGGGATTTCAATTCTACTATAATTGTTAGAAGACAACAGGTTTTTCTTGATCTGTCTAAATAACACTACATTTTCTTAATCAGATCCTTTTAATCTTCAATCTGCCTTTACACAAACTACAAATTCATTCTCCAGTTAGGTAACTATACACTCAACTGATTTCTGCCAACACATTTTACAAAACAACTTCATCGACCTTAAATACAAATCAATTAGGTCTGTAACACAACAAAAATGTAATTCTCTCCTAGAGATTACAAAAAAATTAGCTCAAGTGTGATTGTTGGATTTACATAGCAATCTTTACACATTCTTCAAGAAAATTCCAACCGCTCCATGATCACCACTTCATCAGACTTATAACTCATCACACACTTTGCATTAGATGCAATCCACTTTGCTCATTCCCTAAACAATCAAACAAATGCACCAAAACAATCTAAACGCATCTTCATACAATGACCACATGTGTCACTATCATTACTACTCATCATCAGATAATAAACCAACATAACCATTTTAGTAAACATAATCGGTTAGGGTTTAACAAAAACAACTAGTAGGGTTTACCAGTTACATTGCATAGAAAGGGTTTAACCTTTTCCACCAGTTACCGGTTCAACTCACAAACTTATATACCAGATTATAACATCTTCCATAAAGCTCTTCCTACTGGTTACAAGACAATATCAATAATAACAACAATATCATAAATACCATTACCGATTCAATTAACATCAATGACAACATAACATATCATTAATGCAATCATTATGCAAATCCCAACAATCTCCCCCTTTTGCATTGATGGAAATACAAATATCAATGCTTCTGATTGCTACTATGAATGGTGAATAGGAATCCTAGTTTACATTACCAAGTATTCACCATGCTCTGTCTGTCTTTAGTCTATCGCTAGTTTCCCTTTGCCATAATCACATAATTCTTCTCCTCAATCACATAATTCTTCTCTCCCTTTGACAATGATGCCAAATTGAAAGTAAAACATTTAATATCAAAATTTCACTGTGCATCAACAACATACTACAAATTGATGCTCCCCCTATGCAATACATCCACTTCTATATCAATTCTTCTAAGATTGTGCATCTAGTGATTCAGAGGCTGATGCAATCAACATTATGCTCAACTAACTTCATGAAGGGGTACAACCCCTAGCTGAATCCTAAGATGCTCAAATATATTCTTAGGAAGAGGTTTGGTAAAGTTATCTATAAGATGCTCCTTGGTAGAAACATGCTCTAAGATAACATCTTTACTTTGAACTTTTTCCCTCAAAAAGTGATACTTCAATTCAATGTGCTTGGTTCGTGCATGCAAAATAGGATTCTTAGAAATATTTATGGCACTTGTATTATCACATAAAATCTTTATAGGTTATGAGATCTTCATCTTAAAACCTTCCAAAATGTGCCTCATCTAGATAGCCTATGTGCAATTCATATAAGCTACAACATACTCAGCTTTAGCAATAGATTGTGAAGTACAACTCTACTTCTTACTACTCCATGAAACAAGCCTTCCTCCTAGAAAGAATTCTCCACTAGTATTTTTTTTCTGATCATCAACATTTCCTACCCAATCAGCATCTATGTATGCCTTCAAGTCAAAGTTTCCTCCATATGGATACCATAATCGATAGTCAATAGTACCTTTCAGATACCTAAAAATCTCTTGGTTGCTATCAGATGATCTTCCTTTGGATTCTTCTAGAATCTTGCAACTATACCACCCACATGGGCTATATCCAGTCTGCTGCGAACAACATAGTGTCATTTTCCAATCATTGACCTGTATTCCTTTTCATCAACAAACTTAGATTCATCTTCCTTGGACAACTTACAACCTGTAACCATTGGTGTTCCAACTTTTTTACAGTCACTCATGCCAAAATATTCAAAACCTCTTTCACATACTTAGATTGTGTAATGAAAATACCATTCTTCATTTGCTGTATTTGCAAGCCTATAAAAAAAATTTATTTTCCCTACTAAAGACATTTCAAACTCATTTTTCATTTCATCTGCAAAACTGTTACTCATGACATCATTACCTCCAAATATAATATCATTAACAAATACTTCACTGACCAGTATTTCATTTCCTTCAAACTTGAGGTAAATATTACTATCATCACTGGTTCTTGCAAAGCCTATCTTTATCAAATGTGTATGAAGCCTTTCATACCATGCTCTTGGTGCCTACTTTAATCCATACAAATCTTTATGCAATTTTCATGCCATGTCTTTCTCATCTGTCAAAGCATAACCATTTGGTTGCTCTATGTATACCTCTTCTTCCAATATCCCATTAAAAAATGCAGACTTAACTTCCATCTGGTATACCTTCAACTTCTTATGGGCTGCAAATGCAAGTAGAGTTTTGACACCTTCCAGTCTTGCTACTGGTGCAAAAGTTTCACCATAATCTTCTCCTTCTTCTTGTGCATAACCCTTGCAGATTAATCTTGCCTTCTTGCGAACTACAACATCATCTTCCTTTAACTTATTTCTGAATACCCATTTAGTACCTATAACATTCTTATTTACCGGTCGGGGTACTAGGGTCCAGGTGTTGTTCTTCTCAATTTGATCTAATTCCTCCACCATAACTCTAACCCAATTATCATCACCAAATGCCTCCTTAGAACTTCTAGGTACAATGGTGGAGATCATGCAAGAGTTCTCTCTTATTCTCCTTCTAGTTAGTACTCTAGTATCCTTATCCCCAATAATATGTTTAGGACTTTTGTTCAATCTCACATACCTATTCATAACATGATAATTCTATTCAGGTTTAGCTTCTTCATTATCATCTTCTTCTGAATTTATTTGTTCTGGTTGAACAAGTGCATCATAATTTTCTTTACCTATTTCTGATTTAACAGTTTCAGGTTCCAAAAGAAAAATGCAAGGATCTTCATCCTTTTTCTCTGAACTAGTTCCTTCTAAGACTTCAGGACATTCATCTAATCAAACATCAACAATTCTCTATGTTTGGTTGTTGAAGCATTTATAGGCCTTACTCTTGGTGGAATAGCCAAGAAATATACCTTCATCACTCTTAGCTTCACACTTGCTAATGTAATCACCTCTTTTAATAAAACATTTGCTACCAAATATCTTAAAATAACTAACATCAAGTGATCTTCCATACCAATATTCATAAGAGGTCTTGTCCTTACCTCTTTTCACCAGAACTCAGTTCATTGTGTAGACAACTGTACTTACAGCTTCTTTCCAAAATGTTTTTGCTACACCTCCTTGTATCAACATTGTCCTAGCAGCTTCAACCACTGACCAGTTGTTCCTCTCTACGATACCATTTTGTTGTGGTGTCCTTGGTGCAGAAAGATTTTGTTTGATATCATTCTCATCACAGTTCTTAGTGAACTCCTCAGAAGTAAATTCACCACCTTGATCTATTCTCAAACATTTTATCTTTTTGCCACTCTCTTTCTTAGCTAAGGCCCTAAAATCTTTGAACTTACCAAAAGCTTCATCCTTATCCTTCAAGAATGTGACCCACATCATCCTTGAACAATCATCAATGAAGATCATGAAATATCTTTCACCTTGAATGCTTCTTGTTATTATTGGTCCACATAGATCTATATGAACCAAATCTAACAAGTGCTCTACTGAGAAGGACTTGCTCTTGAAAGTTGAAGAATTCATATTTTCTAACTGATATTATTTACAAAGAGCATTAACCGGTTTGTATAGCTAAGGAAGCCCTCTTACTATCTTGGACTTGCTCACTTTAACAATATTATTAAAGTTTATATGACAAAATCTCCTATGCCAAAGCTAGCAATCATCTATCTTTACAATCAAACAGTTTCTAACTTTAGGATTAAGATGAAACAGATTACCTCTGGTTTGTTTCTCGGTTGCAATCAATTCACCTTTGTTGTCAAAGATTTTACACATACTATTTCTAAACTCTAGTGGGTATCCTCTATCATTAAGTTGTGCCACACTCAGAAGATTGTTCTCAAGACCTTCAACCCAGTAGACATCGTCAGCACTGCTCTTCCCATTAAGAGAAATAACTCCCTTACCTTTAACCATATAGGGTGAGTCATTTCCATATTGACAACACCGCCATCAAATTCTTTTAAAGAAAGAAATTTGCTCTGATCACCAGTCATATGATGTGAACAACCACTATCAATGATCCAATCATCTGAGTTATCCATCCTGGACACTAGTGCCTTCTGATCTGATATCTCTTCCTTAATAGCTATAAACACAATATCTTCACTAACATCATCATCAGATTCTTCATCAGTGATACCACTGTCAACCGTTATAAGACAATCTCTCTTTCCTTTACCCTTATATTTCTTGAATTTTTCTCTCTTGTGTTCATTTTCACCATTAGGACAATTAGTTGCTATATGACCAGTCTTGTTGCATGCAAAACATTTTAAAGGTAGTTTACCTCTATATTTCCCAATGCCTCTAGGCAGTCGTTTTGCAAACAATGCTTCAAACTCCACTAAGTTGTCTTCATCATCAACATCTCTCTTGGATTTAGATTCATAGCCATAGCAAGTATCTCTACTTTTTCTCATAGATGAGTTAGAGACAGAAGCTTTGAATGCAGATTCTAATTTCTGTACACTACCATCATAGTCATTTAATTCAATAGCAATAAGTTTTCCAATGATAGAGTCAAGAGATACCTTAGTTTTGTTAATGTACTTCAGCACTTGAATATCTGCAACTCAAATAGAATAGACCATTAGTAGGGTTTCAGTACCTTACTGATCACTGTGGCATCTTCCACTTTCCCTCCTGCACTCTTTATTTCACCAACTATCTCTTTTATCCTTTGACCATACTGCTAGATATTCTCACCTTCAGACATTCTCATGTCATCAAACTTTCCTCTTAGGCTCTCCTCTTTAGCAATCTTAACATATCATCACCTCTATAAATCTCTTCAAGTTTTCTCCATACTTCATATGTAGTTTCAAGACCATGAACATCTACATATTCAGCATCAGACAGGGAACTGATAATAGCCTCCAATGCTTGATGATTTTCTTGTTGTTCTTTCTTCTAATCATCAGTTAGAGTTATATTTCTAGTAGGTGTAACATACTAAGTTTCTACATGATCCCAATACTGACTTCCCACACTCTTGATGTAAATCTCCATTCTATCACTCCACATCCTATAGTTATCTTTGTTGAACTTTGGACCTTCCTTCTTCATCATGATCTACAAGATCTTTTCCTCAAGTTGTTAGGATTTTATATTTAAGAGGACCTAAGATGCTTTGATACCAATTATGGTATGATGAAATAATAATTATCTGGTAGATTACTGAGAAGGGGGGGGGTGAATCAGTAAAGTGAAATACTGATACAAACTTCCCAATTTCAAACTCAATCACACAAAGTAAACTTATCAATAAAATATCACTGACAAAATCAATACTCATAAGAATACTCAACATCAACTGGTTAAGTGTTATAGAAACTTAACAGTAAACAACTTTAATCTTGTAAACATCCAAATGCTTAATCATATATCAACACACTCCATCTCTCAATGCGTCCAATTATCATGCCTTATCAAAAGTTAATCAAATCAACAAATAAGATCATATCCACAAAAATATTCACCACATGACACAAATGTTTATACTTGGAAAACCCAAATAGGTAAAAACCACGGTGAGATGAGACTCACAAGATAGCTATTTGAACTCTTCTGAAGTTCACCCTGTTAGGAGCCAAGCCTGTTAAAGCTTTTACAATAAGTCCTATTAGGAATCATCCGATTAAGGGATTTACATGCCTTGATAAAAAGAAAATACCCTATTAGGAGTAACCTCGGTAGAGGATTTGAGAATCTAAGCTAATGGACCACCTTGTTAAAAGGATTTAAAAACTAACCAACCTTGTTAGAGCTTACCCAGTTAGGGGATTCAATTCTACTGTAATTGTTAGAAGACAACATATTTTTCTTGATTTGTCTGAATAGCACTATATTTTCTTGATCAGATCCTTTTAAGCTTCAATCTACCTTTACACAAACTGCAGATTCATTCTCCGGTTAGGAAACCACACACTCAACTGCTTTCTGCCAACACCTTTTACAAAACAACTTCATCGACCTTAAATACAGATCAATTAGGTCGATAAACAACAAAAACCTAATTCTTTCATAGAGATTACAAACAAATAGGTTCAAGTGTGACCGTTGGATTTACATAGCAATCTATACACATTCTTCAAGAAAATTCTAACCGTTCCATGATCACCACTTCATCAGACTTGTAACTCATCATGCGCTTTGCATTAGATGCAATCCACTTTGCTCATTCCCTAGACAATCCAACAAACGCGCCAAAACAATCTGAACTTATCTTTATACAATGACCACACATGTCACTGTAGAAGTATAAAAATGACCATATTCCTAAATAAATATTTTATGTTCATTTCTCTATTTGATTAAATCCAATTTAATTAAATTACCTGCATTCCTCTATTTAATTAAGTAAATTACTCAATTTATTTAAATTAAATTCACTAGACTTCTTTTTACCATTTAATGAATAAATCATTTTATTCAATTAAATCCTCCTATCCACTTTTAATTAAATTCAAATTTAATTAAATTAGTTATCCTAAATTAAATAAATCTAATTTATTTAATTTCCCCAAATTGCAACCAAATTGAATTAAATTAATTTTATTTCAATTAAATCCTATTATCCCTCCATCCACTTGCACTTTCCTACATCTCCCACTTGCCTTCCTAACCCCTTCCTAAATTCTTCTAGACCCTTCTAATCGCTTCTAATTAGCCTAACCCATCTTCTAAACTCTGTCACATCCCTAAGCAAAGGGAGGTCACTTCTCAAAACCTCAAAGTCTTTGATAACCATTAAAGGCTTCAAGTCTTCAACCACTTAATTCCCCAAAGTCTTCATAACCATTAATGGTTAACTCAAACTCTCTTACATGCTTAAAGAATTTATTTTAACTCAACCTTCATCCAACCCAAGGGTCTCATCAAGCCTTTAATGCTTTGACCATGATTATCTCTTAATCATTTGCACAAAGGTTTATCCTTGGATTAACTCTTAATCCAATGGGTAAACCTAACTTAAGCTTAACCCTTACCCTCTAGATAACCATAAGGTCTTCTCAAGAATTTAATGCCTCCAACCCCTTCTCTCAACCCAACCCTATGTTGACACTTGTCACCATTTCATTTTTTGCCAATTGCAAACATGGATCCCCAACTTTCAAACTCAACCCTTGATTAAACCATTTAATCCTGACAATCCATTGCCCTATTTTTGCTATAAATAGAGCTCTCATTCCTCCATTTTGATCATCCTCCAAAGTTTATAGTATCACACTTATGCTCAAATACATTCAAGCTTTCATATCAATTATGCTCATCATTTTAGCCTCTCTTTTAACTAGAAATTAGTCTAAATATGCATGTTTAGAGTACTTTCTTTATCATCTAGCTCAATCATAGACTAGTATATCATGTTAGGATAGTATTCATGCTAACCTTGTCATCTTATAATCTAGTTTATTGCATTTCTAGAATCATGCATAGCTTAGGATGCATTTCATTCTAAAACATATCAAAGCATCCCTCGTTCTTGCATTTGCCATCCCTAAACCATTTTGCTCAGTGATCTGAGAGAAAAAACATTGGTTTGAGGGACATTGTGAGATAGAGAACCATGGGACCAACCTTGGGAAGCTGAGTAATACTTCATTACTCCATATCTTGCACCAAGAAGTCCTCTGTGTGTGTGAGCAAGGCTCCATAGAGCTCTATTTTTCACATATTGAGTTCTATTGACCCGCTTTTCCCGCATACAGTCACTATAATTACCATCAGATAGTAAACCAACATAACCATTTCAGCAAACTGAATCGGTTAAGGTTTAACAAAAACAACTGGTAGGGTTTACTAGTTACATTGCATAGAAAGGGTTTAACCTTATATATCGGTTACTGGTTTGACTCACATACTTATATACCAATTTACAACATCTTCCATAAAGCTCTTCCTACTAGTTATAAGACAATATCATTAATAACAACAATATCATAAATACCATTACTGGTTCAATTGACATCAATGACAACATAACATATCAATAATGTAATCTTCATGCCAATGCCGACACTTTTCACCAGAAAGCAAAAAAGGCATACGCATTCATTCATCAACACAAAATAATATTACAAAGATCTATTTCAAGTGTAGAGCTCATAGACTTCTACTTCCGCATATGTTCATATAGTAAACTCAAAATAAAGTAAATTCAATGCAGTGTTAATATTGATCAATTCTCACTCAATCCTCACAGGACAAGGGGGATCAGTGCTATTCAAACAACAATGAAGATTACTTGTAAACGATGAAAAATCAATGAATTCACAAAAATAGAAAGAATTGGTAATGAAATGATATCTTTCACACATCAGCATATATCTCAATAGAGATCGTTAATCCTTCAAACACATAGATTTTAAAGATTGTATCCAAAATGGCATTTCATTCAAATACCAAAAATATCAGTTTTGATAAATTCAAGGAAATCAAATTTGTTCCTCCAAAAAAAAGTTTTTTGGATCTTTAAAAAGACTTATCCAACCATATAAATAGCCTCTAGGCTATGATAGTTTGTTACATATAAAACCAGAGTTAAATAATTAACTCTATCCCAAAGTTTAAATAAGTCTAAATTCATAAAACTGAAAAGCAATAACTAAGCTAAAAACATGGCATGAGCCTCAAGAAAAGAAAGCACGATCAAGCCCCAATAGCTGATGTGGCTTGAGCCTACCTATCTTGTGATCCAGGAATACTCTAAATGTTCTACCATTCTAGGTGGGCTGTTGAGGAGCTTAAGATGAGCTGATAATGCAGGAGACCTATGTGTAAAATCTGTTGCTTCCATACTTCTTTCTTTTTACCTACCTGTAGGACTTTATTCTTATGCATCTCCAAATGATCAAAATAGACAGCCAACATAGATTCGAACCTTGTGACCTTTGAAAGTCCTCAATTGTTAACGACTTTGATTCCTCAACCTGTTGTATGCAATCTTTGAAGGCCTGAATCATTAGTGATGAATCCTCAAGTGTTTTCTTATCCTCTCTTAAGAGCTGAAGATCTATGCATTTCATGTCTTTTTGTATAGTCTTAGTCAACTCTTTCAATTCTTTCAAAAGCGTGAGGAATTATTCATGTCCTTATTGAATGATTGAGTTCCTCCACTCAATGTTTTATTTGCAAACAAAGAGTATGTTGTCATCTAGGCCATGCACCATCTTCTCAGCAAGGAAGTTCATTATCTCATATCTTTGTGTGTCTCTCATCTGCCTCAACACAACTAACCATTTATTCTTTTCTTTATCCCAGGAAACCATCTCCATCTCTAGCACTTTGACCAAATCAGAGATATAACTTGTCCCTTGCTATGCAATTGATTCAAGCCATTCATTAAAAACATCTGTGATCATTTGGCTCCTTTGAACCTGATCAAGTAACTTCTGATTCAAAGGTGATTTTGGGTCAAATAATAAGGAAACCTGGGAGAGAGGCTAAGAATTCGGGTTCTAGATAGCATTAATATACTGAGCCATCTGAATTATAATTTTTTTCATCTCACTTTTATCCTTCTCATCCTTCCAGGTCCTTGTGAGAATCCTTTTAGTTGAAGATTCCAAGTGTTTTACATCAGGGGCCCGAGAAGTTGTCCCTAGATCAATTCTTTCAATGATAAAATCTTTCTTGGTAATATTCTCAATTTCTTTATCTGCTAGAGGTCTAGCTACCTCTGCCACCCAGTGTCCCGGCTGCTCATCCACATCAATCATCATTTTTTTTTTGAGTGTTTTGGACTTTGGAGTTCTTCCCAGGCATTTGCTAACCATATCCTCCATTGGGATCGAAATAGAGATAACGTTCCTCTTTTTGGTAATTGAGGCACTCAGCCACTTAGGAGTGGTGGATATTTCCTTTGGAAATGGTTCTTGTTGATCACTAGTGACAATGGCCATAGTATTCCTGAAATCTTCAGGTTGCATGATTTCTTTTCCACTGTCCACTACATCTAGGAGGGGTTGATCTTGCACTTGAGCATCCATTGTTTCTTGAATCTCTTCTTCAGAATCTAAGTCCACTACTAGGGAACTTGCCAGGGTCTTCTGATTACTTTTCCTATTGTGTGATCTTGTAACACGAATGGAAGCTGAACATGTGGAAGACTCTCTTAGACCTATGTTTTTAGTCTTCTCTGTCATTTGTTTCCTTTCACCTGCAATATCAACAACAATATTAGAAGAAGGGAGAGATGTTTGGGAAGCCACATGAGTTCAACCAAATTTCTTATCCATAAGTGCATGAACATGGTTTTTCTTGAAATGATGATCCTTCAACCATTTTTCTATTCTTCTGATTACATTAAAGGTTCTGGATTGAATGTTATTGTCTCCTTTTCTACTCCAATCAATTTCTAGAATAGGATGTCCCTGTATGTTTTCATCAAACTCAGGGTCGACTACTTCTTCATCTCCTTCTTCTTGCACCCCAGAAACATTCATGGATAGGCCCATTGTGACAATTTTTTTAATTATGAACCTTGACCACAACCTTCTCTAGACTTCGAACTCATCAACACAATTTTCCCAATAATCCTCCAATTGAGGTTCATGCCAAAAATCACTATCCATTTCTAAATTTTCTCTAGAAAATGCTTGGCTACCAAATTTGTATCTAGCAACTTATGGTTGAAGCTTGAATTTAAAAATTTTTAAATTCAAGTTCAAGGTTCAATGCATCTGAAACAGATGCACAACTATAATGGCCAAGTACTCTTCTTCTCAGAGAAGGATGAATATGATGTTTTGATAGTCGAGTCCTCATATGGCTATTTATGAGGTATACCCATGGCTGCCATTACAGTTTCTCTATCAATTTTTAACACTTCACCATTGGCATTCCTGATGCATCTACACTTTGCATCATACCTATTCATACATTCTAGTACTAACTATGGGCATGGTGAAGCAATGGGGAATGTGGTGGCTTCAACCAAACCACTCTTCACTATTCTTTCCATCATTGAATTTGGAACTGGGTTTTCGGCTCTCTCGAGAAAATCGGAGAGGTCCACTAGAGCTAATGAAGTATCTCCCATTTCTTGGAGTGAACAAATCAAGAAAGAATTACAGCCTAGCAAGGTGGGCCTCATTATGGCGCCTCTCATTTAAACAAGCAATTTATAGGGATGAAATGAACTTATGCACAACAAAGGAGAACAGACGACAACTAATTTATTGAATTAAGAAAACACAGCAGAAGAGGGAATGACTAAAACTAACCTGGTTTCAATTGCAAAATCTTTGAAAGCTTCTACACGTAGACAAAATACCTTCAATTTCTCCTGCTTGCATTACTACTGAAGAAACTTCTAGAGACAATTGCTAGCTTTTGCGATAATGATAGACAAAATTACACTTAAAACTTAGCAAGTTGTATGAATTAAAGAAGTTTGTGCAAACTATCGCCTGACTTGACATATAGTCGGCATGTATTTAATGTTCAGATCACTTCATCGCATGACTCATGCTTTATCATAATTACTTTTCATTATTTTTAGAAACTAACCTTTTTGAAAACCCTGGGATATTCTCTTTTCCCGTCGTCACCTTTCTTAATGATGCATGTATCAATTTTTCATAGGACTTTTTGGTCTTTTAGGAATTCAGACTTTGAACCTTGAACTAAGAACTGAGAGGTTCAAAGGTTCAAGTTCAAACATGAGAAATAACACAAAACTACATAGAAAACCAACTTCGCAATGAGGAAAATAACAATTAATGAGCAAAGATGAAACCAATGCATGACCAACTTCGAACCTTGAACCTTGAACCAAAAGGGTTCAATGGTTCAAGTTCAATACCAATTACAAAATAGTGCCTGCCTTATCATAATACAAAGCCGCGAAGAGAAGTCTATTGAACCTTGAACTATGAAAAGGTTCAATGAGGCTCAAAGGAAGGAAGCATAAGGCCGAAAGAAGAAAGAAACACCAAAAGTGATCTCCGAGTGTGAAATTTAATAAAAATTTGAGGGGATGCTAACACTAGTGGGAGTGGATCCTTGTCATCTGCATCTGACATTGTACCATTATGGCTTCTTTGTTTGAGCATGCATATCTTCAAACATGCACAAGTGATCAGGTTGAGCACACTCTCTATTAGACATCTCTTAATCCATTGGGAGTCATGTAGATTGACATCCAATAGCATACCGGTGGCCTGCACATACTTCACCTCCGATGTTGATGTGATTTTTGTAACATTCCCCCTCTTCATCACAATCAACATCCCAACATCTTGCCCTCTTACAAATGTCATCATTTACCGATTGTTATATCATGTCGGTCTCCTGTCCATATATTCAACACAAGTCAAACACTAACTTGTATACCGGTGACTTCAATGGCCATTGTGTTGAATGGCATTCTCTCCCTTACTGGTGACCTGCTAAGCTAGGTAACATCAAAGAAATCACATCCGGTATGCACCAATGACAGTGTTGCACATACATCTCTTATATTGGTTTCCATCCCATACCGGTTGACATCAATGACAACACAATGCCAACAATCTCCCCCTTTGGCATTGATGTCAACACATGTGGTATCTGACATACTAAATATTCTCTCTCCCCCTTTGTGTGTTCCATGGATTCTCACACATGTAGTATGTAGAATACTTCAATAACTTTCTCCCCCTTTGACAACAATGGCAAAGGGCACTGACAGGGTTTCTCTCCTCCTTGTGTCTACCGGACACTGACACTTTTTTTTTTTTCCCTTTTTCTCTACCAAATGCTTCTTCTCCTTTTACCTTCATACTTTAAATCTTCCCAAATCACAACATTTGAGATGGAGGGTTCAACCACCAACTAACATCAATTACTCAGCAACCAAGTGTATATGCAAACCAAAAACACATGCATATACAAGTGTGAAACCAATTGAAGGCACATATGTCAGTGAATACAATATACCTGGAGGTCAGAATGAATCATCCCCCCTTGATATGAAGAAGCCATTCTGACCCCAAAATGTTGATAACAAGTGTTGAAGCTAACATTGATACCAATTGTATCTCTTTCGATACCAAATGCATGTTCTCTTGTGCAGGTGACTTTCCTTCTTTGCAGGCAACTCTCTCGGTGGTCCAGTTGTGGTTTCAATTAGATAGACATTGAAATATCTCACAACCCCAGATACTTCCAAAGACACAAACATATTGGTACAGCCATAGATGTTTTCACTCCCCTTGTGTCTAGCAAGTCTAATATAAATCAAAAAATATGGATGTCAACTCCCCCTGAGTCATACATCTCAGGTCTTCATTTGCCTGTTAGGTTCTAAATCGGAGCCAAACTTCCCCTTATATTGGTTGAGTTATGCATATGTGATCAATCTAATGATCTATCAGCTCCACAATTTCCACAACAGCATGTGACATGATCCTATATGTACACAATACCATACAATATCACTATCATGCCATATATCAAACAGGTTAGCCCAAAAAGATACATGCATACAAAATCAACTATTGGGCCAACATATATCATTCAGGTTATTTTCAGTACCGCCTGAGACATAAACACCTCAATCCATGCTACCAGTGTTAATGCAATGATCTTGTACCTCATTGTCTTACATAACCTGCAAATACCGGTTAGTATACATATTGATAACATATTGCACATAATGATTTCCTACACCGGTCCATCCTCTACCAGAGCACCTTCCCCTAATGCCTATCTTCTTGTGTCAATTTGTTCTAATCCCAATTGTAAATTAGTCATCCATTGACACATGTAGTAGTGATCCATCTCTTATCTGTAGAGGTGTAGCCAAGGCAGCCACTATGCACACTTATCTTACCTTTTCTTCTTTCTTACCAACAACATCTTGTTCTTCCATTTGTCATCTTTCACTGAGGGGGTGAATGATAAGGTCAGTGTACTACTCCCCCTAAGGTCTTGCATCTCCTTTAAGCCTTAGGAGATATCACCTATGCATTGAATGCACAGTGTCGGTCCATGATTTCTTCTTCTTTCTTCTTCCTTCATACCTGCTTAGCTTCATTTTTCTTCCCTTTTTTAGTCTTGGGAGTAGGTGTTACCTTCTTTTTCTGATTGGTACTTGCTCTACCAGATTCTGCCTCATGACTGAAGATGTTGCTATAGAAGCAAACAATGTTCATGCCAAATGCATGATTGGAGGACCTTTTATCAAATTGGTTTGACCATCTGCTTTTGGTCATGCCATTGTAACCGGCTACCAGAACTATTGGACCTCTTGATCTTGTAGGGACATTTCTCCTTTGGTTCCATGCAGGTCTTTGAATTCCAAATTCTCTATATCCATTTCTATGCTAAGCATAGCTTCTATACCGGCTATCATGTGACTGGATTTTCCTGTTCCTGCATTCATGACTTGTATGCCCAAATCCATTGCAATTGTAACATACATAATTTGCATTTCTTGAGATAGAAAATGGACTCTTCTTATTATGCATAGGAGTAGATCTATGCATGTTTCTACAACTTGACATGCTATGGTCATAAGCATTACATCTTGAACAAACTACATTCTTATTTCTAGAGCATTTTATGCATTCATCTGGCCTATGACCATACTCTTTGCAAGAGAAGCAATAGCCGGTAAATGATGGCATAAATTCTTACAAATTTATTCTGCCATGCATGAGGGGATCTTGCTGGTTTAGTATTTCCATTTTTGCTTCTCCGCGGATGGATCTTAGATTGTCCATGCTCTGCAGCTCTTCCATCTGATCTCTTCTTTCCTCACATTTTCTTTGTCTTGTGGACGGTAGAATTTCCTTGTCTTCTACCAGTAGGAGGTCTTCTATGCAGTCTCCTTCTATCATTTCTTCCAGTGAAGTTGCCTTCTCCCATCTTTCCATTTCCTTTGGGATCTACATTGCTTCTCCTTCTTGCAGTACCGGTCATCATCCTTGGCTTCATGTCTTCACTAGTTGTGGTTTTATCAACCTTCTTCCAAGGAGAATTCCATATAGTAAAGGTCTATCCCTTGTTATCTCCATTAGAGGAGACAAACAAAATGTTATTGTGAGGGACATTCTTGTTGGTGGATCATTCACTGGCACCATTTCCTAATTCTCCGGTATCCCTAGAATGCTTTTGCTTCTTCAATATTTTGTCCAAGGAATCACTACTACCATCAAACTAGATTCTTACCTTGAGCTCATCTTGACATTTATCAAGGTCATTTTAGAGATTCTCCATATCTCCTTCTAGCTATTGATATTCTTTATCCTTGGCCTCTAGCTCAGATGCTAGATCATTACACCGACACTCCTTGGTGTCTTCTTGTTGAGTCTTTAACTTTGAGATACATTTCTCAAATTCTTCAAGGTATCTGATCAACCGGTTTTGTTCCACAACTGCAGCATTCTTGAATAACTTGTATTCATTCCTCACTCTACTAAGTTCTTTGAGTGCACTTACAAGTTCTCCTTCAAGATCAAATTTTTCTTCATCTTCTTCTTCACCTTCAATATCACTGCCAAACACATCTTGTCGGTAGGAGTGATCTACATGATCATTCTTAGATGTGTGCCTTTCATCCTCTAATTCTTGAGTCATGAAGAGGTGGGTTCCTTCTTCATCATTGTTGTGGCTGCTAATAGATCTGCATTCATCAACTGCAGACACATGAGTTACATTTCTCATCTTGTCTTCACAAACTGGTTCTGTAGTGGTAGGCTCATTTCCATAGAGATTCTTCAATCTATCCCACAAACTCTTTGCCCATTTGCATATGTCCACCTATGAGAAAACATCATATGATAACCCATAGAGTATAGCCTTCATTGCTATATCATTACACCAGTTTCTTCTTTTTGAATCTCAATCGGTGGGAGGACTGACTTTACTAGGGAAGCCATTAATAAATGACATCCATACATCAAACCCAAGGGAGGACAGGTATACCTCCATCCTAAAACTCCAAATAGAAAATTTTTAACCATCAAACACTAGAGTAGGGGTTGACACTAAACAAACCATTATATTCAAATACCAGAATATACCCAAGCTAGAGAAAGCTTATCAACCAGGAACCCAGGCTCTGATACCAATTGTTGAACACAAGATTCCATTGAGAGGGAGGAGGGTGGGGGTGAATCAATGGTTTCGAAACTTAACCCTTATCTATCTTATGTGTGTATACCGGTTAACTAATATAACATAAAGAAGACAATTTGGTTTGAGGGAAGTATAACACAAATGCAAACACACATAAAAGTTACATCTCATAACAACAAATGTACGAGGAAAACCTAAGATGGGAAAAACCTTGGTGAGAAGTGCTGCTGGAGACTATTGCTCCAATTCAGCCTCACAATGAAAACCTCGGTTACAACATTTATGGCACCAACCCAAGGAGCACCAACCCGTGCACCAAGCTCCAACTCAATGATTACAAAATTATATGATGAATACAAGAGTAGTTTCCTGGTTACAAAAGAACTTTGTAACACTTATGTAAATCACTCCATCAGTTCTCCTCTCTCCAATTCTATGTCGGTTCTCTGCTCACCCTCTCACTACTACAACTTTATCTCCTTCTGCAACTCACTCTCTACTGCAACCTTACTAGTTCAACCTCTTCTTTTTCTCTATCGGTTTTGCTCTCTTCTCATTGCTCTCTAATCACACTGTTGGTATCCACCACCAGTCTTCTTCTCTCAGTCAGTTGTCTGATATCTGATTCCTATCAGTTCTCATCTTACCATATCTTCACCTCAATCTTTTGTGGCTCTTCTTTTTTGGTTCAATCACCACCAGTGTACTCCTCTATCAAACTTAATGGAACACTATCAGTTACCTCATTCTTATCGGTTGTGCTCTTCAGACTGATTCCCTTTCACACACCTAGTCTCTTCTCTGATTGTCATTGATCACTTGACTGATTTTCTCTCTCATGTAGCAACATCAACTACATCTTTGGCTCACACTCTTATAGCCAATTTTCTCTCCTAAACGTGAGTTTGAATATTGCCACGCTGGGGTTTTCACCATGCATTGAATCTGCATCTGATCTGATCTCTAATCATTGTGACATATCATATCCAATCAGATTTCATGTCCTTTATTGATGATCAACACTCCATCAATAAGCATCACCATTCTATTTACCTTCCAAATCACATATTTTCTCTTTATCCATTTGTAGTATGATTTTCAACCTTTTGTGTCATAATCACATGCGTGATGCAGTTTCAAAAGATCAGTCTATGTTGGATCTTTGTTATTTTGTTGATATCAAGCTGAAATCCTCTACCATCCTTCCTCAAGCTTCACAATCATCATTTAATGTTCGACCAATCACCAACAACCTCACCGACAGACCACACCAACCTGTGCATGCATGACACTTCAACTCCACATGGTGTCTCTGTCAACATCCACCTCTATAAAGTCTTCTGAGTCAGTTCTGACAACATCACCGACCAACCACATGATGAATACTAAGAGTGGGGGTGAATTAGTACTCCAAAAAATACTATAAGCAAAATCTTAAATAGTTCAGTAGATAATCGGTACAACAGATTCACTAATAAACTGGTGAAGATAAATTCAAACCAAATAGAAAACAAAGCATTCACCTGCAAAAGAATAATCACCATAACACAAGATATTTGATGTGGAAACCCAAATGGGAAAAACCATGGTGAGCAGAAACTCACAAGTAACTATCTGCAGAATAGTAACCAGATCGGTTAAGGTCATACAATGTTCTTCACCATAATAGATCCTATTAGGAATCTAGATCTCTGTTAGGAGATAAGTCCTATTAAAGACTACCCGTTAGAGGATTTAAGATCCATGGTTGTGAACCACCTTGTTAGAGGACTTACAAAGGCTTTTCTAAGCCTACTCGGTTAAGGGCTTTAGACTTGTTGAAGATGTGAGTAATCAACAAGTGAATGATCTAGATAATAGCATAGTATGCTTAATCGGTTAAGGTCAGACCAGTTAAGGTCATACAATGTTCTTCACTAGAACATATCTTGTTAGGAATCTAGATGTATGTTAGGAGATAAGTCCTGTTAAAGACTACTTGTTAGAGGATTTAAGATCCATAGTTGTGAACCACCTTGTTAGAGGATTTACAAAGGCTTTGTTGAGCCTACCCGGTTAAGGGCTTTAGACTTGTCGAATATGTGATTAATCAACAAGTGAATGATCTAGATAATAGCACACTATACTTAATTAGATCCTTGACAGCTCCTTGTTAATGCATTTCAGCATTACTTCAGTCTTCTATATCTGTACGGTCTATCTCTTCACACAGACCTAACCTTCTCTTCAATGATCGCACATAATAACCTTCCCTTTTCTATGTCACATACAAAACCTAGACATGATGTCCTTATAAAGGAATCTGATTTCATGTTGGTCCAATAAGATTAGACTACAAGTTCTTAGGTATAGTGCATCTAGACACATTTGGTAACATGACACAAAAACACCGCCAAAGTGTCAGTGGATGATAACTCATCACACATTACAATAATACTGGTTGTTAACTCATCACAGATATATATCAGTTAATACAATATATCAATTACCGGTTGTCAAAAATGAAGATTGGAAGATCGTAGTGTTTTGATAAAAAATTGACTACCGCTTGGGTCCTTTGTTCCGCTTGAGATCCTTGTACAGCTTGGGGTCTTCAGTTAATATGTGACCGATAAACCATCTTCTACAAAATACCGATAGTCTAAATACTACACATTCAATGACATACAATACCAGTTGGAACAACTATCGGTTGATCATAACTCATACGTCAAGTAAGTGTGTGTCCATCAATGACAATCAAAACATCATCAAAATACCAACAATCTACCCCTTTGGCATTGATGGCAAGACATAGGAAAATTTTGACATCTAAGTGCTTTACAAAAAAAATGATGCCATAATCAAAATTACTCCCCCTAAGCATATATACTCCTCTCTTTGCAAAAATTACAAGTAAGTGCATAAAATGGTAACATTCATGAAAAATTTAATGTACACTACTCCCCCTTTGCCAACAATGACAAAGTAATGCAAGTATCCCTTTTATACAATAAAATAGAGTAGATGTTCATGACAATAAGGAATGAAATTTGTCAAAAACAAATTTAAAGTTCTGCACAAAAGTCTTCATGTCCAATGTCCATGACTCAAGTAGCGAGGTAGCAATCTCACTTTTAGTCTTCACTTGGAATGCCAAATCTTTCATTGCATCGATGGTACTCATCTCTTGAGTTACTATGATAGCTTCCAAGTTGAGAAAACATCTCTGAAGAACCTGTAGTTTTGGCAATAGGAGCAATTGAAGCTCCTGCAGATCTTGAGTCCAGTTGTTGATTTCTAAGTCCATCTTGGTACTCTGATGCTGAAAATGATGAACAATTTGTCCATAGACAGTGAATAAATCATAGGGCATCTTGAAGTTGTAGATATATTCCTGTAACTCCGATTTGAGTTGAGCTTTTTGTTTGAGCACATCTTCACAAAACAAATGGGGTTTGTAGATTTTACTCAAAAGTAATTTACTCTCTCTCATAGAAACACTAATATCATCCTTCTGATTTAGTAGTTGTTTCCTGAGTTCATTTATTTTCTTGACTAAGGCAATATTGAGTGCCTTTTCATGGTTCTTTCTTGCAGTTGCTTGAGCAACATCCTCCAAGCATTGTACCTGGTCCTCCACTACGATACAAAGAATTTTGAGCTTGGCTACAGAGGAGTCGGTACTGGGGAGGTTAGTACCAGGAATTAGACTGGTAAGGGTGTCAACAACAAATTGTATGACATCCTATTCTTTCTTCTTCCTCAATTCTTCCAGTCTCTCCTATGCAAGTTTAATGCTTCGTAGAAGCTCATACTCATTTATTAATTGAGTCAGACATGCAAGAGTTAGATCAATAGGATTGGTGGAATCAACCTGCTTGGTTTGATCACCGGTTTCCTTAGGAGTCTTCCCTCCTTCTTTGGCCTTGATCTCCACTTGTTTTCTCTTCTCTGCTTCTTTCTCCTCTTCCACTCTTTTCTTTTCTTCTTCTTTCTTCTTCTCTGACTCTTTCTTTTTCTCCTCTTCTTGTTTCTTCTCCACTTCTTTCTTCTTCTTATCCTCTTCCTACTTTTTCTTCTCTTCCTCCTTCTTCCTTTCTTCTTCCTTCCTCTTTTCCTCTTGTTTTCTCTTATCTTCTACTTTCCTCTTCTCTTCTTGTTTCCTCTTTGCTTCTTCTTGCCTTGCTTTTTCTTCTTGTTCTTTCTCTGATTCTCTTTGTCCTATTTCTCTTTCTCAGCTTTTTCTTTGTCTAGAGTGACATCCTCATTATCTAATGCATCAATATCAATAGGGTCATTTTATTCTATCACTCTTTCACCTTGACTATCAAATACCTCATCTGGTTTGACTGAGGATAGGTCGGGTTCTTGATCAGCCCGCCTAGTGGCTTCAGATACTTGGTGCATTTTGACAACAGCTTTAACCTGTATATGTGTATCTTTTTCTACTTTAGAGGTTTTACCTTCTAGTAACCTGAGTCACCTTCTTCTCATAAAGAAAATGTCTTTGTACTTATCAATAATTTCAAATAACTCATAATTTGAAGCATCAGGAAAGTACTGTGCAAAAAATTTCTCCCTGATCTCTTGTTCTCTTTCAATGGTAATGTGCCATTTATTATCCAAAGAATCATACAAAGAATTTGGAGTAACGGATTTAATCTCAGAAGGTGACCGATCATTAATACATAAATATTTAATGACCTCCTATTCTACATCCTTTTTCTCACTATCATTAAAGTCATCAAAATATTCCTTTAAGTCATCAAGCACTTTCCTCCTAATATTCTTTATTATCCTCTGATAATGTGTCATTGGTTTATAAGAAGTAATATCTATATTTACCAGTGCAAAAGTTGCTGGTACATTATCGGTAGACTTTGACTTTTTGCTTGATTTCCTTGACTTCTTTATTTCAATCTCTAGTTCAATGTCTTCTGACTCCAATGAGTGAGTCCTGGATTTCTTCTTCCTCTTGAATACTTTTTCCAGAATAATCTCAGGTTTCTTTTTGGCTAGTGACCGCTTGGTCACTTTTGGACTAGTAGATGTAACCAGTGCTAATACTGATGGCACTGCTTTCCTCTTTTTCTCCTTCAGTTCCTCAATTGGTGTGACCCTCTCCAGGTAGGTGTCAGTTCTTTTCTTCTTTGCATCTAGTGGTGAGACAAGTAGGGTAGAGGCATACCTGATTAATATGTCATTCGCCACTTCATACTCCATAGGTTCAACTACTTCCTTTCTAGGTTCCACCGCTTCCATTATGCAGTGATATATCCTTATTGTGAAGTAGATGTTATCTTCATACTTCTTCACTAAATCACCAAATATTCTCATTCTCTGGTTCATCTTTAGTTTGAATTCATCAAAATATTTATTTAGAACCTCAAGATATGCAATTACCACTACTTGTAGACTCTCCTTAATCTATCTGGAAACCAGTAGGTTAGTAGACCATTGAACATCATCGACTCCAGGGAAATAACCTGGAAAATAGAAGAATAGACTGACTAGAAGTTGGCCAAACTTGAACCTCAGTGATTTGTCTTGTTTGATGGACTTCAGATTCTCCAATAATTGCTTCCGTAAGCAGATACATAGGTCATATTCAGTATCTTCCTTAATCATCCTTTAAGTAGCATTTACCGCAGCAATAGGGACAAAATTCATTTTGCTGGCATAAAATATCCTATAACCAATCACCATGCAAGCATATTTCACCAGATCATCATTAATGGTGTTGACGGTCATTGCCCATTGGTCACTCATAGAACCAGTGAGCTCTGTCATTTTAGTTTTGGTGACCTTCCGTAGAACTGGTACTTCTCCAACATTGCAAAATCTGGTGATGACATTAATCACTTCTAGTGTGATGTCATGGGTCTGCTTGAGGTACATCTTGTCACCATGCACTTTGCTGAGGATAATGCAAATATGTTCTACTAATAATTCTTCCAGAAAGTATACCACATTGTGCAATTTCATCTTCTCAAGGATGGTATACTCTAGTTTAATCTTCTTGTCATCTCTACAAAACAAACTTAGCTGGGAATGAATTACTAGAGATCCTAGGTCTTCCAACTTACAGTCTATATACCCTGAAATATCTCCCTCGATAATAACTCTGGCAGGAATTTGAGATAAGGCATTGTATCTCATTTTCTTCTAAAGAAACTTAGGTGTATCTATGGGTGCACTAGAACTAGAGTGCGATGCAATAGCCATAACCAAATGATAAGAATGAATTTCAAAAAATAGCTTCACAATCTGAAATTTAGGTTTTGCCAATATCACGTACAATACACCACTTTAGTCGCTAGTTCACCGCTTGGTGTTCTTCACTGATTGCTTGAAAATGATTGCAAGATTTTGCACAAGATTTCTTCAAATTCTAAACAAATCGCTCTAGTTTCTCTACTCTTGAAAATTCTTCTTTTGAAAATAGATAAGTAAAAATGATGATGAAAATCCCTTTTAAAAGAAACTCTCACCTACCATAATAAATGCATCACCGCTAGGATACAAACCCTAATTTTGCCTTTTACTGCTTCATATCTTCTACTGATTGATAGGTAACATATAATGATAAAGGTCTTTACTCATATAAACTGGGGGTTTGAAATATTTTACCGATATGTTCCCCCTAATCTTTTTTGAAGCTCTGTTTGCCTGTTCAAAGACTTCCACAATAGGTGCAGAAACAGGTTCATCATGTGACTCTTTTTTTGATTTATTTTTCCAAGTTTTATTAACTTCCTCTTGAATGGTTTCAATATTAATCGTCCCTTCTGGAGTGATCGTTATATCACTCGATAGGTTCTTTCTCAATCTACAAGTTTTGGAAGTGTGTCTCGGTTTGTTGCAATGATAGCATACCATTCCAAGTGTTCTCCAATGTCTATCATTCATACTTCCATTCTTCCTTCTGCATGTTGTAGCAATGTGACCACTACCATGACAGATCAAACAAGTTGCTCTCCAACTAGTTGCCACTTGATAACCGATTGATCAATGGTCATAGGTATTATACGGGTTGGGATTCTGATTCACAAAAAGTTCTGGATAACTCCTTGAGTCCTTGGAGGATATCTCCCTGTGTTGTGCAAAACTGACCTGCATTCAAATTCTCTATGCCCAAACTTGTTGGATGCATAATAGTTTCCATTGAATCTATTGGATCTAGGCACATTGTTTTGAAAATAAGGAAAATTGTTGTAGGCCTTGCTTCTACACACATTGGCAGTATGTCCCTCTTTGAGACAATTAAAGCAAATAGGTTTAAATTTTTGCTTACCTTTACCCTTGGATTTCAGTTGCTTCTTTGATGCTTCAACTTTTTTTTCAGAGGTCTCACCTTCCTCATACCCAGAGAAACCAAGTCCAATGGTATCCTTTGTTGGCTTTGCTGATTCTATCTTTTGCTCTAGCTTAGCAGTACTCTAATTGAATTTGGCAAGTATCTCCTTTGACTCAGTAAGTTCCTTGGAAATAGCAGCATTGGATTCCATCAAGGTTGCATTCTCAGAAATAGCCATGTTTAGTTCACCTTGCATTTCTTCTTTTTCCACTTTACTCTCCTGGAGATGAGCGATAAGGGTACTGATTTATTTCTTCAGCTTGGAGATCTCATGATCTTTGTATTTTACCATATCTTTAGCTTTCCTTTTGTTCTCAAGCTCCTGACACATTCTGATAGCCAGTCATTCCAACTCCCTTCTCAGGTTGGCTTTAGATTCATTCAGTTTTTCAACTTCTTCAACTACAGCATCCATGTCTACTTCATCAAAAGAGCTATTTTAAGTAAGTTCCATTAGTTTCTCAGCATGCTCTCTTCTCTTGGCCAGAGAGGCTTTATACTTGACTTTGAGTTCAACATGGGCTCTCTCAATCTGAGTGAGATGATGAGTAGGCTTCCTCACACTGTATTCCCCCATATCTCCTTCCAAGTGGTTAGACTTATCGAAAGGTTTGCTATGAAACCAATTGATGAATACTAAGAGGGGGGGTGAATTAGTATGCCAAAAAATACTGTAAGCAAACTCTTAAATAGTTTAGCAAATAACCGGTACAACAGATTCACTAATAAACTGGTTAAGATAAATGCAAACCAAATAGTAAAAAAAGAATTCACCTACAAAAGCACAATCACCATAACATAAGATATTTGACCTAGAAACCCAAATGGGAAAAACCACGGTGAGTAGAAACTCACAAGTAACTATCTGCAGAATAGTAACCAGACTGGTTAAGGTCATACAATGTTCTTCACCAGAACAAATCCTATTAGGAATCTAGATCTCTGTTAGGAGATAAGTCCTATTAAAGACTACCCGTTAGAGGATTTAAGATCCATAGTTGTGAACCACCTTGTTAGAGGATTTACAAAGGCTTTGTTGAGTCTACTCGGTTAAGGGCTTTAAACTTGTCAAAGATGTGAGTAATCAACAAGTGAATGATCTAGATAATAGCACAGTATGCTTAATTAGATCCTTTACAACTCCTTGTTAATGCATTTCAACATTACTTCAGTCTTCTATATCTATACACTCTATCTATTCACACAGTCCCAACCTTCTCTTCAATGATCACACATAGTAATCTTTCCTTTTCTATGTCACATACAAAACCTAGACATGATATCCTTACAAAGGAATCTGATTAAATGTCGGTCCAATAAGATTAGACTACAAGTTCCTATGTATAGTGCATCTAGACACATTTGGTAACACGACATAAAAACACCGCCAAAGTGTCAGTGGATGATAACTCATCACACATTACAATAATACTAGTTGGTAACTCATCATAGATATATATCAGTTAATACAATATACTGATTACCGGTTGTCAAAAATGAAGACTGGAAGATCGTAGTGTTCTAATAAAAAATTGACTATCGCTCGGGTCCTTTATTCTGCTTGAGATCCTTGCACCTCTTGGGGTCTTCATACCGCTTGGAGTCTTCAGTCAATCTGTGACCGGTAAACCATCTTCTGCAAAATATTGATAGTCTAAAGACTACATATTCAATGACAAACAATACCGGTTGGAACAACTACCGGTTGAGCATAACTCATACATCAAGTAAGTGTGTGTCCATCAATGACAATCAAAACATCATCAAAATACCAACACCACACAATCAGGTTCATCTACCGGTTCACAAACCATGTTGGTTATACCCTAATTGGTTTTCCTTCAACCTTGCACTTTGCTTCTCTCCTGGTGGAGCACCTAAACCGGTTAGCACACTTGCTAACCTACCTTATGCACATCTTCAATAGATAGGATCCTTTCACTTCTACACCTTGTCAGCATTATCGGTGGACATACTTACCGGCAACCACCTTAATGATATCATGTCATCAATCTTTAACAAACTCCATCTATCTGTATCTGCTTAAACTTTCCTTCTTCATCAATAGATTTGTTCTCCTTTCAATTGGTTTGTCAAAGTCACGACCATATCCTTCAATCTTTGTATTAGCAACTCATCATGTCTACTTGACTGATCTGATGCATATCCCTAATCTCATGCACCTAAGACAGCTTAGTGTTTCACGAGTTCATCCGGTGTGAGCCTTCAATCACCCACCTTCAATTCTTATGTCTTATCTCAGAGGCTTATGATGCATTCCATGCCTAATAGAAGATAAGCTCCACTTACCAGTGGGAGTGTATCCTTGTCATCTGCATTCGAGATTGCACCATTATGGCTATCTTGTTTGAGCATGCATATCTTTAAATAGGAACAAGTGATCAAGTTGAGCGCACTCTCTATTAGAATTCTCTTAATCTGGTGGGAGTCCTGCAAATTGACATCCAACAGCATACCAGTGGCCTATACATACTTCACCTACGATGTTGATGTGATTTTTGTAACATTCTCCCTCTTCATCACAATCAACATCCCAACATATTGCCCTCTTATAGATGCCATCAATTACCGGTTGTTATATCATACTGGTCTCCTATCCATATCTTCAACACAAGTCAAACATTAACTTGTGTACCAGTGAGTCCAATGGCTATTGTGTTGAATGACATTCTCTCCCTTACCAGTGACCTGCTAAGCTAGGTGACATCAAATACATCACATCTAGTATGAATCAATGATAGTGTTGCACATACATTTCTTATACCAGTTGCCATCCTATACTGGTTGACATCAATCATGGTATAATGCGAACAATATTATACTATAATGAGGGAAATTTAAACATTTATGAATAATTGACAGAACTACTTCCATGGAGATCAACTAGGGGATAGCCAACTTAACTTGAAATAGGTTTGATTTAGAAATTAAAAAAAGGTGGTTAACACCAACTTGGGTCCCATGAGGATTGTCAAAGTGGTGTTTCCCAAAGGAGGAACAAATAGCCCATTATGAGTATAAACAAAGAAATGACACTCGAGATATCTCAGTCTATGTAGAACATTGATAAATAGGGCCTTCTCTATAATAATGACTTAGCATGTGGGATCAACCATCACACCTATGATACTGTGACTGTTTATCTTAGTCAAGATGTATAACAAGGCATGCTCTCCACTATAAGGAACATCCAAAGGTGTGAAAGATGTATCATTATTTTTACTTCTCTAGTTGGGGGTTAACATTAGAGTGATAGTAACCATGTTAAAAAACTGGCCACCACTCTCCTCAAGGTTTGATGATGTAGAGGTGAATTTAGATGAGTGAGGTGGGAATAAATAGGTGTAGATTTTGAGCTCACTATTGATTTTTTCAAAAGACTTGTTAGAATTCTATTTTTAATCACCAACCTAGATAGCATCATTGTCTATATGGTCAATGACTTAATGTCTAAGATGAATAGTGTGCTCCATATTGTGTCTATGAACATGGTGATACTAATAGAATTTGGAATCATCATACCACTGAGGGTATATGGTTTGTTGTCGGGCAATGGTCTAATCTAAAGAAGGTTTATAGGATTATCTTTTAAAAGCTTATGCATTATACTTGGGTAGGAATTAGATAACTTTTTAAAGACCCAATTCCACTATGGATCTTATGTAGACCTCTTAGTAGGTTGAGGGACAATATTAACATTTGTCATAGCCTTATTATTTTTAGATCCTCTTGTGGAAGACACAACTCTAAAAGTATCAATGCAAGAGCTTGAAGAAGATTTCTCAAACTGAGTCATCATGTACTAATAGTTAGTGCAAAATCTAGATTGGTGAAGTTTGAATAATGATTAAGAGTTAATTTATTCTTTAGTGCCAGCTGTAGGTTTTCGATAAAAATTCTCTGTAAATCATTATTTGGTAGGGTAAAAGGAATATTTGTATAGATTGAGTTATATCAAGAGATAAAATTTGTGATCCTCTCATTAGTTTTTTACTTGCAGTGATCAAGGTTTTCTATAGTGACCTTGTTTCCGATGTTCGCCTTCAATTGCATACAAAAGGCATCCATAAGTTGATCAAATGAATTGATAGAGTAATTAGGAAATGAACTATACCATTCTAGTGTGGTTCCCTTAAGGAACCGAGATAATATATTTAGCAGCACAAAGTCCAAGTTGTGATAATCCTTGCAAATAATGATGAAAGAATTAATATGAACATTAGGATCTCCTTCATTATATCGATCAGAGTTTAACAATTTTACCCCTTGAGGGGTGATTGTGTTTGTAACATCCTAAAATTACACCCCTTTCAATTTTCAACTGTTGGGTCTTTGCCCTAGTGTTTGTACCCCTCGACGTGATCGGAGACCTAATTATGCTCACACATATCAAAAACTTCATGCAACTCAGTGATGCACCCTACGTGCACCTTGATCCTACCCCAAATTAGGTCAAGACTAGGGCATGGCACGCTGGTCCCTCTTAATGGGAACCTACCTTGGGCACCTCCCTCTGACCAATCTCAAATTTGAACTAGGAAAATCCCCCCTATGTCAGCTCATGATGGACAATCAGTCAATTAATCCTACGGGCAAGTATATAAGAGGGATTTCCCCTCTCATTTGATAAGACACAATATCATGAAATTCAATCAAGCATATGAGCATTAAAGAGATCAAGCATTCAAGAGAAATTGAGCATTTTTAGTCTTCCTTCAAGATTTGGAGCAGCAATAGAGTTAATATTTTAAGCATTGGAGATGAGATCATCATTCTAATTCATGAAATCATAATTCCATGTGGAGGCAAGAAAAAATTCACAAGGAGGTATAAGCATTTCATTTTCAAGCAATTCAACATCCCCTCAAAGAGGAGGATTTTTACTTTAAGTCATTTCAATTACATTATTTCAACCACTTGGTTAATTCAAAAACTGAGGTTTTACCTAAAGGCAAACCCCTATTCCCAACACATTTCCCTTTCCTTCTGTGTATGCGAAGAAGATGTGCAGCTATACTTTTAGATTTCAACTTTATTTGCAAAGACGGAAAAACCCTTTTTGACGCATGGAAACTTTGAAGGACCGATAGGTGGGCGACCAGGTCTGGACACACGGTCACAACAACTTTTGGCAAATTTTATAGAGAAGCTCCGAATCACCTCAAACTTCTCATATCTAGGTGCACACCGAATTCCCAAATTTGTAGCTCGTTATTTTTTCATGTTTTGTCTTCATTTCCAGCACTTAATCCTAATTCAACTAGTCAAATTACAAAAGAGGGTCAATTACATTCCAAACACAACCAATCTACTTAGTATTCGATCCTTGCATCATTTAGGATTGGATCTAGTACATTCATCCCCTTCATTTGAATGTAAAGTCTCCCCAAGTGAAAATTGAGCTTAGTCGATTCTCCTTTCCTCGTGGTAAATTTGCTAAGCTCCCAATTTTCCACTTTACTTTTTGGTGAACTTGACTCCTTACACCCTTAATTATGATTTTTTTTTTCATATTTGAGTGTATACAATTTAAAATTCAAATTTTCAGTTACAAGCTTAATTTCCTTGCAATTTTAAAAAATTAGAGGTTAAATTCACAAAATCCCTAATTTTTAGATTCAAAATTGAGCTTGTGATTTGTCTAAATTGGATTTCTTGTTTCATATTTGAAAACTCTTCAATTTTACAATTCAATTTTTCATTTACATGTTCAATTTTTTTAAAAAATTAAGTGGTCAAATAAAAAAACCCTAATTTTTAATTTTAAAATTGAACTTGTCGGTTGTGTAGATCTTGAATTAATTTTCAGATTTGAGTCCTTGCTTCAATTTCAAACTTCAAATTCCCAACTTGCAACATTTAAATTTTCAAATTTAAATTTTTAATTAAGAGGTTTATGCAACAAACCCTAATTTTTAAAATTAAATTAATCTTGTGCAATTTCAAAATTTCCTTTAAGCATTTAATTGATTCAATTAAATCTAAAGCCTCTTGCTGTCCTTATAAACATCATAAAAGTTGGCCCTTGAGTGTGCCCTTTTTTGTTTTATTCTTTCAATTAATCACCTTCTCCAACATCCTAAGTGTGTCCTATTTCAAACTTGAAGGCTTATTTTTTCATATCTAGACATCTCCAATTCCCATATCCTTCTAGATTTTGCATTAAAATCACAATATCTTGCTTCCTTGAAAATTTGGGAAAAAGTTGGTCAGGCCAAGTAGGTACCTACATGGTCCTGACTTTTTCTACTCAAATTTTGGGAGCCTGTTTTGACTGTATTTTATTGTTCAATTCCAGATATTTGTGAAATTTTATTGATTTTAGATCACCCTAAGGTAAAAAAAAAATACGAATTTCAACATTCCAATTTCCAATTCAAATTTTAAAATTAAGTAGTTAATTACATATACCCTAATTTTTAAAATTAAATTGATTTCCCCAATTTTTTAACATTCAAAAATTTCAAATTTTAAAATTAAGAGGTTAGATTTGGACAACCCTAATTTTAAATTTAATCTTCCCTCATGTCAATTTTCAATTTTTTTAAAATTAAGAGGTCATTTTTTGCCCTAATTTTAAATTTCACTTTCCATCTTCTTTCTAAGGGATAATTTTATATTTAAATTAAGAGATTATTCTGGCAAAGCCATAATTTTAAATTTCAAATTCCTAGGAGATTGCATTATTCTTTCAATCATTTTGCCTTCTAAAATTCAAATTTCCAATTTCCCTCCCTTAGTGCATGAGTTTTACTACTATTAGTCCTACCTATAGTACATCCCCGTTAGAAGAAGTTGTATGATTAAGGCCGCCCAAGGTTTAAACACTGAGGAAATGGAGCCTAATTTCGCTATATTTTTCAATGAGGATATTGGTGGTTCTTCCAACCCTACAAATATTCTCTTTTATCCTCTTGATAATTCTCATGATGTGGAGGAATCACTCACTAGGGTGCTTGTTAACCAATTGGTGAAGATGGACAATCAAACTGACAATGTTCAACAATGGATGAGTCAAGAATACCTAAAAAGTGAAGCTCTCCCTTTGATTGAAGGATTAAAAATAATTATTCAAAGTGATAAACATGGCGTTGATATCTTGCGTGGTTTTGCTCATATTGTTGATTCTATTGTCATGCCTATGAAGAGTTGGGCTGAAAACCTAGGTTATATAGAACCTCCTAATCAAGTTAACTAGTGTTTCTACATTCACATCAAACATCATTTCTACCTCTACACAAAATTTCATACCTACAAATGTTAGTCATGGGGGAAATACCTCTTCTTTCATTTCTCCTACCATGAATTCTCCCCTTGTTACCCAATCACACTCACCACCTATAAATGTTAGTCAAGAGGGCAACTCCTTCAATTGCAATTCCTTCATTCTATTGGCTTGATGATGATTGCAATGGATGACTTCATGTGCTTTCATTGATGGCACATATACACACACATATGTTCACATTGTATTAGTCATCTTAGTTAAAACAAACCGGTATTACTCCTAAGTCTTTGTATTGCAAAACCGGTATTATATGTATAGTTAAGTCCAAATGGTTTAGTGGGTGTCTAACCGGTATATGTAGACAATTGGTATATGCAGGAATGGCTTGATGCCAACTTGAAGATTCAATAGAGATCTTCAAAGAAGCAAATGGAGGACAATTGGTATATGATTTGGAAGAGGTTAACTCTTAACCGGTATTGGTGTTCCAACTAGTTTCACTAATTGTATGATGAGTTATCACCAGTCGTGATGAGTTATCTCTAACTGACAAATTTGGCGGCAATCTGTGATGAGTTATGTTAGATTGTCCAGATACACCACACCTAGGAAATAGTGATATGATTCTTGAGCCAACATGAAATCTAATGTCTATATAATGACATTATGATGAACTACTTTTATGATGCAAAATAGAAGTGTTGATTTGTTGAAGGCGTTGTGGAATATGTTGGTGATGCAATTTTGAGTGAGCAGAAGAGGATCTATTCAAGCAAGTTGTGCTACTTCTAGATCACACCACCTATTATTTTCTAATTACAATAGTCAAATCCCCTAACCGGGTAAGCTCTAACAAGCTTCATTGTACAAATCCTCTAACAAGGTGATCCATTAGTTTGGGTTTGAAATCCTCTACCGAGGTTACTCTTAATAGGGTACTACCTTTAATAGGGTATAGCTCCTAATAGAGCTTTGGGATCTTTAACAAGATTCACTCCTAGCAGAGATCTTTTTTAGACCTTTACCGATCAATTACCTATTACTACAGATAGTTAACTTGTGAGTCCCATGTCACTGCGGTTTTTCCCATTTGGGTTTTCTATGTATAAACACTTGTGTTATGGTGGATTTTTTACTTGTTGTGGATGCTTTAATATCATTTTGGATTGCATGCATATTATTAAGTAAAATGGTTAAGTATCTTTACTAGTCTGTGTTTCAAGTGGTATTGTTTTTGGTATCACTGATTCACACCCCCCCCCTCTCAGTGCTTTATAATTCTATCAATTGGTATCAAAGACAAACTTCCTTAAGGCTTAATCTCTTGGAAGGAAACCCTAAAGCCACCATGGGGGGTATGAGTTACTTTGATATGGCTAGAGTTCCTGAAGCTACCAAGGAAGAGCTTGAAACCCTAAGGGTTAGATTTAAATCTTCACAAGTCAAAAGGAGAGAGTTGACTGAACAAGTATTGGAGATATCTAACAAATAGTTCTTCAGATGAAGCTAACATTGATGCATTAACTAAAGAATTTGAAAAACTAAAAGGTGAAAAGTTAAATCTGAGAAGAGAGTTAGAAGCCCTAACTATCTGCATGAGCCAAGAGCTTGAAGCAAGGAGGGCAGCTGAAGATCTAATCAAAGAAAGATATCATGAGATTGCTAAGATCAAACAAGAGAATGCAACTTTGTATGAGCATTGGCATGAAGAAAAAGAAAAAAAGGAGGCTTTGCGGCTAGATCTTGAAATGGCAACATCTCTAAGAGACTCTTACAAAACACAATGAAGATCTTACCAAAGAGCTCAGTGAGGCTAATGGAAATTTGTAAAAGTTAAATAAGAGTTCTTCTATGCCGGATGAGTAGATCCAATCTCAAAGGATGAAAGGTGACACATCTAGACTAGGTTTTAATACATATGAGAAAGGAGAATCTTCTGGTACAAAGAGAAACACACACAAAGGTAAAACTGCTCCTAAGGCTAACAATTCTACTGGTAAGAAATTTTTTAAACCTATTTTCTTTGTCTATCATAAACCTGGACATACTAAAAATGTGTGTAGAAGCAGACCTAATGAGAATACATGCTATAATACAAATTCTAGGTATGTATCTAGGAGATTTGAAGGTCACTGTTCTACATGCAAAATGTATGGACATAGATCAGTTGAATTCAGATATGGAGCAAACAATCTGGCACCTCACATGAATCCAAGACCTAATGGTGACTAGAGGAGATCCTATGACAACTGGGGAAACATGATCTGGCAGAAACCCTATGTCAACCAATTTAGTCCATTTGAAATGGAAAAGGTAACTAATGTTGTTTTCACTATTTGTAACAATTATGGTCATGTGGCTATGAATTGCAGAAGGAGAACTGGAAGAGGTAATGTGAGACCTTGGAGATCATCTGGAATGGCTTGCTATCATTTTCACAAACTGGGATACATGGCAAAGTTTTGTAGAACCAGGAAGAACAAATTGGGTAACCACTCTGAAGATCAGAAAGGTAAGCAGAAGGTCAATGTAGAGGAAACCAAAAAGGAGATGAACAAAATATGGAAAAAGAAGAGTGAGGACAAGCCTGAAGAAGAATCTATTCCTTCACCTAGCATGGAGAATCCTACACCAGAGAACTAAGCCTTTCAACAGGCCTAAGGAGATCATAGTGGTAAATATACTTCCAGACGCCTTGAAGAATGCATGGTAAGAGAGTTTGTATTTTGAGTTGTTTTGCGAGAACTCTTGATATCTTTGTCTATCGGTTTTTCAAAAGGTTGTCAACTGGTTATATACAATAGGTAAAAGTTTAATGCAGTAGGTAAAGTTTATAAAAACAAGTTTTACTATGTTATTTTTACCCTAATTGTATTTGAAAGAGAGTTCTTGAGCACCTACAAAGTGATACAGAGATTTGCCAGCTAATTGTAGATAGATTTGAGTTGTGGATTGAAAGATTCAATCAAATTTGAAGATTTGTAAAGGTGAAATGGGTGTACAATCGAGAGATCAACCGGAAACCTCGCTAGTGCAGAGGAATTAAGGTATTCTTTTGTTAATCTCTCTCAAATTGAGTTTATCTAGAATGGCATCGTCATCTAAGTAGAGAGACTTATGATCACTCTTGAACCTATGGAGTCTATGGAAATAGACAAAATAGAGTCATATAATGCTTTGTCTCAAGTTCCTGATGATGTTATGATAAAAGGTGATTTATCCAGTTACATTGATTGTAAAATTGAAGATTTAGGATCATTATCAATTTACTCTCAACTGAAATCCTTGTGTGATAAAAGCGAAAAAATCAAACCCGAGTAGATTAGGGTTTATGAAAAGGGTTTTCACAATGCGGCATATTTTCTTGAAGATTTTGAAGAACATGTTAGGATAATTCTTAGTCATGTGCATGGTGAAAATATGTATATTGAAAGGTCACACATAATCATAAAGGAAGAAATCCATGCAATGACTAGTTTTTGGCAAATCGGTGAAGTTCCTAAGCTGATGAAGATTAATTCAAAAGAAATAGTGGTAACACTAAATTAGACCACCTCTAATAGTCGTGCATTTTCAGTTAACAACATTAAGGACCCAACAGTTAGACTGGATACTATGGTTATTGGGTACATGATATTTTATTCCAACAGAATGAATAGTGTGCCATCTGCAGCTGTGCATGCAGCTTATAGATTGATTGCTAAGAATGCAGATTATGACCTATGTGAGGCTATAAGGAGTCAACTGATGTTGAACCTACAATAAATTAAGAAAGACAACTGTCAAAAGTTCAAATTTGGTCAATTATTGATTGGTCTATTCTTTTATTTTCAGAATTTCCTACCAGGAATTGGTGACGTTCAATGGTCAAAGGACCTACCGGTAACTACTCAAATCAAGAACAACATTAAGGCTACAAAGAACACATTCTCTGCTGCAATGAAAATACATTTTAATGAATTCCAAAAGGATATGAGAATGAGGGTGAGGATACCTGAAGATGTGGTAAAAAACTTTGCTAAAGACATCTATTTCATAGTCACCACATATTTTTGTCTTATGGAGGCCGTAGAACCCAGGGAAGATGAAATAGATGAAATGAGTTATGAAGTCAATTATGGCTTATTAATCGAATATGCCAACAACCTTTTGGCATCTCCCAAGGATAAGAGTAAGAAAAGACTGGGAACATATAAGGAAAGAAATGCACCTTCTGAACCCAGTCCTCCCAAAGAGAAGAAGAAGAAGAAGAAAGTTGAACAAGCACCTCCAGTGACCACTGGTACAAGGGTGACAAGAAGTATCCAAGTTAGAAAGGAACCAACACCCAAAGTATATGATAAGGAGAAGACTGCAATGAAGAAGAGAGGTAGGCAACTTATTCTTCAAGAAGAATATGATGATACTAACACTGAAGAGGAACCAAAGAAAATGAAAGCAACTGGTAAGAAAGCCAAACCAGTAGAAGACACCTTATAATAGGGTATTCCTATTAATTGTTTATCTTCCAAACCTATGACTGATTTTGAGAGGACTATAAAAACATTAGGGAGGAATAGGTTTGATAATGTGAAAGAATGTTTTGATTCATTTGATGATGATCAGAAGGAACAAATTGTTCAAAAGGTAATCAACTACTTATGTCAATACAATCGATTACCTCAGGATCTTAAAAATGATATTTCTGATTCTTTGTATTCAATTCTGGTAAATAAGTGGAAAGTGGTGGTTGAACAAGATCAAGAAATAATTGATAGTATTTTCATTCAGTATTTTCCAAAATTGTCTAGAGATGAATTATTAGCATTGCTTGATAAATTCAAAGGACAGTTTAATTCTAAGGCAAGAAGATTGATGTTAATGAATGGAAAGGTGCAATCTATTGATGTGGAAACTCATTAGATTTCTATAAATATTCAAAGGATGCATGAGCAGATAAAGTCTCATAAAATTGATCAAACAAAGACTAGAGAACAACCAGAGTTAGATGAAGATGAAATTATTGCACTAGATATTGTCTATCCTATTAAGCATAAGGATGACTCTCTATCGGTTATCTTTGTAGATGATATTCAGGATACCATTGATTTATTTGGTAATATCATTAAAACTTTTATGCAACCATTACAGCCAATGGTCATTATTGTTATACAGGAAAAATAAGTTGAAGCACCAGTAATTCAACCTAGTGTGGATATTCAACCTCCACTGGCGAAAGAACACCAAGTGGAAAATCAATTGCCACTAGTTACAATGGTTACTCAGGAGAAAAAAATTAAGGTAGAACAAGAGAAAGAGAAACTTGAGAAAGAGGTTGAAGCGAAGGCATCTAAACAGAAAAAGGAGACAGAGAAAGAGAAAATAGAGGAGAAGATACCAATTGAAAATGAAATAGTAATGGTTAAGCAATAAATAGATGATGAGGATGACTCAATCAACATCAAAGGGCCTATAGATCTAGATAATATGAGTGCATATGAACTCATGGAGATTGCAACAATGCTGGAATATAGAGCTCAAAAGAAAAGATTGAAAGAGCAGAGGAAGGAAGCAAAAACAATTCAAACTGTCATTGAGATTCTGTCTAGTCTTCTACCGGAGACCGACATTGGAAACTTGTCAAATCCTATTAGAAAGCTTGGCCAGTTGGTTGATGATGCTTCTGACCAAATGAAGTCCCTTGAAGAAGCTACTCAGACTTTAGCTAAGAAGAATTATAGACAAAAGAGAGGAGAGAGAATAGTGAAAGATATTGATACATGGAAGATTGCTTTATCCCTGAATTAAGATCTTTTGAGGACTACTATTGAAACAGGAGGAAGGGTACTATCCTATACATCTAATATTTCATTCTTATAAACTTATTTGATTAAGAGGTGAGAAGAGATAGAACAAGAACTTGAAAGGATATGTACTACCTACATACCTTTATAGGATTCAACCTTAGCTTTTGGCGAATCGGTTGATGATTTGCAAAATTAGTTAGATGTATATGATTTTGAACAAGCTAAGAGACTCTGATCCTTAAAAGAGCTAAAGAACCAGTTAAGACCCAAAGTGGAAATCTTACAACGGGCATACAAGGATGCAAAAGTGGTTTTGGCTACTCCTGAAATGAGCACAGTGGATGCGATGGAAGAATTCACTGCACAGGTTATGACAACCATTGAGACCATTGAAACCTTATTGGAAACATAGGAAAATGATTTTTCTCATATGAAGATCACTTTTAGTGACATTTTCTTGAAAATTGCAGTAAACACTCATTGACAAAGACTCTTGAATTTCTATATATGTAATTTTTTTATGCAAATTTTGATATAATATATATGTATTTTACTTTTTAATTTGGCATTGTTGTCAAAGGGGGAGTAGAAATATGTATGTGCTGTCCAAAATTTGTATGTATTGTTAAGGGGAAGTAGAAATATGTTTGTACAATTTTTGTAAACACACTTAGTTGTAAAGTTGTAAAATTTTCTAAGTGTTTCCATCAATGCCAAAGGGGGAGATTGTTGGCTTGATGATGATTGTAATGGATGACTCCATGTGTTGTCATTGATGGAACATATACACACATATGTTCACATTGTCTTAGTCATCTTAATTAAAATAAACCGGTATTACTCCTAAGTCTTTGTATTGCAAAATCGATATTATATGTATAGTTAAGTCTAAATGGTTTAGAGGGTGTCTAACTAGTATATGTAGATAGCCAGTATATGCAGGAATGGCTTGACACCAACTTGGAGATTCAGCAGAGATCTTCAAAGAAGAAAATGGAGGACAATAGATCTATGAGTTGGAAGAGTTTAAGTCTTAAGCAGTATCGGTGTTTCAACCGGTTTCACTAATTGTGTGATGAGTTATCACCTGTCGTGATCACTTATCCCTAATCGACATATTTGGTGGCAATCTGTGATGAGTTATGTTAGATTGTCTAGATACACAACACCTAGGAAATTGTGATATGATTCTTGAGCTAACATGAAATCTAATGTCTATATAATGACATTATGATGAACTATTTTTATGACACAAAATAGAAGTATGGAGTTGTTGAAGGGGTTGTGGAATCTGTTGGTGATGCAGTTTTGAGTGAGCAAAAGAGGATCTATTCAAGCAAGTTGTGCTACTTCTAGATCACACCACTTATTATTTTCCAATTACAACAATAGTCAAATCCCCTAACCAGGTAAGCTCTAACAAGATTCATTATACAAATCCTCTAACAAGGTGATCCATTAGTTTGGGTTTGAAATCCTCTATTGAGGTTACTGCTAACAGGGTACCACCTTTAACAGGGTATAGCTCCTAACAGATCTTTGGGATCTTTAACAGGACTCACTCCTAGCAGAGCACTTTTGTATACCTTATCGGTTAGTTACCTATTACTACAGATAGTTAACTTGTGAATCCCATCTCACCGTGGTTTTTTCCTTTTGGGTTTTCCACATATAAACACTTGTGTTATGGTGCATGTTTTACTTCTTGTGGATTCTTTAATATCATTTTGGATTGCATGCATAGTATTAATTAAACTGGTTAAGTATCTTTATCGGTCTATGTTTCAAGTGGTATTGTTTTTGCTGTCACTGATTGACCCCCCCTCTCAGTGCTTTATAAGTCTATCACATTCCTCCTATGATTCTTCCATGTGTTACCCAACCTTCTCCATTACCTACTTATCATAATGTCCCACCTCCTTATTCTCAATCTCTTCGTTTAACAAACATTGTCTTCCTTACAACAACAAATAGCTTCTATGAATCAGTCCAAGTATAATGTGCCCACATTTGATGTAGTGAGCCCATTATCCAATGACATTGTTAGAGTCGTCCCTCCTAAAAATGTAGAATTCCCTCAATGTGAACTTTATAATGGAAAAGGTGATCCGTTAACTTATGTTAAAACATTCCAAACTTTGTGTAATGACTTTGCTCATGATCAAAGATTGTTAGTGAAATTGTTTACTAGAACACTAAGGTATAGAGTTTTGCAATGGTATTGTTCTTTAGCTCCTTATTATATTACTTCTTTTCAACAATTGGCTAATGCTTTTATTCAGAAGTTTCACAATAACATTGGTCCTAAAGTTACTTCGACTGATTTGATGCATTGTAAACAAGATGTTAAAGAAAAAGTGACTAATTTTATTACTATATATAAGAATTTGTATTCTCAGATTTCCTTTCTTGTGCCTGATCAAGATAATCAAAATATTTTCATTGCTAATTTATAAAAAAGATATTAGGGATAAACTCTCTTAACTGAGTTTGCTTCATTTCCGCAATTGTGCACATTACTTCACAATTATCAACTGACTGTGAGTCAATTTGAACAATCATCTCCTTTAATGGATCTGAGTGATAAGGGTGATAGTGCTCAAAAACCATTTGTTAAGTTCAAGATAAACAAATGATTCATCAAATTGAATGACAGCAACAAAAACAATCAACTGGTAGGCACTATAGGTGTGCCTTCTTTGTCTAAATAATTTAAAAGAGAAAAAGAATTTACTCATTTGAATGAATCTTTGCATAGCATTATGTCTCAGTTAATACAAAGGAATGTGTTAAAAATTCCCCAAATCAAGCCAATTGATCCATATAAGACAACTTCACCTTACTTTGATGCTAAATCCCTTTGTCAATACCATCGTCAACCTGGTCATGACGCTAAAAAGTGTTTTTCATTGAGAAGTAATATTCAAGAATTGATTGATAACAATACTATATCTGTTGTGGGTGTGAATGATAAAGGAAACAAATATGTATCTCCTCCTAATCAAAACCTTCATATTTTCACTAATCCCTTACCATCCCATTCCACTAATGTGATTGACACTGATCATTTTACTTTCTCTCACAATGATGTTGGCCTTATATCTAATAATATGGTGAACCTTGTAGATCAACAAGAACCTCCTAAGGATTCATGCATCACATTTGATCCTAGTGAGACCATTAAAGAAATTGATGGCCCATTATACATAAGTACAAAAATCAAAGGTATAGTTGTTTGAGGAGTACTTATTGATCCTGCTTGCATGGTTAATGTGATAAATGAAGAATTTCTTTAAACTTTGCAATTGCATCGAGTGATATATGATGATATTGATGTGGTAGTTAAAGTTTTTGATGGCTTCCCTTGTCCTGCTATGGGTTCTATAACACTTCCTATTGATGTTGGCACTTAATTCTTAGATGTTCAATTTTTTGTCATTCCTACATCCGATCAATTTCTTGTGAAGTTGGGGCATCCTTGGATCTCTTCCATGAAAGCCATCACTTCTACTTTTCATAAGTGTTTGAAATTTTCTCATAATGGTAAAATCATAACTATTAATCATAGCATATATCAGCCTACAATGAGGCATGGAGATGTTTGTCTTGATTATTTCTGGTGTAAATGATTCTAGCCTCTTCATACTAGAAGTGATGCTCTCTTTAGATCATATCAAAATTAGAAAAATGAAATGATTTTTTCATTGAGTAAACCAAGAAATCCAACACTTTGCATTCCTCTTGATGATCATACCCCACTTCTTGAGGATAAGATTATTCTTCCTCCTAAGGAAAGAAATAATCTTCTTCCCGAAGAGGCACCTATTCCTTCTCCTAAAGAGAAGAGTATCCTTTCTCCAAAGAAAAGAGATATTCGTCTTCCTAAAGAGGAATCTATTCCTTCTCCTATGGATGAGTGTACTCTTCCTCCCAAAGGTAGAAAAAATCTCTCTTAAACATCAATCTATTCCTCCTAAGGCTAGACCTATCCCTCCTCCTCATGATGGACCCGATCTCCTTCCTACACCTCCCATTCCTCCTTTATATGGTGTGGTTCCTCCTCCTTCATCTTATAGAGAGAAATGGCTGGCCTCTCCTACTGTACAACCTAAAAGACCTCAACTAATTCATCCTTCCCTAAAAGAAGAGAAGAAGCTTATACCTGATGAACCTAAACCTCATCAACCTTCAACCAAAACTACATGAAACCGTTGTGCAAGAGAACACCGACGAAGATGTTAGGCTAGAGCTCATGAAGTTGTTTCCCAAACCATTTCTTCTCCTAAAACACCAACTATTGACATGATTCCATTTTCTCCTAAACAAGATGTTCAACCTAATTCTCTGAGATGCAAAATGCTTAAAACAAATGATGGTTCAAGTTCTATTTCTATTAGAGCTCCTATTCTTAGTAATCTCGATGAAGAAATAGGTGAGAATAATTTTAATGATGAATATATTGATCTTAATATTTTTTATGATGAATATGAATATGCTAATGTTGATAATGACTTATATACAAAATTTTCAAATGCATTAATCCTAGCTCCTAGGAATGAACAATATGACTCATCATTAGAGCATGGTCCTTGTTTGGAACTTGTGATAGCTCCATCTACTATTCTTGATGCGGCTCCTCATGTGTTTTCCACCTTCTTGAAATAATGATTAGAAAAATAGGGGGAGGATGACTTTCTTGATTACCTTCATTAGCACCATAGATTCTCTTTCTCTCTCCTCTCTTTCTTATTTGTGACATTCTTCTATTTTTTCCCCTATCCTTCTATTTGTTGTCCCTAGTTTTGTCGACTTGAGGATGATGCAAAGCGTTGAGATCTATTTTGGTCTCTTCCATGTTGACTCAAAAGACACATGTGTTCCCTTCTTCCATGGTGGTTTCCTTTCTTTGGGGGATGAGGACAGTTCTATGCACGCGCGCGCGCGCACACACACACACACACACACACATATATATAGATGATATACATGAGTTATCATAAAAATCATATTGAATCAAAATTTAGTTAAAACCACCTCATGTTTTCTATTTTGTGTTCACTATCCTTTGATTTTGTTAGAAAAAATGTACCACTAAGAGGGGGGTGAATCAATGGTTCTCAAACTTTTCCCTTAAACAATCCTATGTGAGTATATCGGTTTACAAATCTAATTGAATGTAGACTTACTAGTTAGATGGGAGACTAACACAAATGGACTCACACATAAAAGGGACATCACATAAAACAAGCATATACGAGGAGAACCCAAGATGGGAAAAACCTCAGTCAGAAATGTTGCTCAAGATTACTGCTCCAATCCAGCCACACAATGAAACTCAGATTACAATGTTTAGGGCACTAACCTAGGGAGCTACAACCCCTGCATTGAGATACAACTCAGTAAATACAAAACATAATTATTTTCAAATTAATAACCTTGTTACAAATGGATTTTGTAACACTTCTGCAAATCTCTCTGTTGGATCTTCTATCCAGTTCATTGCCAGTTCTCTCTCTCTCACTGTTGGTTCTCTCTTCTCTCAACTACTCTACTACACCCCTACTCTCCACCGGTACAAAACTCTTCTAGTTCTATTCCTTCCTTCACAATAGTCTTCTTCTTTTCTTCTTTGCCGATCTAAACTCTGTCGGTTCTCTCCTCTGTCACATCAAATGGCTGACTACCGGTTGCCTAACTATTATTGGTTGAACTCTTCAACCATTTTCTCATTCACACACACTCAGTCTCTTTTCTGATAATCATTGAGTACTTGACCTATTTTCTCTCACAAGCAGCAACAACACACTCTCATTCAGTGACACGATCAATATCTTTGGCTCGCATACATATAGCCAGATTTTCCCGTCAAGATGTGAGTTTGAACTTGGCACCTTTAGGGTTTCTGTCATACAACGAATCTACATTCAATTTGATCTCTGATCATCATGACATATCAAGTCCAATATGATATCATGTCCTTGATCAATTTTCAACACTCATTCAATGAGCATCACCCATTTGTCTACCCTGCAAAACATGTCTTCTCTCTTTAGCTGTCTGTAGCGTGTTTTCAGCTATCTGATAAATCACATGATTGATGCAGTTTCCTTCACCCTCTTTGATTTGCAAGATCACCCTTATCTAGATCACTATTGCTTCCTTCATCTCGAGCCACAATCCTCTTCTTTTCTTCCTCGAGCCTCGTAGTCATCATAAATGTTGGACCAATCGCCAACAACCTCATCGACACATCACACTGACATGTGGATGCACACTACATCACCTCCACATGGCCCCTTTGTCGGTATTAACCTTTTCTAAGTCTTCTATATCAGTCCAGACAGGATCACTGACCAACCACACAACCGGGTTCATCTCTCAGTTCACAGACCCTATCAGTTATACCCTAATCGGTCTGCCTTCAACCTTGTAATCTTCTTCTCTTCCAGTGGAGCACCAAAATGGGTCGCCACATTTTCCAACCTACCTCATGATCACCTTCATCAAATGGGATCCTTTTGTATCTGCACTTTGTCACCATTAATGGTGGTCATAGTTATTGGTAAACACCTTAATGAGACCATGTCATCAACCTACAACTGACTCCATCTTCAATCTGACCATTGTCCTCTATCTGTAGCTGCTCAACCTTGCCTTCTTCTTCATTAGCCCAGACCATATCTTAATTGGTTTGTCATAGTGCCAAACCCATCGCAATTCATATGTTGGTCCAATGCATATCCTTGATTTCATGCACTTGAGGCATTCCTTTGATTCACCGATAGATCTAGTGTGAGCCTTCAAACACCTTCCTTTACCTTTTGTCTTATCTTAGAAGACTATGATGCATTCCATGCATAATAGGAGATAGGCTCCACTTACCAGTGGGAGTGGATGCTTGTCACCTGCATCCTGCAATGCACTCATGTGACTTCCTTTTTTGTGTAGCATATCTTCAAACAGACACATGTGATCTGGTTGGGGCACACTCACTATCAGTCATCTCTTCACATGGTGACTGCATCTCTATGATGAATACTAAGAGGAGGGGTGAATTAGTATACCAAAAAAAGCTGTAAACAAAATTATAAACAGTTTAGCAGATAACCGGTACAGAAGATTCACTAATAAACAGGTTAAGATAAATCCAAACCAAATAGAAAACAAAGCATTCACCCACAAGACCACAATCACCATAACACAAGATATTTGACATGGAAACCCAAATGGGAAAAACCACAGTGAGCAGAAACTCACAAGTAACTATCTACAGAATAAAAGCCAGACCAGTTAAGGTCAGACTAGTTAAGGTCATACAATGTTCTTCACTAGAACAAATCCTGTTATGAATCTAGATCTCTGTTAGGAGATAAGTCCTCTTAAATACTACCTTGTTAAAGGATTTCAGATCCATAGTTGTGAACCACCTTGTTAGAGGATTTACAAAGGCTTTGCTGGGCCTACCCAGTTAAGGGTTTCAGACTTGTCAAAGATACTAGTAATCAATGAGTGAATGATCTAGACAATAACACAATATGCTTAATTAGATCGTTGACAACTCATTGTTAATGCATTTTAGCATTACTTCAATCTTCAATATCTTCACACTCTATCTCTTCACATGGACCTAATCTTCTCTTCAATGATCGCACATAACCTTCTCTCTTCTATGTCTCACATATCACACATCTCATATGCAAACCCTAGACATGATGTCCTTATAAAGGAATCTGATTTCATGTTGGTCCAATTGGATTAGACTACAATTTCCTAGGTTTAGTGCATCTAGACACATTTCATAACAAGACACAAAATCACTGCCAAAGTGTCGGTGGATGATAACTCATCACACATCACAGTAATACTGGTTGGTAACTCATCACAGAGTAATACTAGTTAATACAATATACCGATTATTGGTTCTCAAAAATGAAGACTAGTAGATCGTAGTTTTTCAATAAAAAGTTAACTACTGCTTGGTTCCTTCGTACCACTTGAGCTCCTCGAACCGCTTGGGATACTTCTACCACTTGGGTTCTTCATACCGCTTGCGGTCTTCATACAATCTGTGACCAGTAAACCATTTTCTGCAAAACACTGATAGTCTAAAGACTATACATTCAATAATACACAATACCAATTAGAACAATTACCGGTTAGAACAATTACCGGTTGAGCATAACTCATACATCAAGAAAGTGTGTGTCCATCAATGACAATCAAAACATCATCAAAATGCCAACAATCTCCCCCTTTGGCATTTATGGCAACACTTAGGAAAAATTTGACATCTAAGTGTTTTTACAACAAAAATGCCATAATCAAAATTACTCCCCCTAAGCATATACACTATCCCTTTTGCAAAAATTACAATGTACACTACTCCCCAAAGTGGTAACATGAAAGTACATGAAATGGTAACATTCACCAAAACTTTAATGTACACTACTCCCCCTTTGCCAACAATGACAAAGTAATGCAAAATAACCCCTGTTTCCTTATATAATAAAAAATAGAGTAAATGTTCATGACAATAAGGAACGAGTTTCTCAAAAATAGATTTAAAGTCCCGCACAAAAGTTTTCATGGCCAATGTCCATGACTCAAGTAATGAGGTAGAAACCTCACTTTCAGTCTTCATGTAGAATGCTAGTTCCTCCATTTCATCGATGGTACTCAGCTCTTGAGTTACCATGATAGCTTCTAGGTTGAGAAAACATTTCTGAAGAATCTGCAATCTTGGCAATAGGAGCAGTTGAAGCTCCTTGAAATATTTAGTCCTATTGTTGATCTATGAGTCCATCTTGGTAGTTTGATATTGATAATGATGAACGGTTTGTCCATAGGTAGTGAATGAATCATATGGCATCTTGAAATTGCTGATATATGCCTGTAACTTGGATTGGAGGTGAGCTTTCTGTTTAAGCACATTGTCACAAAATAGATGGGGTTGGCAGATTTTACTCAACATTAATTTACTTTCACCCATAGCAACATTGATATCATTCTGCTGCTTCAGTAGTTGTGTCCTTAGTTCATTCATTTGCTTGACTAAGGCAACATTGAGTTCCTTTTCATGGTTCTTCTTTGCAGTTGCTTTAGCAACATCTTCCAAGCATTGTACCTAGTCCTCCACTACGGTACAAAGAAGTTTGAGCTTGAATAGAGAGGAATCGGTACTAGGGAGGTTGGTACTGGGAATTAGACTGGTGAAGGGTGTCAACCACAATTTGTATGACATCCTATTCTTTCTTCCTTTGCAATTCTTCCAGTCTCTCTTGTGCAAGTTTGATGCTTTGTAGTAGCTCAGACTCATCTACTGATTGAGTCAGACTTGCAAGAATTGGATCAATAGGACTAGTGTTATCAACCTGTTTGGTTTGATCACCGGTTGCCTTAGGAATCTGCCCTGCTCCTTTTGTTTTGGTCTCTACTTTTTTGTTCTTCTCTACTTCCTTCTCCTCTTCTGCTCTTTTCTTATCCCCTTCTTTCTTCTTTTGCTCCTCTTCTTGTGTTTTCTTCTCTTCCTCCTTCTTCCTTTCTTCTTCCTTCCTCTTCTCTTTTTCTTTTCTCTTATCTTCTTCTCTCTTCTTCTCTTCCTCTTTCTTCTTTTCTTCCTCTTTCTTCTTCTCTTCCTCTTTCTTTTTCTCTTCTTATTTCTTCTTATCTTCCTCTTTCTTTTTCTCTTCCTCTTTTCTCTTGATTTCTTCTTGCCTTGCTTTTTCCTCTTGCTCTTTCTCCGTTGTCTCTTTGTCCTATTTCTCTTTCTCAACTTGTTCTTTATCAAGAGTGAAATCCTCAATATCTAATGCATCAACATCGATAGTGTCAATTTGTTTTGTCACTCTTTCTCCTTGACTGTCAAATACCTCATCCGATTTGTCTGAGGATAGGTCCAGTGATTGATCAGCCTTCCTAGCGGCTTTAGATACTTGATGTATTTTGATAGCAACTTTCACATGTATGTGAGTATCCTATTCCACTTCAAGAGCTTTACCTTCTAGTAGCCTGAGTCTTCTCCTTCTCATGAAGAATATGCCTTTGTTCTTATCCATTATTTCAAATAATTCCGAATTTGAAGCATCGGGAAAATATTGTGCAAAAATTTTCTCCCTGATCTCCTGTTCTCTTTCAATGGAAATGTGCCATTTATTATCTAAATAATTATACAAAGAATCTGGTGTAACCAATCTAATCTCAGATGATGACCAATCATTAATACATAAGTATTTAATGACTTCCTATTCTACCTCTTCTTTCTCATTATCATTAAAATCATCAAAATATTCTTTTAAATCATCAAGCACTTTTCTCCTAATATTCTTTAGTGTCCTCTGACAATGTGTCATTAGCTTATAAGAGGAGATGTCTATATTTACCGGTGTAGAAGTTGTAGGTACATTATCAATAGACTTCGCCTTCTTGCTTGATTGCCTTGTCTTCTTTGTTTGAATCTCCGGTTCCATGTCCTCTAACTTCGGTGAGTGGGTCTTGGATTTCCGCTTCCTCTTGAATACCTTTGCTGGAATAATCTCAGGTTTCTTCTTAGCTAGTGACCGCTTGGTCACTTTCGGACTGGCAGAGGTAATCGGTGTAGATACCGATGGCACTGATTTGCCTTTTTTTTGTTTTGGTTCTTCAATCGGTGTGACCCTTTCCACATAGGTACTGGTTCTCTTTTTATTTGCATCCAGTGGTGAGGCAAGTAGGGTAGAGGCATACTCGATCAACATGTCATTCATCATTTCATACCCCATAGGGCCAACTACTTCCTTTCTTGGTTCCACCGCTTCCATTATGTAGTCATCTATCCTTATTGTGAAGCAAATGTCATCTTCATACTTCTTCACAATATCATCAGATATCCTCATTCTCTGGCTCATCTTCCACTTGAATTCATTAAAATATTTATTCAGAACCTCAGGATATGTAGTTCCCACTACTTGTAGAATATCCTTAATTTTTCTGGAGACCGATAGGTCTGTAGACCATTGAACATCACCTACTCCAAGTTAACCTTAGAGAATTGTCCTATTTGATGGACTTCAAGGTTAAGTTGTCTTATCGTCAGTGATTTTTGTATCTGTATCTTTTGTGTTTATCATCGGTGATTTTTGCGATCAGGTTTGCGGGTGTGTTTTCAGCTCTACTTGTGTTAGTATTTTTTTGCCCACGTGATGAGGTTTATTTTCACCATTTTTCGTGAGCTTTCATCTCCTATTGGTGCACAATCTCTGCAATTTATTTCCTTGTGCCCTTGACATGAACTTTTTATTTGCGATTTCCATCTTTGTACCTCTTTTCGACGCATGTTTCAATTTGCATTTTTAAGTGATGCGATTGGTGGTTGTGGGTCTGTGTTTTTTGGCGCGATTGGTGGTGATTCTTTGTTTTTAAGCCTGCGCAACATTGAGTTTTGGTCATGAATGGGTGTGGTTTGCGGCTCAGGTTTTCTGTTACCTGCATCTTTTTTCTTTTTTCCATTTCTGGGTTTGTATCTATACCACCTAGGGTTTTTCATGAAGACTCCATACTTTTTTTGAGGCTAAGGTTTTCAGAAAAATCATTTACAAAAATCTATTATTTGGGTTTTTTGAAAACTCTACTGGTTCCCTCTCAAAATTTTCCAACAGAAATTGCTTCTGTAGATAGGTACATAGGTCAAATGTAGTGTCTTCCTTGATCATCCTGTAAGAGGCATTCACTGCAACAACAGGGAAATAATCATTTTGCTGGCATAAAACATCTGGTAACCAATCACCATGCAAGCATATTTTACCAGATCATCAAAGATGGTGTTGATGGTCATCGCCCATTGGTCAATCATAGAACCGGTGAGCTTTATCATTTCAGTTTTGGGGACCTTCCATAGAGCTAGTACCTCTCCAATATTGTAGAAACCGGTGACGATATAAATTGCTTCCGGTGTGATGTCATGGGTCTTCTTGAGATACATCTTGTCACCATGCACTCTGCTAAGGATGATGTGAATATGTTCTTCTCTGAACTCTTCCAGAAAATATATCGCATTGTGCAGTTTCATCTTCTCAAGGACACTATACTCAGGTTTGATCTTCTTGTCATCCCCACAGAATAGACTTATCTAGGAATGAATCACTAGGGATCCTAGGTCTTCCAATTTATAGTCTATATACCTTGAAATATCTCCCTCAACAATAACTCCAGCGGGTATTTGAGATAGGGCATTATATTTCATTTTCTTTTGAAGAAATTTGGTTGAATCTTCAGGTGCACTAGAACTAGACTGTGATGCAGAAGCCATGATCAAATGATAAGAAAGAATTTTAAAAAATACCTTCACAAATTGGAATTTAGGTTTTCCAATGTCACACACAAAACACCACTTCGGTTGCAAGTTCACCGCTTAGAGTCCTTCACTGATTGCTTGAAGATGATTGCAAGATTTCTTACAAGATCTCATCAACTGGTAGACAAATAGCTCTGGTTGCTTTGCTCTTAAAAAATTCTTCTTTCAAAAATAGATAAGTGAAAATGATGATAAAAACCCTTTTAAACAAATTCTCACCTACCATAATAAATGGATCACCGCTAGGGCACAAACCCTAATTTTGCCTTTTACCACTTCAAATCTTCTATCGATTGACAAGTAACATATATTGGTTAAGGTCTTTACTGATATAAACCAGGGGTTGGAAATAATTTACCGATATGTTCCCCCTAAGCTTTTTTGAAGCTCAATTTGCCGGTTCAGAGACTTCCACACTAGGTGCAAAAACAGGTTCATTTTGTGACTCTTCTTCTGATTTATTTTTCCAAGTTTTATTCATTTCCATTTGAAAGGTTTCAACATCAATATTCCCATCTGGAGTGATCGGTATATCATCCGATAGGTTCTTTCTCAGTTTGCAAGTTCTGGCAGTGTGTCCCGGTTTATTGCAATGATAGCATACCATTCCAAGTGTTCTCCATGGTCTGTTATTCATACTTCCATTCTTCCTTCTACATGTTGCAGTAGTGTGACCGCTACCACAACAGATCAAACAAGTTGCTCTCCAACCAGTTTCTGCTTGATAACCACCTAACCGATGGTCATAGGTATTATACCAATTGGGATTCCGGTTCACAGAAGGTTCCGAGATAACTCCTTGAGTCTTTGGAGGATATCTCCCAGTGTTTTGCAAAACTGACCTGCATTCAAATTCTCTATGCCCAAACTTGTTGCATGCATAACAGTTTCCATTGAATCTATTGGATCTAGGCATATTATTTTGAAAGTAAGGAAAATTGTTGTAGGCCTTGCTTCTACACACATTAGCAGTATGTCCTTCTTTGAGACAATTAAAGAAAATAGGTTTAAATTTCTGCTTACCTTTATCCTTGGATGTCGGTTTCTTCTTTGATGCTTCAACTTTTCTTCCAGAGGTCTCACCTTCCTCATACCCAGAGAAACCAAGTCTAGTGGTATTCTTTACTAGCTTTGCCAATTCTAGCTTTTGCTCTAGCTTAGCAGTACTCTAATTGAATTTGGCAAGTATCTCCTTTAACTCAATAAGTTCCTTGGAAATAGTAGCATTACATTCCATCAAGGTTGCATTCTCAGAAATAACCATGTTTAGTTCACCTTGCATTTCTTCTTTTTCCACTTTACTCTCCTGAAGATGAGTGGTAAAGGTACTGATTTCTTGCTTCAGCTTGGAGATCTCATGATCTTTGTCTTTTACCAGATCTTCACCTTTCCTTCTATTCTCAAGCTCTTGACACATTTTGATAGTCAGTCCTTCCAACTCTTTTCTCATATTGGCTTTAGATTCATTCAGTTTTTCAACTTCTTCAACTAGGGCATCCATGTTAGCTTCATCAGAATAGATAATGCTACGCCTCTTCATCACAATCAATAACTTAACATCTTGTGCATCCTTCTTGTACATTGGTCATAAGTTTGCCTGTTGACAACTACTCACTTGGTTGATTTGTCTTCTCCATGTCAACACATATTCTCCTTACTGGTGACAGACTACACCATTAACTTGTCCATCTCTGCCACACAAGTCAAACACTGACTTGTATATTGGTGATTCCAAGGGTCATTCCTCCAAATTATATTCTCTCCCTTACCTTATTGATGCACTGCAACACAAGGTGATATCAAAGATATCTCATTATGTAAGCATCCATGACAGTGCAACACATACATCTCATATACCGGTATCCTACCTATACCAATTGACATCAATAACAACACAATGCCAACAATCTCCCCCTTTGGCATTGATGTCAATACATGTAGTATTTGTCATACTACAGAATCCTTCTCCCACCTTGACAACAATGGTTTTCACTCCTCCTTGTATCTACCGGGCACTGACATAAATCTTTCTCTCCTTTTTCTTTACCAAATGTATCTCCTCTTTTGATACCAATTGGTACAATTTATCAAGTTATAGCTCTTGAGATGGACATCAATTGACACCAATTTCTCAGCAACAAAGTGTATATACAAACCATAAGCCTTTGCATATACAAGTCTAAGACCAATTGAAGGCACATGTGTCAGTGAACAAAACTCACCAGCCAGTCAGACTGCATCATCTCCCCTTTGATATGCAGAATTTATTCTAACCCCAATTAGCTGATATCAAGTGTTGAAGCTGACACTGATACCAATTGTATCTTCTCTGATACCAACTTTATGTTCTCCTATGCAAGTAACTCTCCCTTATTGCAGACAACTCTTCTTGTGATCTAGTTGCGATTTCAATTAGATAGACATTGAAATATTTCACAACCCCAGATACCTCCAAAGACACAAACATACTGGTACAACCATAGACACTTGCACACCCTTTATGTCCAGCAAGTCTGATATTAGTCAGAAAGCATGGTTGTCAATTCTCCCTAAGTTATTCATCTTAGGTCCACATTATGGGTCAGGTCCAAAATTGGGGAACCACTCATCTCTATATACCGGTTGAGTTGTGCAACTGTGATCATCAAATGATCTTTCAGCTCCATTATATCCACCACAACCTATGACATGATCTTAGATGTACACAATGCCATACAATGCCATGAATCAAACTGGTTAGCCCAAAAACATGTATTCCTGCATGAATCACAATTGGGCCAACATATGTCATTCAGGGCTTCATCAAAACCACCTGAGACATAAACTCAAGTCATTCCATGCTACAGGGGCTAATGCAATAATCTCGAACCTCATTATCGTACATAACCTACAAGTACCTATTAGCATCATATCGGTAACATCTTGCATATACCAGTTTCCTATACCGGTCGATCATCACTACCAAAGCACCTTCCTGTAACTCCTAACATTTTGTGTCACTTTTCATTTGAGTCCAATTGTTAATCTCCATCTATTGACATATGCAGTAGTGATCCAACTCTGATCTATAGATGTGTAGCCAAGGCCGCCACTACACATACTTATCTTCTCATTTCCATCCTTCATATCGGCAGCAACTTGTTCTTCCAAGTGTCCACTTCTACTAAAGGGGTGAATGATAAGTTTAGTATACTACTCCCCCTAAGGTCCTGCATCTCCTTTAACCCTTAGGAGATATCACCTATGCATTGAATGCACAATGTCGGTCCATGGTTACATCTTCATGCTTCTTCCTCCATACTTGCTTGGTCACATCCTTCTTCCTATTTTTCAGTCTTGGGAGCATGTCTTACCTTCTTCTTCTGGTGGGCCCTTTCAATGCCAGACTCTGCATCATAACTGGAAGTAGTTTTGTAGTATCACACAACATTCATCCCAACTTCATGATTGGGGAATCTCTTAACATACCAGTTTGACTAGCTTCTTTTGTTCATGTTACTGAGACGGGAAACCGAAACTAGTGGACAGCTTGATTCTACAGGGACATTTATCCTTTGGTTCCATGTAGGGCTCTGACTTAAATATGCTTTGTATCCATTACTAAGTTGAGCATATATGCTATATTGGCTTCCATATGACTACAAGTCCTTCCTGCATTCATAACTTCTATGGCCAATTTCATTGCAGTTAAAACAAACAATATTTGCATAACCAGGAGAGGGGATATGCATGTATCTACTCTTGGATACATTTTTCTCATATGCCTGATATCTATGAGATCCTAGATTATTCCTTCTAGATCTCTTTCTACATTCTTCTACCCTATGGCCATGAATATTATATGCAAAGAAATAATCGGAGAAGGAAGGTTTATAACTTACAAACTTATTATGCCATGTGTGGGGAGATCTTACCGGTTTAGTATCTCCATTTTTTCTTCTCTGGGAATGGATCCTAGGTTGTCCATTCTCTGTAGCTCTTCCATCTGATCTCTTCTTCTCCCACACTTTCTTTGTCACATGGGTGGTAGAATTTCTTTTTCCTCTACCTGTAGAAGGTCCTATTTGTTGTCTTCTCATGTTCTTGCTTTTGGTGAAGCTGTCTTCTCCCATCTTCCCTTTACCTTTGGGATTTGCATTGTTCCTCCTTCTTGCAACAATGGTCTTCATTATTGTCTATAATTATTCACCAGTTGTGGTTAGATCATCCTTCTTTTGGGGAGTATTCTAGACAATGAAGGTCTGTCCCTTGTTCTCCCCATTTGAGGAGACAAACAAAATGTTATTGTGGGGGACATTCCTATTGGTGGAGCATTCACCAGCACCACTTCCTAATCCTTTGGTATCCTTGGAATGCTTTTTCTTCTTCAACATCTTGTCCAAGGCATCACTACTGCCATCAAACCAGATTCTTACCTTGAGCTCATCCTGACACTTCTCAAGGTTATTTCGGAGAACCTCCATTTCTCCAAGAAGATGTTGATATTCTTTATCCTTTACCTCTAGCTCAGATGCTAGGTATTTACACCAACACTCCTTGGTGTCTTCTTCTTGAGTCTTCAACTCTAAGATACATTTCTCAAATTCTTCAAGGCATTTTATCAATCGGTTCTGCTCCACTATTGCAACATTCTTGAATAACTTGTACTCATTCCTCACTCTACCAAGTTCTTCGAGTGCACTTACAAGCTCTCCTTCAAGATCAACTTTTTCTTCCTCTTCTTCTTTGTCTTCACTATCACTGGCAAACACATCTTGTCAGTAGGAGTGATCTACATGATCATTCCTAGATGTGTGCCTCTCATCTTCTAATTCCTGAGCCATGAAGAGGTGGGTTCCTTCTTCATCAATATTGTGGTTGCTAGCAGATCTACCTTGATCATCTATAGATACATGAGGTGCATTTCTCATCCTATCATCACAAGCTAGTTCTACAGTAGTGGGATCATTTCCATAGAGCTTCTTTAATCTCTCCCATAAGCTTTTTGCCAATCTATATCTGTCCACCTATGAGGAGACATCATATATTAACCCATAGAGTATAGCCTTCATTGTTGCTTCATTGCACTTATTTATTCTTTCTACATCTGAATCGGTGGGAGGATAGAATTTACTAAGGCAACCATTTACAAAAGACATCCAGACATCATACCCTAGAGAGGATAAGTGAACTTCCATTCTACAACTCCAAATGGAATAGTTAGACCCGTTAAACACCAAAGTTGGGATTGACACTAAACAGACCATTGTGTCCTTAAGCAAAAATCTATCCAAGCTAGAGAAAGCTCGTTTAACTAGGAACCTAGGCTTTGATACCAATTGTTAGACTTGACGTACCACTAAGAGGGGGGTGAATCAGTGGTTCTCAAAATTTTCCCTTAAATAATCCTATGTGAGTATACCAGTTAACAGATCTAACTGAATGCAGACATACCAGTTAGATGAGAGACTAACACAAATGCACTCACACATAAAAGGGACATCACAGAACACCAACATATATGATCAAAACCCAAGATGGGAAAAACCTTAGTGAGAAATGTTGTTGGAGACTACTGCTCCAATCTAGTCTCAAAATGAAACTCTGATTACAATGTTTAGGGAACCAAATCAAGGAGCACAAACCCCTTATTTAGGCAACCAACCCAAGGGGCTACAACCCTTGCATTGAGCTACAACTCAGTGAATACAAAATAATTATTTTCAAATTAATAACCTTGTTACAAATGGATTTTGTAACACTTATGCAAATATCTCTGCTAGATCTTCTATCCGGTTCACTACCGGTTCTCTCTCACTGTTGGTTCTCTCTTCTCTCAACTGCTCTACTACACCCCTGCTCTCCACCAGTACAACACTCTTTTGGTTCTATGTCTACCTTCTCAACAGTTTTCTTCACTTCTTCTTTGTTGGTCTGAACTCTGTCAGTTCTCTCCTCTGTAAGATCCAATGGCTAAGTACCAGTTGCCTCACTGTTGCTATTTGAACTCTTCAACCAGTTTCTCACTCACACACACTCAGTCTCTTTTCTAATACTTGTTGATTACTTGACTGATTTTCTCTCACAAGCAGCAACAACACTCTCTCATTCAACAACATGATCAATATCTTTGGCTCGCATACATATAGCTAGATTTTCCCGCCATGACGTGAGTTTGAACTTGGCACCTTTAGAGTTTTCGTCATATGCTGAATCTACATCTTATATGATCTCTGATCATCATGACATATCAAATCCAATCTGATATCATGTCCTTGATCAATTTTCAATGCTCAATCAATGAGCATCACCCATCTATCTACCTTGTGAAACACATCTCCTCTCTTTAGACATCTATAGCATATTTTTTAACCTTTTGTCTGATCAATCACATGATTGATATGGTTTCCTTCACCCTCTTTGATTTGAAAGATCAACCTTATGTAGATCTCTATTGTTTCCTTCATCTCGATTCATAATCCTCTACTTTTCTTCCTCGAGCCTCACAGTCATCATAAATGTTGGACCAATCACCAACAACCTCACTAAAACATCACACAAACCTCTGCATGCATGCCACATCACCTCCATGTGGCCCCTTTGTCATCATTCACCTTTGCTAAGTCTTCTATGTCAGTCCAAACAGGATCACCAACCAACCACATAATCGAGTTCATCTCCAAGTTCACAAACCTTGTCGGTTATTGTACTTTTCTTCTCTTCCAATGGAGCACCCAAACCAGTGGACACATTTGCCAACCTACATCATGGTCACCTTCATCAAATGACATCCTTCTACATCTACACTTTGTTAGCATTATCGGTGATCTTACTTACCGATGAAAACCTTAATGACACCATGTCATCAACCTACAACTGACTCCATCTTCAATCTAACCATTGTCCTCTGTCTGCAGCTGCTCAACCTTGCCTTCTTCTTCATCAGCCCAAACCCTATCTCAACTGGTTTGTCAAAGTGACAAACCCATCACACTTCATCTATCGGTCTGTGCATATCCTTGATTTCATTCACTTGAGGCATTCCTTTGATTCACCAGTAGATCCAGTGTGAGCCTTCAAACACATGCCTTTACCTCTTGTCTTATCTCGGAGGACTATGATGCATTCCATCCATAATAGGAGATAAGCTCCACTTAACAGTGGGAGTGGATCCTTGTCATCTGCATCTTGTATTGCACTCATGTGACTTCCATGTTTGTGCAACATATCTTCAAACTTGCACATGTGATCTAGTTGGGGCACACTCACTGTGAGTCATCTCCTCATATGGTGACTACATCTCTATCCGATGGGAGTCCTGCTATTTTGCATCCACATGGCATACCGGTGACCTGTACATCCTTCTCCTCTTGTGTTGATGTGATTTAGATAATACTTTACCTCTTTGTCACAATCAAAAACTCAACATCTTGCTCATCCTTCTTGTGCACTGGTCATAAGTTTTTTGGTTGGCAACTATTCACTTGGTTGATTTATCTTCTCCATGTCAACACATATTCTCCTTACTGGTGACATACTATACCGGTAACTTACCTATCTCTTCCACACAACTCAAACACTGACTTGTATACCAATGACTCCAAGGTTCATTCCTCTGAATGACATTCTCTCCTTTACCTTACCGGTGCACTGCAACACAAGGTGATATCAAAGATATCTCATTATGTATGCATCCATGACAGTGCAACACATAAATCTCTTATACCTCTATCCATCCTATACTTGTTGATATCAATGACAACACAATGCCTACGGATTTATCCTCTCTCTGGGGCTAAATTATTGTGATAACGTACTTGTCTTTTTGGGTGTATACAACTTTAAGCAATTTCTGTCGGCAAGGCATGTGCAATTTCTTTAACGTGGGGGCATACACTCCTCTCATGATTCTCTCTCTTGGTATTCAAAGTTACTTAGTGAACTTTGTTTTTGATTTGTAATTTTTGGTGTTTTTTCTTTTCATGACTCATAATAAGAGAACCTTACTATTTGTAGTCATGGTTCTCTTTTTCTCTCTCATGGTCTTCCTTTTTACCTTATCATTGAAGTCATAGGATCCTAAAGTCCATTGGGCTCTTGGTGAATCTTATCACTTTGGTGTGGTGAAAGTATTTCAATTTGAATTCATTGTACTTTACCATGAGTATTTGTGTAAGCTCATACTCCCACTAAAATGAGGACTAAATGTAACATCCTAAAATTGCACCCTTTGCAATTTTTGACTATATTTGGATTAGCGATGCACCCTGCCTGCACCTTTATCCTACCCCAAATTAGGGCACAACTAGGGCATGGCACCCTTATCCCTCTTAATGGGGACCTATCTTGGGTGCCTCCCCTTGACCTATCTCAAATTTCAAGTAGGAAAATCCCCCCTATGTCGCCTCATGTTAGAAAATCAGTCAATTAATCCTACAGGCAAGTATATAAGAGGGATTTCCCCTCTCATTTGATAAGACACAAAATCATAAAATTCAATGAAGCATCTAAACATTCAAGAGATCAATAATTCAAGAGAAATTGAGAATTTTTGATCTTCCTTCAAGCTTTGGAGCAACAATAGAGTCAAGATTTCAAGCATTGGAGAGGAAATATGTTAATCTTGGAGGATCCAGTTAACACTAAGAGGGAGGGTGAATCAGTATTAACAATAATTTGAAATCAGAAACTTAGACTCATAAAAATTTCACTAGATCAAATATAGAGAAACACTACAGTCATTTACAATTACCGGTATCTACTGATAAACATCTACTAAACTGATATATCAATGTTGCACATTAAATGTTCTTGCATAAACTAAGAGTAAATCAAACCATCACATCAAAATATTCACGATATGAACACCATGATTTTCATGTGGAAACCCAAATAGGGAAAAACCATGGTGGGAATTGGTACCCACAAATATTTTGCGGTCTTTCAGAATGCACCATGTTAGGAGCCAAGCCCAGTTAGAAGCTTACAATGATGCCCTGTTAGGAGCAGACCCTGATAGGGGTCACCCGGTTAAGAGATTTACCTCAGCCATGTTGGGAGCTTTGATCTATTAGGATAAACCTCGCAAGAGGATTTAGAACTCAAATATTAAGTCACCCTGTTAGGGGATTTTACAATGTGAGGCCTATTAGGACCTACCCGGTTAATGAATTTTAGTTGATGTAATTGTTAGAGAACAAAAGTGAATGATCTGTTAGCACTCAACTGCTTGCTTGATCAAATCCAATTAAGTTCTAAGTCTGCATCACTCTGGCAGATCTTCTCACACACTTGGTTTGAATTCACACACTTCTCAAAATCACTGACACTTCAAAACATCAACCTTACCGACATAAATAACCTTTACAACTAGGTTGACATCAAAACCCTAAGACTTACTACATAGATAATCACAGATCTTTACAACTCATTACAAATAATCATATGGATTATCAAAACCAACTACAAATCAATATCAGTCATTGAATGATCATAAATCATCATAGCAAGTCGATCTAGTACAAACTCAAACCCTTAGCTCATTCTCCTAAGCACTTTGCACATTCCCAAGAAATTCGCTCTCCAAACATGCCAAAACACTTTCAAACACTTCACACAGTTTGTATCATGTTATCATCAACATGTGAACTTGATGTAGATCACCGCCAAACCAAAAATCATTACCAGTCAATAGAATTTTTACCGGTCCTTAAACCCTTCTTAAACCTTGGTCAAAACTCAACAGAAATTATAAACATAACTTTCAATTGTCACAAGATGATGTGATTCTGGTTAGATATATGTTACAATGATAGAAACTTACATTCAAAACCACAAATCCTCAATCATCACCAATTGCCATATACAATCACAATATTTCCTCGTTTACCGGTTAAGGTCCTAATTCTTAGTTTCTTGATTCTTTACCGGTAAGCTCTCTCTGGTAGACCAAAAGATTTGGATGACACAATAAGTAAACATCAGTAGACATGAATAAACATTAGTTTCCATCAATGACAACATAAATAACTGATCAAAGTCATCCATCATGCAATCTCAATCTCTTCATCACAACGTCATCTCAAACAGTCTTGTATCGGTTCAATCATCATTCTCCATCTGTATCAGTTATGCCAAACATACCAACAATATTCCCCTTTGGCATTGATGGCAACACTATGATGAATACTAAGAGGGGGGGGTGAATTAGTATACCAAAAAATACTGAACTTAAACTCTTAACCAGTTTATCAGTTAACCGGTTTAACTGATTTGCTAACAAACTGGTTAAGACAAATGCAAACCAAAGAGCAAATAAAGCATTCACCCAGAAGAGCACAATTATAACACAAGATGTTTTAATGTGGAAACCCAAATGGGGAAAACCATGGTGAGCAGAAACTCACAAGTAACTATCTGCAGAATAGAAACCAGACCGATTAAGGTCACAACGGTTAAGGTCATACAATGTTCTTCACTAGAACAAATCCTGTTAGGAATCTAGATCTCTGTTAGGAGATAAGTCCTGTTAAAGACTACCTTGTGAGAGGATTTCAGATTCATAGTTGTGAACCACCTTGTTAGAGGATTTACAAAGGCATTGTTGGGCCTACTCGGTTAAGGGTTTCAAACTTGTCGAAGATATGAGTAATCAACAAGTAGATGATCTAGATACTAGCACAGTATGCTCGGTTAGATCCTTGATAGATCATTGTTAATGCACATTTAGCATTATCTTCAATATCTCCACACTCTATTTCTTCACACAGACCTAATCTTGTCTTCTATAACCGCACATACAAAACCCTTATCTACTGCTAAAACCCTAGACATGATGTCCTTATAAAGGAGTTTGATTTCATGTCGGTCCAATAGGATTACATTACAAGTTCCTAGGTTCAGTGCATCTAGACACATTTGATAACACGACACAAAATCACCGCCAAAGTGTCGGTGGATGATAACTCATCACAGAAATACCGGTTGGTAACTCATCACAGAGTAATACCGGTTCATACAATTTACTGATTACCAGTTGTCTAAAGTGAAGATTGGAAAAGTGTTAACTACCACTTTGTTCCTTTGTACCGCTTTGAGTTCCTCAAACCGCTTCATGTCTTCATACCACTTTGGATCTTCAATCAGATTGTGACTGGTAAACACCTTCTGCAAAACACTGATAGTCTAAAGACTATAATACATAATGGATTGGAAGCTTGCCAAGATAGTTTTTCTTTTTTAATAATAAAATTGAAAATCAAAATATAACTGTCATCTAATTTTTTATTTAATTATTAAATAGGAAAAACTTAGACGCCATTTTGTGCCTGCACAAACAATTCTGATTGGGATTTCTTGGAATCATAAAAGTTGTAAGGTACCTTCTCATTATTAGGGAAGTTAATTCTATGTTTCTTTTCAGCCATGTACCATTTTGTTCTAGACGATCTGAGGAATTGTCTATTACTTGATAATGCTATTATCTTTACAACATTCACAATTTTTCAAAGTATATTGCGCACTAAAAGTGAAATCTAAAATCATAGTAATGTGAGTAGTTTCTTTTTTTATCATCAAAAACATTCAAACACTTTTATTCTTATTTTTTTGAGAAATAGAATCAAATATATCTATCGTGTTGGGATTAAGGTGTCTCAACCTTGAGTTCAAAAATGCTAATTTAATTATTTGTTTTATTTTTCATTTCACTTTGGAAGTCTTAGTATTTTTTGGGAACTAGTGTCATAAGTTGCTATGTTGAGATTATGATAAAATTTTCTATTATGATTATGACGATTTCTAATTAGGTGAAAGAGTCATGGAGAGTTATATTTTGGCAGTTGGTATTTATGATTTGAGTTCGCTTTTGACAAGTGGTGTGAGGTAAGGAAGGCACCTATTTGGTCATGGTAACTTCTATGTTGTACTTACATTGCATTTGGCAAGATGACAGTTATGGAAGAGATACGTATTGTTGCTTCGGAAGTTGTTATGTGCGACATGTCATTGGATTAGCAAGATGTTGCTTGTGACACAACTTACCTCTTCTGCTTTGAAGTTGGTTTTGGAAACCATGTGCACATACCACTTTGTGATGAGCTCTATAAATATGTTGATGCCTTAGTGGTTTTTTTATGATGAGACAAGTTGAAGGTGTTGTTATGTTGCTAGAATTATTCTCGAAATCTCTATTGTAGACTACTCCTAAAGAGCATTGGCTCTGTGCATTGTATTGTAGCTATTGTTACTGAATAATACAATTGAGTCTGGCTTTTGGAGTGTGGGTTTTTTCTCGAAAGGGTTTTCCCACGTATATCTGGTGTTATGGTTTTATTTGCTTAAATCTGATTTTATATGTGTTTCTCTAATTTGTAATTGTTTAAAAGTTTGTAATAAATTTCTGCATCACCTCTCCTGTTAGATTTAACATTTAGAAGCATTATTCTACACTTAGGCTTCCTTTCCTATTGAAACCATGAACAAATAAAAGAAACTAAGATTTTGTGCTATTATATTTTCTATTAAGCGCGTAGCAGAAAAAAATGAGATAGCCTATTTTTGTGTAAGATCAGCAACTCTGTTTTTTCTATGTCAGAGTAGCAGCTTCGTTTTCCCTTGCATTTAGCTGTATTAGCTTTACTGATGATCTAACTAGTTTCTCTGAATGTGTAATGGAAAGAGTTGAATCTATTACCTTTACTTACTATTTGTATGTCGGTCAACCGAATATGTCTTTGAGTTATTTTTGTATCATTTGTCCTCTGTTTTGTCCTTCAAATGCAGTTGTTGGTCTTTTGGCCAACGAAGTAGCAACATTAATACAGACACAAAGATATGAAGTTAGGCCGTTTATATCAACTGCACAGGAACAAACAATAAGGGAAGAGCTTCATAAACTTAAGACAATTAAAACAAGTGTTTTTATTGTTGATCAAAAATAAGTGAGAGTGTTAAATATTTTAATCTTTAATTAATTTTGTCCTCATATAAATGTAATAACCTTTTAATACTGGATTGTCTTTTTGACTTCCGATGAGGATATAAATGTGGTGGTTGTTCAGCTTCTTTGAAATCTTATAAATAAGCACAATTCGAATCCAATTGCAAGGAGGTGGAGAGTTATGGAGTAACAAAGTTATAGGCATACGCTCCTTCACAAGATTGCCTAAATTGTACAGGCTCAGGCATACAACTCTCTTTTACAGAGTTTGCCCAAATTGGATACATTCCAAGCATACAACTCTCTTTTACAGAGTGCCCCAATGGGATAAATTCAAGGGCACACAACTCTCTTTCACAGAGTTTGCCAAAAATTGAATGGTTCTTACAAATTTTCAATGAAATAAAATTTTATATGATTTGTTATGTGTTTACAATACCACAAATTCTGCTTTGGGTATTGTCCTTTGAATTGATAAAATAATTCAGATTAGTGGTATCAGAGCCATTTTTGATCGCTGCAGGTGCATCTACAGCCAATGAGCTGCTGCCCATACTACGCCAAACTCTTCCTTGTCTTCGTCTTCAGCAGAAGGAAACGAGGAAGCTACTGCAGCATCTACCAAGGAACCAATAGCTGCTACGCCTCAAGCTGACCAAGCTCTTGCTGCTACAGCAGATCAGGAAGAAGCGATTATTCTCTTGAGAGTCTCACTAGCACTTTCAAGTTACATGGCAGAATTTTATTTGGAAGATGATCGAGCAATGGGGCCCATTGCCTTTCAAGAAGGGAGTAATGATCAGAAATAAGTGAGAGTATTAAATATTTTAATCTTTAATTAATTTTTGTCCTCATATAAATGTAATAACCTTTCAGTACTGGATTGTCTTTTTGACTTCCGATGAAGACATAAATGTGGTGGTTGTTCAGCTTCTTTGAAAGCTTATAAATAAGTCCAATTCGAATCCAATTGCAAGGAGTTGGAGAGTTATGGAGTTACAAAGTTATAGGCATACGCTCCTTCACAAGATTGCCTAAATTGTACAGGCTCAGGCATACAACTCTCTTTTACAGAGTTTGCCCAAATGGGATAAATTCAAGGGCACACAACTCTCTTTCACAAAGTTTGCCAAAAATTGTATGGTTCTTACAAATTTTCAATGAAATGAAATTTTATATGATTTGTTATGTGTTTACAATACCACAAATTCTGTTTTGAGTATTGTCCTCTAAATTGACAAAATAATTCAGATCAATTGTCCACGCCCCTTGTGATCTGAGCATGATTTTTTTCATGGAGGCGCAAGAGATGGGAATGATGGAGACTCGTTACATGTGGAGAACAACCCAAGAGTTTACCAGTCTGTGGGATTATGTGCTAAATGCTTCTACAATGTCATCTCTGCAAGGGCTCCTTGGTATCAAAACACATATCCTAAATTCTAAAAAGCTGAATGATTTCCCTGACAGGTGGGAAAGACAATTTCGACTTGACAATCCCAACATGAAAAACTCTGAGCTTAACGCATATGGTTTAATGGCGTATGATACGATCCTCGTGATAGCTCGAGCGATTGAAAAGATTGCAAGAAACTCAAGTTTAAGCTTTTTGACACCCTCAACCCCTCTTGCAGTAGTAGCAAGTACCAAAATCAAAGTATTCCAGGAAGGTAGAAAGCTGTTGCGGGAGATTTTCTTAACAAATTTTGCTGGTTTAAGCGGACCTGTTAAGTTCCATGATGGGGAAATGCACGGCTGTAGTTATGATATAGTCAATATTGTGGGGAAAAGCTATCAAATGGTAGGGTATTGGCCATACAATTCCTCTGTGTTGTTCAAAACTCCCTCTTTTGATAACAAGTGGCTTCGATCCTTGATTTGGCCTAGTGGGTTTTCGACGGTTCCTCGCGGTTGGGTATTACCAACTAGGCTGAAGATCGCAGTACCTACAATATCTAGTTGGGATCAATTTGTCAATGTCTCGTTTAACCCTGATACTAATGAGACTACAGTCAATGGGTTAAGCATTGATGTATTTCATGCTATTGTGCGAAGGCTTGACTATCAACTGCTATATGATTTCATTCCTTTCCCTGAGCACCGCAATTATTCGGAAAATAGTCTTTATCTTTATGATGAACTCGTCCGCCAAGTCTATCACAAGGTCCATAATTTTTTTTCCTTTCTTTTGAAACTCTTTGGGAATAAGATCAGAGATTTGCGAATTTTAAAAAGTTCTTTTGATTGAGCAGAAATACGACGCGGTTCTAGGTGACATAACCACTCAAGGAGCCGTAACGAAATTATGGAGTTCACGCAACCATACACGGAAACAGGTTTAGCGATGGTGGTTCCCACGGCCATAAGGGAGCAGGCCCACAACTCGTGGACATTCTTACTTCCATTTACTCCAGGACTATGGGCTACAACGGCGGCATTTATTTTATTTGAAGGACTAGGAAGTTTTTTTTTATATTGAACAGCTTCCACAATCCATGAAATATTAATTTTGACTATTTTTGGATTAGATTGTATATTGAACAAAGTAGCTCACAGAAGCTAAACCAAACATTTTTTCCTTTAGATTTAGTTTTTGTTATTGCATTTTGACAGTAGCCCTACATATGTTCCTGTTTTGCAGAAGAGAGAATCCATAACTTTTTGACTCGAGTAGTTGTTGTAACGTGGATTTTTGTAGCGATTGTTTTAACGTCCAGCTATACAGCTAATCTTACTTCCAGACTGACTACCCAGCAGATTACCCCACTCATAAATAGCTTTGGAAGTTGGCTATCATAGTTCATATGTCGGTATTTTCCTCACTAACCAGTTTGGAGAGTAGCACAAAAACAACTGGCCCTAACTTCTTCTCAAAAGGCGTATGAGGAAGCTCTATCAAAGGGTGCATTAAAGAATGGAGGCGTGGATGCCATTTTAGATGAGCTCCCATATGTTCGTGCTTTCCTTTCTGGACGATGCGGTTATTCAATGGTGGGGCGTACGTACCATCGTGGAGGCTTTGGTTTTGTAAGTTCTCTTTGGATTCATACTGCTGAGTATTTTGTGGCAAACAGTATTCGAAAAGCCAAATGTTTGTGATGGTTTTGGTGCAGGTTTTCCCCAAGGTTCTTTATTTTTTTAAAGGGATTTTAGATCTTATAGACAGTGATGAGATACAATCTCAAGTATTTCAAACATCCTATCAATATGTGTTCTGATTCTGCAGGATATTCTATAAGACTTGATGTTCAGAGCTTCCAGGGACTCTACCTCATCATAGGAAAAGTATCATTTTTGGTTGTAATCATCATAGGAATAGTATCATCTTTGGTTGTAATCATATTTTTTTCTCAAGCTCTCCACAATTTCATCAAAGATCCAAGTTTTCCGAAACAAGAGCATGGTAAATGGAAATGTACCAAATCTTTTGTAAGATATCTATATTATGAGCAAATTCCACATCAAACTTATAAGGTGGAAATGCCAACTAAGAACGGCAATCTCTCTAATGCAAATAAGAGCTTGGATGACCAAAAAGTGGAAACTCCAACATCCTCCTTTGTAAATCTGGAGACCATAGATGATGATGAGAAATAGATGATGTGAGTTATTTTTCAAACATGTACACATTATAGGATGGAAGAAACAAATAAATATTATAATTTTTGAATAGGATCTTATGCAAGTATTTGGTTAATATTTTTATAAATATCATTACTAGCAATTTTATCTTTGTGTGGAATGGGTATGTTGAATAGGTATGAGAATGATGGGTATGTTGAATAGTCACCAAAGCCCATCAACAAGAACAACTCAAAATCAAATGACCAAACCATCACTTGACACACAAAATCCAAAAGCCCCAAAACTCAGCAAACAAGGCCCCACCCATAAACAAGTGCTAAAAAATAGAGATAGAGATGGGCCAAAAGAGTATCTATGCACCCACTCCATCTATATAGTGGGGGTGAAGCTTCATAATGAATTTGATCTATTTTTTCTTCCTTGTCCTTTGTACCACCATCAATTCTTCTCTTGGGGTTTTAGTTTTGAGGCACTCCTCATGCTTCTATACAAATCCATCAGCTATCTCTAAAGACACATCTCTTTCAGCAGGAGGCTCCATTCCTGAGCTCTTCAATATGCTTGGTCAATATTTTATTTGGAGCCACTGCTGACTTGCAATTGTCACTTCCTTTAGAAGGTTCAACTTCTTTCCCTAATGGGGATAATGCCTTCCTAGGAGTGGTCAAGCCTTCCCCATCGTTGATGGATGCTTTGGGATCCACCTCAATGGTCTCTCCATCCATAGTTGAATTATCCTTTCCCACTAAGTAGTGATGTGGGGAGACTTCATGTCACCATGTGGCTTTGTTATTATTTCTTTGTTTGGCACATTGAGCATGAACATGCCCAGTTTTGAAGCATCTATGGCATCGAAAGCGGATACCTTCATAGTAAACAACTTGATTCCAACATCCATTTTCCATGTTGAGTGATATCTCAGCAAAAAGATCTTTAGTAATGTCAGTATCCACCAAAATGCAAGCATATGTAGTGTGAAAAAAAAAATGACTATCCCTCATCAACCCATAGAAACTTCCCAAGAAAGTTGCCAATTGCTTTGAAGCAAGATTCAAACCAAAACTAAAAAGGAAGGGTGAATGATCAGTTGAGAATCACCATAAACAAATAAATATTAAATGTTCCACTAGATTGCTAATTTTAATCTCGAGATAATTGCAATTCATAGTTTACAATATTAATGATACAAAGAAAGCAATTATAAATACATTGGTAATAATGTCAACTAATTGCATAAGAAATAAAATTCCTACCCTCGAACAATTAGTGAAGAATCCATCAAATAAAAATTTATATTTAAGAAACTTGTCAAGACATAGAATGTACTCATTTAGGAACTTTGTGTTGAAAGGTTGATTATCTTGTAGAAGTACAAAAAAATTGCCTATAAAGACCAATCCCTTTATGAATTTTTTATTTAGCTACCCAATGTCAAACTCAATAAAAACATCATTAATTTTCCATTCTTCCTATGAGAGTTCAAAGTTGACTTTGATTGAAAATATTTTAGAGGATCAAATTTGGCAACAAGATTGGTTTTATTATTGTAAATATAATATCATTTTTTTTTAGAGGTGAAAATAACCACTAGACAAGCATACCCAATTCGGGTTTAGTTGATATTGTATGATATTAAATTTTGGCTCCTAAAGATGATAAACAAAACTTTATGTTTCTTGAGAATCATGTGAGCTAAAGGAGGCCCCAAGAAAAAATAAATCACTAAGATGTAAAGTAATAGAGGTTCTCCTAGAGTAGGTGACACAAGAATAGGTGATTTGAAACATACTAAATTTTTGTGTTGCTCAAAATCCCAATAGCATCCAGTGTTCCAATGAAATATAATTTCCTCTAATAGATACATGATAGTTTATATTTATCTATAAGGTTTGAGATGATTTTTATAATGGCTTGGATTTTTCCTTGTAAATTGCATAGTTGTTTAAAGTTTTCTAAAGGGGGCATTTTTATAACGGATTTAATTTTATTTGTACCACCTTCAATATACCTATTTTTTCATAATTCATACCAAAAAATGTAACATAACACCAAAGATATGCTTATCTCACCAATAGAGGTTTCTAGGAAGGTCTAACTTCTCTTCTATTAGAACCTCAAAGAGCTTTTTACCTATAGGCTCATCTTTGGTTTCTTTATTATAATTATTTGGTCCAATATTCACTTAGAGAGGTTTTCACTAGGGGATCTTATATTTTATTTACTTTTTTGTAATTAAAGAGCTCTTTATGATCACCAAAATATAATTCATGTAATGAGGTAGAAATTGAAATCTTATTAATGATAGCCTCACAAGATTCCATCTTGATGCCCCATAAATTATACAAACTCTTCACCATTCTAAAATAAATCCAATGGTATGTGTAGACACCTAAAACTTGCACAACTAATTAAATGTATTTTATTCATTTAATCATCATTTATCTGCCTATTAATTAGACTAAGTTTTAGTTAATATCCCTATTCTTCCAATCAGCCTATTAATCAAATTAAACACTTGATTAAAAAAAAATTCTTCTAGCCAAACATATTAATTAAACTAAGGTTTAATTAAGTACCCTTTAGCCATTTAATTGAATAAATCTTATTTAATTAAAACCCCTTTTTCCCTTTTAAATGAATTTACATTTGATTAAAATCCATTTGCATTTAAATAAATAATTATTTGTTTGTGAATAGTCCCCCCCACTTGCAAAATCCTACAAATGCAAGTTGCATCCTTTTTGGCAAAAAAAAATCTTTTATTTTATCTAAAAAAGCCTATTTTCCTCCACTTGCATTATCCTACATTTTCCATTATCATACTAATAGTCTTCTAGAACCTCTCCAACCCCTCATTAATTAGCCTAATTCCTCTAATCAGGTCACATCCATAAATTTGGGAGAGTCACTTCTCTAGATTTGGAAGAAAGTCTTCTAAATGTGTTGAAGGCTCTACCTTCTTCAACAAGTTAACTTGTTGAGTCTTCCAAACTTGTAAGGTTATATAACTTTCAACAAGTTAACCTCCAAAGTATTCAAAGAGCATTTAATGCCTCTTACAAGACATCATCCTATCCCATGACGATTATCCCTTTGGCCATCCCTCAACTTTTCACAAGAGTTTACCTTGTTGGTAGTGGGCCAGCGTCCCTGGTGGGGATTCACGACATGGTTTAACAACCTCCTGTGGATTCTATAAGTCTAGTGATTGTATTGGGCATTGACAGGTTAATATTTTGGTGCAACGACAACCCTAGCTTGTAACAAGTGGTATTAGAGCTTGGTCACGGATTTGAATCATGCAAGTCGCAGTGAGTGACGCTGGGAGGGGGATTGTTGGTAGTGGGCCAGCGTCCCTTGCAGGGATTTGCGATATGGTTTAATAGTCTCCTGTGAATTCTATAAGTCTAGTGGTTGTATCGAGCATTGACAGGTCGATCTTTTGGTGCAACGGCAACCCTAGCTTGTAACATACCTCTTGGACAATAGCATTCTCCCTTGGATAATGGCATTATCCAATGATGCCATCCCTTGATGGTATCCCTAATGCTTACTTAGCATCTAATGCTTGCTTAGAATCCTCTCAAGCCATCTCAAGGTGGCATTTGTCAACTTGGGATTGGATTGAATTCCCCTCATGAATTAATAACTTTAAATCCTAGCCCTTGTTGAGATTTCTCAATCTCAACCATCCATTTCTCTATTTTCTTTATAAATAGAGCCCCTTTCTTCAATCTAAGGATCCATCTTCTTTTGCATCCATATTAAAGTTATTTTGTTGTGCAGGTTATCAAGGAGCTCTAATTGTTCATCTTCAAGCATCTAGGACATCCTTATTGCATTATATCTTAAATTTTATCATGTTTTAGATTATCATTTAGCTTAATTTCATAGCATTCTCATATCTGATCATATTCATCTTAGCTTAATTAGATCACTTAATCTTTCAATTTAGAAATACACCTCCATCTTGCATATCATATCAATAGCTTTTCATCTCATCACTAGGATCTTAGTTGTATCCATTTTGATTCTAGATCATATCCTTCAATCTCATTCTTTAGGTTGTCATCTTAAAGATTAAGCTCTCTTCCAAGTGAGGGTCGCCTTGAATCTTGAAGATCCTTGGAGATAGAGGACCATGAGACCGTTTTGAGAAATTTGATTTGATGAAGGTGTTTTCTTCATTTATATTTTTCCATATAATGTTTCATGGGTGCATTTGATGTTTTCTTGTTGTCTTTCATGCTCCCAACAAATCAGGTCCACGTTTTTGGCACCCACCATGGGGCTTGACCCCTAAATTGACCAAAATTTAAACATTTTTGTGCAGGTCCAGCCAAGAAAATTTCCAATCTTTTAGCGCATTTGCAATACGATTTAGTGTATTCGACCTCTGTTTTAGTGCATCTAACCTCTGTTCTAGCACATACGACCTCTATTCTAGCGCATCTACAGTACGACACAGCGCATTTACACTCTGATTTAGCACATTTACATCTTCTGTTATTTTTTGGCTTCTGACAGTTTAGCGCATTTACGGTTTCTTCTAGCGCATTTGCAATACGATTCAGTGCATTTATTCTCTATTCTAGCACATTTTCCCTCTGTTTTAGCGCATTTGTCATAGAGGCAGAAACTTTGTAATCCCTTTGGCAAATTAGGCTTGTCTAGCCCACCAAGTGATTAAAATTTTTACTAACTTCTTTTTTTGCAGGTTTCTAACAAACTCTTACAAGTTAGAGTTAAAATAGGATTTTGATTTTCTTTTTAGCTTTTTCAAAGTTGGTTAAAAAGAACTCATTTTCCTTTCTGGTAAAAATAACCTCATAATTTTGTTTTGGTTCTTTAAAATGAATCAAACTCTTTTGGGGGCTTAAAAAGAACATCACTTGCAAAGGTAAAAGGAACCACAAACCCAAAATTCTCATTCTTGCAAGTTAGGAGCAAAACACTTCAAATTTGGGCTTAAAAAGAATAAATCTTTCATTTCTTGCAAAGGTACAATTCACAATCAACCTTTATTTGCAAGTTAAAAAGAACAATCAACTTGTCCCCTTTTGCAAATTGATTTACTTTATAGCATCGTGCTTTCATTTTTTTGACTAAGATTTCAATTTCCTAGTTAGAAAACAATTGCTATGTGGGACTAAAAGGAACACCATGTTTAATTGGAGCAACATCTCCAATTAGGACTTAGATAATCATTGCTTTGAAAGGTAAAAATAACTGTGTGCTTTGTCTTGAGTGGTAGGTATATGCTATCCCATTAACTGGGTCACCAAAAAGCCAAACCCACTCTTTTCATGGTTTATTTACTTTCAAGCATTTAGAATATTTAGAGGGCATGCCTTCGCGAAGCCTTGAGGGGGCTAGTGAGAAGGATACGACCCAAGTGGGAAATGACTAAAGCCAAGTTTACCAACCCACTATAATCAAATGTGGAGGCTGATGAAAATCCTCTCCAATGGCAATGTGCATTTGATACCCCTCCCCTAGTATCCTTGTGTTGTGAAAATCCTTTTCTCTAAAGGTTGGGAAGCCACTGAATTGAGTTTATCATTTTCTGCATCGAATGGAACCTTTACCACGAACCATAAAAGTAGAAACCTAGAGATGAGTCAATTGCCATAAATTGGCAATACCATAGTGCAAGGGTGGGGAAGAATCCACCCCCAAGATCACTCACCATACATCTCCCAAGATACCTACTCAATCAGGGAGTAATCATCTTTGGGTTAATTTCTAGAAAAAGGCAAAAAAATGGGCGCCCTTTAGGGGGTGACACGGTTGTTTGAGTTGAAGGAGTATCAAGTTGTGAGCTATGATATTGTCAATGACCCTTGAATAAAGAGTCTACTTGGTGTGTCTTATTTGTATCCAAACCTGTGAAAACATCAAGGATTTGAACACATCCTCAAAGAACATACACTGAATGTTTAGCATTAGGGTGACCATTGTCTTCATGTGTGCTATGTATTCTTGTCACAAATGTTAAAATATCTTGCAAAAATATCAATCAATCAACTCAAAAATCAGTTCAAACAAGGAGAAATCGTAAGTGGAGAAGATTTTCAAATCCAACAAAGCACCTTTTGAGGTGGTTATCAACTTTTACAACTATCTTTAGGCAAGACATTCATCCAACAAGATTAGAGGAGTATCAAACCAAGTGATCGAAGTTTATCATCCAACTATCTCAACAACAATACCTAGCTAGGTATTCAAGTTTGTCAAATTTGGTTTCCATATCGGGAAACTTGATCCATATCATTTGGCATAATTTGTCATAGAGGCCTATTGAACAAACCCTCTATTTAGACTATTAAGCTTGAATATCAACACGAAGTATCTATATCAACCAACAGTATTAATTTTTTGATCATTTGTATGACCACTCCACATATTTTTACAAGAAGTCTTTGTCAAAATAATAAGTTGAAGAAGAGACAACCTAGTCCTAGGGAGCCTATCAAGAGGAGAAGTTTCTCTATGTTAACCATCAACTCTTTGTGTCACATTGTATCTTCTTACGTCACATGCGATTATATCTTCAAGGAAAATCTAACAATTTTGATGAAGAGCCTTTGAGAAGTAGGGCTTTTACTCAGAAGTCGGCATTCAGCCAAAGTCTCAACAAAGGGGGAAAAATCAATCCCACCTTCTTTCCAAATATTTGCATCACTTACAACGAAGCTCAACCTGAACCACCAACTCCACCAAGAGAGGAAGAAATATCAACCTCGCTAAGAGAAGCGGGACTCACTTATTTAGAATTATATTAATGTTCATTGTCACTTGATCTCAGAGAAACAAAGAGTGGGACCCACAACCAGAATCAAGCATGAGTCGTAAGGAGTCTAATCCTTTTTATGAATACATGCATATGGGGGAAGAGGAGATCACTGAGGATCTCATCCAAAAATTCCAACAAAGTATCACCTTCCAAAAATGCATGGAAAGGCTTATAGAATCGGACAAGCAAAAATACCTCCTCATGCTAAATAGTAAAGGAGTCAAGGTTCTCGAGGATTTTGACATGGAGAATTCAAGGAATACCAATGAAAGAATCCCAAGAACAAGGGCAAGGGCCTACACATTCAATACTCAGAATCAAGAGCACTTGGGAGGAGATGACACCCATGACCAAGACAACACCCGCATGCGAGACGATACCCGTAATTACGACAATATTAGTGAACAAGGGGATGCCCATCATCGAAGGTTGAATGAAGAAAATGTTCCCTTAGCCAACATCACACAACAACTCCAAGAACTCTAACGACAAATGCAGTATATGCAACAAGGGTCTACAACAAGGTACTCTTTGGAGGACATTTGTCCTTATCTTTTTTATAGAAGTCTAAACATGATACCCTTCCCACCAAACATGGTAAGAGTCATCCTTGGGATCACGTCAAGGAATTTCACAATATGAGCTTAGAATTTGCCCATAATGACTCTTACATGATGAGGCTATTCCTAAGAAGTTTGGGAGGACAAACAATGGAGTGGCTTTCAAAACTCACACCTCCTATCAAGCCATTTGATGAGTTAGTGAACAAGTTCATTTCACAATACACCTATAATATCCAACACGAGGTTACCATACATAACATATGCAATACAAAATAAAAGAACAATGAAACTTTCATGGTGTTCTTACAAAGAAGGAGGTGCATGGTCTCAAGGTACCCATGTGGCGTGCCTAAAAATGAGAAAATGGAAATTTTTATAGACAACTTGAATGACAAAATGAGTTATCAACATAAAATACAATGTCTACCTACTTTCCAAAAGTTAATCGACAATGGAATTCAAGTGGACGAAGCCTCAATCAAGAAGGGAACCTTGAAATTCTCTAAAGAAGGTGCTAGTTCATCAAACAACAACACCTATAACAATCAATAGAACAAAAATTCAGACAAGTCCAAGTTTTGGACTAGAAACAAGAATGTTGTTAATGATGGTGTGGTTGATGCCAACAACATAAAATCCAAACAACCAATGGTAAATTTATCAAGTGGGACACCACCCAACAATAATCAAAGAAATACCAATCAAGGCACTAACAACTATCAACGCACTACCTATCAAGGAAACAACAACACCTATAGAGAGCAATAGCAATCAAGGGAACAACAATCAAGGAAGTAAAACCAACACTCTGCCTCCCCAATATCAAAGAACATTTACACCATTAGGACAAACCCTAGGGTCTGCATTTCGAGAACTATTGGCAACTATAAAGCCGCGTATCATAGTTCATATTTTGGTAGTTTCCTAACTAACCATTTTGGAGTAGCCCAAAAACAACTGGCCCTAACTTCTTCTCAAAAGGCGTATGAGGAAGCTCTATCAAAGGGTGCAAAGAATGGAGGTGTGCCTTTCTTTCTGGTTGATGCAAATATGATTGAAGCTTCAAGGAATGTTGGAGGATGATAGAGAATACTGACTATAGATCAACTTGTACCTCTCCTTAAAGGTTTTGTAGGATCTTATGTTGTTCTCAAATTTGTAAGTGTTAATCATCAGATCTAATATTTATTTGAAAAGGTGGGGAAATGGGTTTCACTATTCTAAACACACAAACTAGGAACCATTCCCATTCCCATCAATTTGTTTAGAGGATAATCAATTAGGCCCAAATTCAATTCCTTAGGAAACAGGGAACTTTGATTAATCATTATCCTTTTGATTGCATATGATAAAGATAAGAAATGATGCAAGAACTTGGTAAAGACCTAAGAAGTTGACCAAAACCAGCATAAACAAAAAGATATAGAATTGGAAATTAGAAAGTAAGCTCATATCTAGAACTAAGATATAGAGATTAATATGTGTCTAAAATTTGGTCAAGTAAATGTGTTGGTTGGGGGAGTGGGGCACCACTTCTTAGAGGTTTATTCATTAGCTTTGATGTGCAGATTTCGAATTAGAATGCTCTATAGACCATTCGCCCAAAATTTCAACAAAAAATTGTTAATCACTACAATAGATTGATAGTTACCAGGGTTTTTTACCTATTTAAAATCAGCAACTATGCATCTCCATCTGCAACTCTCTACCATCAAATTTGGAATCTACACACAGAAAAGAGGAGGAAAGTGTTTGTAATAACCCACCCTAGATTAATCCAACAAAAATTGAGTATATTTTTTTTTCCCTTTATTATGTTTATTTCAATTGCATACTCTGGGCATCCATCCGAATAGGATTGGGCATTCATCCATTCGGGATGAGCTTCTAACTATACGGGTTAGGCAATTGTCCATACGGGACGTAAATTCCATCTATCCAATACGGGATAGGCATCTACCCATACAGGGTAGGCATCCATCCAAATGGGATAGGAGATGCTCTGGCTAGAGACTTAGACTCATCGGGACCATTCGGGTCCTGAGTCACTCACTAAGTACTACATTCTTCTAACAAGAATGCACCGAGGTCGCCGTCCTTAGGAGTAATAAGAAAATAATACAAGCTTGAATTCCGCCTCGGAATTTGGCTTAAAGCCTCGGGAAGTCAAGCGAATCCATATGGGATTCCTTCCGAGTATGCATCGAATTAAGTTTGATTATCTTATCTTTCAATTAGGATTCTTACTCAACCAAGCCTAAACCCCACCCACGAACGCCTGAGTACAAGGGACAACTCCGTCCCAAGACTGCCTACATACCCGCTTTGGCACGAGATCAAGGCGTAAAGTATGTAGTTCTGTTTTCTAATCTATGGTTTGATGTAAATTGATTTGTGGGTACGCAACCCTTTCTAGGGTCAGTGTCCCAGACAGTTTATCTGCGGTTGCTACCCACGAAGGTAGCACTTAAGCGAAGGCTCAAGATGGCCTATTGCTTGTGGCCTAAACAAAATAACTAGAACCTAATACTTATCATGAACGTCACCCAATTGCAAATCACCAATATCCCTTCGAGGTGAATAAATAAATAAAGTAAATTTCACGAGAGCTTTTAACTTGACCATCCCTAAGAGGGGTTTACTATGGTTTATCTCAACGGATGTGAAATTCATTTAAAAGTTATCTTATTAAATTATCGATCCAAGAGGGATTACCCGCCCCTTGGATTTTTAACTTCCAAATGTCCCTTATTACTCCCCGACGATTTATAGGGACGATGCCACAGACGTCGTTAATGCAGCTTTATTAGGCGTTAAGTGCAGTAGTTCAACACGACGGCATTACCCGTAAGCGTGACCCAGAGGCACCGTATATACCGAACGCTGCTAGTTTTGGTTTTCCAACTCCATTTGTTTAGTTTTCTAAACTAGCATCATGCTTGTATACAATTTAAACTTTAAATACTTTCCAAAAAGAGAGAGAGATATCGTTATTCTACAATTGTCATGATAATTGAGAACTTATGAGCAATTGCGGAATAAAAACAAGGTAAAATAATATCATTGCACAAAAAAGAAGGAGTGTTTACTCTTATTGTAAGAACAATTAAATATAGAGTTACTAGAATTTCGTTTACGCTTTTGGAATTAATCATGAGACTTAAAGGTTTAAGCAAGCTCTAGTTTATCACCCAAAAATCAATTAGACCCTCAATGGTTTGGGAAGTCCATTTTTTTTTTCCGATAATACACCATGCGATATTTTCATTTGATCATTAAACTACTATCAATGAATATCAATGTTAATATCTATTACCAATTACATTAATAATAATTATTGACAAGTTATTAATTATTGTTAAAACTTAAAATAAATAAAATAAAATAAAGAAATAAATCGAAAGTTTACCAATTATTATCATCTAACTTTAATTACCATCTATTAGCAGTCACATGCCACGAAAAAGAGTTTTAAAAAAAATAATGCAAGGGCGTGGTATCACGTGCCCAGCGCGCTTAGTGGGAGGAGGGGGCCCCACGGTTCCCCCCACTACCCTGCGGCCACTGCCGTAGCAGTGACCGCAGGTTAGTGGAGGGTACCGTAACGGTACCGCTCCCCTACCTGCAGAACTATTACTTCCGCCTACAGCCGTTGTCCATGCAATGTACCGCGTGGTACAAACAGTTTCTCACATGTGATGGTTTTTTTTGTTTGAAGCGTTTCGTATGTATATATATATATAGGTACGGTTTCATTCATTCGATTTATCTTATTATTAATTTATCCTTTCCAGGTTAATTTAGATAGATAGAGAGTAGATTTAACTTCAAAAATAAATTAAAAATGTTAAGTAGTAATGGGGGTTCATTCTCAGGAATAATTAACCCAGAGGAATTGACAACCCAGGGAGAATAATTTGATCCCAGCATAGTGCAAAGGATTGAAACCCAGATGAGCAACTAAGGGTAATTCTTTTTTGTTTCCACACAGAGATTAGAATATCCCAGAGAGTAAATCATTTCTAGCCATGAAAGGCAGATGGATTTATGCAGGCTTATGACTGTATTTCATTGGTATGATTTTAATCTTAAATTTACAGGGATGAGTTTATTCCTACAGGAGAATTTTATTTATTCAAAACAAGATTTTGTTCATAGAAATGAATATTCAATTCTACAGCAAAAACAACATTCTGATTATTCAAACTGAAAATCCAAACTACAGCAAGCAAATGATAGATAATTTTTTTTATTTAACAGTACCAATCTACAGCAAGAAATTGAAAGATATTATTTTAAATTTGCAAGCTAACAGTATCCAATCTATAGCAAGAATTTGAAGGATAATAACATTATTTAACAGTATCCAAATCAGAGATTGAAGAGAAAAAAAAAAAAACAATAATTTAATTCTTACAAACAAAGTTTAACAATCTATATTAACCCTTGATCTAAAATAAAAAAAATCTGAAACTAAATTTCTTATCAAGACTCAAAAAAAACAATTAATCTAGTTCTCATCAAATGTTTTTCAACTAATTCTTTCGAAAATCTGAAACAAAGAATCTCATTCTCTACAAATCTACAACTACTTTCTTATCAAGAAATTAAACATTGAATCTCATTCTCTACAAAATTTGAAACTAATTTCATATCAAGAATTTAAACAATGAATCTCATTTAAACAATGAAACTCATTTAAAATCTAAAAACTAATTCTTAACAAAACACAAATGGATTTCATTCTCATAAATAATTTAATCAATCTAATCTACCACAAAAATAAGATGCATAAACTAAGTAGAAGGAACCTGGATGCTTGAAGATGGTGTAGAGTCTTCCTTGATCCTCCAATTGAAGAGAAATCTTCCCAACAAAAAAAATCTTAGCTGCCAATGAAAGTGGACTACAAAGGAGGATTCAACTTGCAGAATTTCTTATGGAATAGCTAACTTTTCTTTTGAAACTTGTACCTATTTTATAAAAGAAATTTCAAATTCCCACTACCTAATTATTAATTGAAAAAAAAGAGATTCTCTCCCAATTTGGCCTCCATGCAAATTAATTGGGCTTAGTGGGAGGAGTTACATGCAAGGAGGTGGAGAAGCCTCTAGAAGCTTCTTATTCCTCCTACAACATGTGCCTTAATTTGGGTGAGGGAATTTAATTAACAAATTAAAATATATATGCATTTCCATGTGTATGTGGTTTATTATTTTTATTCCCTTACAATATTCATTTAATAATTCATCCAAAGAATATAAATAGAGTTTTGCAATTTAAATCAAAAAAAGATGATAAAGGAGGGTTGTGACAGTGTTGGGATATAAAGGGGCTTGCCTAAATCAAACCCTGGGTAGGAATTTACTGCCACTATAACAATATTGATTAGAAAAGAGAGCTTACTCTTTTAGGGCAAAGGTTAAAAACCTCAAGGAAATGCAAAATTGACAAGTTATACCTTTTATATGATCTTCTTTGCCTTGAAGTTTCATGAAAGGTTGATGTTGCTTAATAAGAGTTCATGCATGCTCTCATTCATGGAGGAGACACATAAACTTGATCATGATTTCTATTTTGAATTCTTGATCTCTCCTCTACTACCTTGAAAATGTCTTGTTGTGATTACTCAATTAGAATTTACTTGATGTGAAGAGATGTTCAAATGAGAGGGTGAGAATTGTATTTATACACAACCTCATAGAACATGTTAAAATTTCAAAGAAGGTCAACATCGGGAGCACATTCCCACTCAACAACTTTTTAACCATTGAGGATACAAATTTGGGATCAAAATGGAAGGACTATGGTACATAGTCCTAGAGGTCTATAGCACCTAGCATCATGGTCCTAGTATTCTAGCAATAAATTAGTTCAATGAGCATAAAATGGTACCAAGCTTCTAGGTCTATCTATGGATTGAGCACAACTAGTCCTAGACTCAAGAGCATGAGGAGAAAACCACCGAAGTGAGCCCCAAATGAGTGTGAATTGTATAAGGATATAATTTGTAAAACTACATTTAGCCCCAACTTTAGCAAGAGCATGACCTTATTCTCATACTCTTCATAAATTATAGGATAGTATCAAAAGACTTTCACCAAGACATTAAAGAGACAAGACAATGTCAAGCCCCCAAGACTTAAGATCTTATTGATCTAAAAATATCAAGATAAAAGGAGCAACATGATCAGCATAGGTTGCACATACACATGGAGAATGCAAGAACAAAGAAGATTATGCCATCTAGGTTGAGTAAGGATTGCTTACTAGGAGTCATTAGAGAAAGAGAGAATCAAATAGCTCTGTCAGTATGCGTTATGCTAGACTCTTGCAAAAGATTACATAGATAAATATCCATTTACTAGATAATCTAAAAAAGATGATTGTAAAATGGGTTTTGCAACTGCACTATACACAAAGATTACAAAATGAAGCCTTTGTTTACCATGTGATAAAAAAGTGACTAAAAACTGGGTGTCACAGTGTGCACCAAGTAAAACTATTATATGAGCGCAAAATAAATGTTGTAGTAGCCTCAAGCACATCATGAGGTGTGGTCAAAGTGTACAAACTAAACTTTGTGGTGTGCACACAAAGTATAACATATAGCAAAGTGTATACCCCCACCTTAAAATATTTTACAGGTGAAGTGTTATGTTGCCAAAATCAATCTCATTTGTGGGTTGTTGGTTGAATACTCCTATTGAAGAAACCTAGTGTTGATATATTGTATTGTAACTACTAAGCTTACTAGAAATACAAAGTTCTATACTTTTGAAGTGTGATATTTTCTCTCAAAATGGTTTTCCCCCTGTATACTGTGTGTTTAATTTGGTATTCTATTTTTATTTTATTATCTCTATTTTAATATGTTTCTTATTCTTTAATAGTTAAATATTTGTAAGAAAATTTTCACTATTTCCCCCACTAGATTAGTGTTAGGAAATTGTTTTTGCACCTTTTCTTCCTTTCAATACTTGCCCAAGATTTAGAAAATATTAGAAGGAAAGATGGAGAGTCAAGTATGAACTTGTTACCCTAGTTTTTAAACATCCAAATTTTAAAATTTTGCATTGTTGACCTTTTTGTATTGACCTAGATGCAAAAACAATTAAATATCAAAAATTGCAAAGCATCAAGAGAAACCATCTAATGAGCATGTATTTGGTAGCATTTTGAGCAATTTGGCAAAGTTTCATGAAAACTCACTTCCTCGTTTGTGAGATTTTAATGCTTTAATTTTTGTTGACCTTTGTACGAAAAATATTTAAATCTCACCCTGGAGACTTCATCATGAAGTAATTCTTTTTGGGTTATAGTCACTACATCCCCATTTATAACCGGTTTAAATTTTGAAATCAAATTCTTTGTCAATCAAAAATAATGATAGTTTGAAAAGTTGAACTTTTACAACTCACCTATGCTCAAATGTTCCAAAGTTTTAACTTTCGCACCCAATGCTCCAAAATTCTAACTTTCATATTTAAAAGTTGAAATTCCTAACTTTGGCACCCAATGCTTCAAAAATCTAACCTTTCAACCTATGTGCTCAAATGCTCGGGAAATCTAAGTTTTGAACGTTTTGCTACAATGCTTGTCCATTTGAAACTTTGAAACTCCAAAACGGTTATAATTACCCATGAGAAGAATTTTTGAAAGAATAAAATTCTGAGTTAAAAGAAGAAGAGTTGAAGGCTACAAAGAGATGTCGTCGCATAGAATGCAGGTGTAAAGGCAAAACAGAGCTTTGCAACAGTGTTTGGCCATCCATCAAAGCAGGGTATAACTTGGACTAGAATTGTTTGATTGAATGCTTTGAAGAAAACTTATTCATGGTGTGCATGAGAGCAAAGATTGATTGACAAGATGCCTGAAAAAGATGTTTTCTCATGGTGCAATGATTGAAGTCTATACATAAGTGTGCAAGCAGGCTACTCGGAAAGATGCATCGAAGAAGCGTGGTCTCATGGATGTCAGGATTATACTTCATGCGCATAATGGACTCCTTGAAAAATCTTTCAAAGCTCTCAAGAATACACTACACAAGCACGCATGCAAAAGGTGGTACCATAGACAACGCATAGCCTTTTGAAGAAATGCCATAAAGAGATGTCATCTCGTTGCATGGTCATGATCACAGGATGTGCACAGAGTGGATTTGCTAAAACGGCTTGAGAACTCTCTAGCAAATGCAGATTTACAGATGTAAAACCAAATCACACAATCTTTGCGGTTATGGAACTGGAAGTGATGCATGCGCAGTATGGAAGCTTTGGGGGCAGTATGAACATGCAACAAAACGTATTGAATGTCTAGGCGACGTGTCGTCTCATGCAATGAAGATTGCCGAGTCCACAGAAAATGGTTTGTTGAAAAGGCTTTTAAAACTTACAAACAAAGACAAGTGGCATGTGCAAAGCCGAAATTCTCAGTCTATGCCAGCATCCTTCCAACTTGCGCCAAAGTGGGAGCTATGGAACACCGCATGGATGTCCATCATAGACTATTATTAGATGTTGTAGTTGCAAGTTCCGATAGACATGCATGTAAATCATATATGAGTATAAGCTGAGTATTCCCAGCGACAGTGGCAGAAAGACAACCAAATTATGGACAAAGACAGGTTGCATGAACGCAGGTTTTTCTATAATGTTTGTTTATCCGCGGCTTAAATCACACACATTAAGCTTATAAATTTATGTTTAAAAGTGTTAAATACTCATAATTGACGGACATTTTCTAGGCTTAATATCTTGTTTAATATATGTTGTCACACTAAGAATACACTTATAGACTTAAAAGTGTTAAACACTCAAAATTGACTAACATCTTTTAGAATTAATTTGTTGCTTTGTGTATGGGGTTTAAGGCTGGCCATTTTGCAGTAGCATCAACTAGGCGGTCCAGTGTAGGTAATGATGGTGAGATGGGAACCAAACAAGAGATGCAAGATTGGCTTCTTAGTGTCGGCATTGCATCTCCAGTCACAAAAGTGACTTCTGGCGCTCTTTACCATTATCAGTTATCCAGTCGGGTCATGTCTTAAATTTCACACACTAAGCAACACTAAGCAACATATTAAGTCTGGAGAATGTCAGTCAACTGAGTGTTTAACATTTTTAAGCTTTTTAAATCTAACACACCTTATTGCATTTATATATTTTTTAATCCTATGAGGTTGGTTTAAGTTTAGTGTAGGTTTATTTTAAATTGATAAATATGCAACAATATTATGCATGCCATGTTGCCATTGAACAAGAAGTAATGACTAAATTACCAAAAAATGATCCTCAAATATATGTATTAATAGAAGTGAACATGTTGTGAGTAGCAACAAAATGGATGCATCACCTAAGGTAAGCATAATGTCAAATTATTTTTGTGTTTGCAAATGGGTAGAATATGGTGTAGCTACATTCTATAACAATGATATTGATGATAAAACATTTTAAGCATCTATTTGTATTTGGATAGGTCATATGGAGGTGATTATACTGATGAAATATTTGATGAATTTAAATCTAATAAAAAGGTAAATAACCCTATCGTGTGTAGGATCCAAATGGATAAAGAGGGATATGTGTATACTAATGAGTAATTAAGTGAATATTCTCTTGAATCTAATTATATAGAGTGTACACATGTTGAATATGTAAAGAATGAAATAGAAACTAGGTTCTTGTTTAATGTATTGCCCTCTTTTGTCCTTGGTTTTGATATTGAAGCTACTAATATTTGTTTGCATTGGAATGGCATAGATGTGGTTGCACTTAGTAATAAGATAGTTAAAACAAATTTGAGTGCAATAAGTTGTTTTAGTTTGAAGGCCTTTCCCTAGATGATTGTGAAGATGGTGATCATGTGGATGCATATGAGAACCTATTTATTTTTTGTAATAATTTTTGTCTTTCTCATATAGGTTAATTTTAATGGATTCGTTGGATATTTCTACTATAGTGATTGAGAAAGAAGAATAAATGTCATTGATTTAGTAGCATGTATGACACAACATATTGTTAAAATCAATTTCAAACAAAGAGGTAATTTGAAGAACTTATGTCTAAGAATACTATTTTTTGTGCTAATGAAGTCATTTTTAGCTTGAATTGTGCTTGTTATTTATATATTCAATAATACTTTAGCACATGTGAAATTGATGAATGCTACTCAAACATTGGCCAATAATTTGATGACGACATTTGATTATAAGGCTTTCATTTTTATGATGTAGGTTCTAATGTAATGGATAATGTTGTCCTAAGTTAGATTCATTTATACTGGTCCAAAATACAAGTGATGGTGATGTTGAGTAGCAATATGTATGCCCAAGTTGAAGATTAATCTACTGCTCAACTTGGCAGTGTGCTAAAGATTCATTTTACAACTTGATTTATAAGAGGAAGATCATATTATACAAATAATGAATATAATTATGCGCACTTTTATTTGGCATGTGAATAAGAGGAATTTATTTTTACCTTGATTCAAATAGGGAGATAAACATGCATGATAAAGATACATTCATGAATGAAGTAAACTTTCTTCCATGAGATCCAATTATTTTGATGCTAACCTAGTTTTTGGAGTTTTACTCTATACTATTACAGACAAGAATGACATCATGGAATCAATCAATTGCCTATTATTTATAGTTTTCATTTGGTAGAAAATTTGATAGTTGTAAGAGTTCGTATAGAATTCTTTATATCATGCAAGATTGGCTAAAGATTATAGCCACCCAATATCTAGGCACTTCATGAAAGCATGAGAGATGTCAACTATGAAAGAATAGTGCTAGCTATCAAAGGATGCAAATGATAGATTGATAAAACATAATTGAATATTACAAATGAGTACCCTTCATTATATAGTCCAAGGTGAAAATGTGATTGCTTAAGATTATGACATGTTTCGTAATATTATGACTTGAGACAACTAACATAATAAAGATTAAATGACATGGGAACAAGAAGTAGATGTGATAATATAAGATCACGTGACAACTAAGACTTATAGAAATAGTCTTAGGACATCCTATGTGTATACTAAGTAAACTAAAGTAACATGTGTGAAGAGGACCTAGGTGATGAACTAGCGAGGTAAGATACCCTTTTCACACCAACACCCCCCCTTTAGTGCAATTTAGGGAGAATGTACACAAATGAAAAGATGTGAAGATGGTTCCCAAATATTAGGCCATGTAAGCACACATGCACAAATGCAATGCAATCTCTCACAAATGGAGAAAAGGAGAAAATTGAATGGAAAAAACTCCTCCCCAAAAGAGATGACCATAAAATAAGTTCTAAATGAATAATGAGTAGGACAGAACCCCATGCAAGGAAAAATTTCCCCCATAAGAGAGTAGAAAAAGAGATATCATGCAACCCCACATTAATGTAGAGTCTGCTACAATGATGGTAGATACCCGACACTAAATGCTAAAGATGATTCAATCTTTCTAAACAATGTTCCTCCCCTTAGGAAGAAATAAATCCAAGATAGCGTGCATGATGTCTTCCCATTCCCAAAAGGAGTATGAGAGAATAAAGATGAAGTGTGTTGTCTCTGAACTTTTCTCAAGTGTCCCCATGTCGATGCCCAAATTTTCCACCATCTAATCAAGTGTTCTAGGCCACACTACTAAAGATGAAAATTCAAAATCTCTTATAAATTGATGTAGAACATGTTGGATTTGTGTGAATGTTGTCATTGATGTCAAACCCGGTAATGGGATTAGTACCAGTTAGCATACCACATCCGATGTATGTTGTTGGAAGTAGTTTTGGTATTGTAGATAGGTATGAACATGATATAAAGTAATAAGGCACAGATGATCTTATACAGTCATTTCTAGAATATCCTCATCTCTAGAATCCCGTGTTGTGCTCATTTTGGTTAGTATCCTATTTTGGTATCAACTGTGTGAGGTTCGGTATCAGTGGTAGCAGTCATATCAGTTGTATTCGATTGTATCTATCGTCATCTATGTTATGGCATTTGTGGTATTTTTGGTATCTGTATCTTGGAGTTAGGAGTTGTTGTGTTTGGATTTTTGTGCTTATGGGTTCGTATTATGGGTCTGGTAGACCCCAATTTTGTCTTTGTAATTAAGGTTAATGCAACAGTAAATAAAATGTGTGAAGGAAACATGTAGGAGATCAAGTGAAGGCTGAGTTTTTTATCATGTTAACGTGTTGATCCAAGCAACTTATTATTGTATAAATCATTTGTCTTTGGTTGACATATTGTCTCAATGTATGAGCTTACTAACATATATATAGAAGGTGTGTGAAATAAAGAAATAAGTGTGAAAAGTGAGATAAAAAGCAGAGTGTGTGTGGTATAATAGAGTAATGTGAATGACAGAGTTGTGGACAATAGAGTAGTTATAGTGTGAGGAGTATATGAGCCAAAGAGTATATAGTAGAGTCAATGTGCAGATAGTGTTGCAGTAATCCTTTACCAAAACTACTGCAAGTGATTGACTCAACAAGGCAATGCAATAATCCCTTACCGCACTTGTTGCAAGTGTTTGTGGACAGTGGTACAGTGATCCTTTACTGGATCTGTTGTAATTTTTGTGAGTTGATATCTGAGCTTAATCTAGAACTGACCCCATGCATTAGGAGATGCATTTTTTCTTAGTTCATTAATAGCTATTGCAGTGAGTCATTTTTGTAATCTGGTAGTGAGCCACCCCTTTTTACAAACACCATATAACTAGTTATATTATCTTGAGAGCTAACACTCTCCATGGTTTTTCAGTAAAAGGTTTAGAAGATCTTTTGCTCCCCTCTTCTTATTTGGTTCATGTCATCAACCTGGCATGACTGTATTAGAGATGCTATCTGGTAAATGAAGGTTTGTGTTGACGTCATCGATAAGATACTTTTTTAGTGGTAAAACCCTAGAATAAACTGGTAAGTTAATTTTAGGAATGAAAGATCATTTTTTTCATTATGCGAGAGAGATTTGTTTGAGGAGAAAGAGCAAAAAATTAATAGAGTGCAAGGCAGAAAAGAAGAGCAAGCATGGAATCAAAGATGATTGTTAGAGAATCAAGCAATGAAAGTTTTCAATTGATGGAAAGGGTTCAGCTAGATGAATTTGACATAGAGAAGATCATAAAAATAGAAAGGAATCTTAGTGAAGTAGATTTACAGAATGTTAAAGAGATAAGTCGCAAAGGAATGGATTTATGGAGTGAGTTTTTGTGGTTCGACAATGAAGATATAATCATGTTAATTTTGAGTCGCATGAAGAATGAATGTATCATTTTGGATAAACTCTATCTGGTCATGAAGGACATTATTTTGAGTATTACTAGCATGTGCGATAGTGGGAGTGTACCGATTAAGAAGACAGTGAAGAAATAAGCTTGGTTGAAACCCTAATCGCTATAACATGTGATTAAAGGGTGTTGTTGATCGATAAAATCATTCATCCTATTATGAGGTATGTAGCATATGGAATTTCCTATAAGATTTATTTCAAAAATAGAGATGGTTCAACTTCAGCTATTACAGTGTATGTTGTGCATAAAAATTTCTATCAGTAAAAGGTTTAGAAAATATTTTGGTCCTCGTCAAGACCAAGGTGTGTAGCATGTTGGTCCTCCCAGTTCACATCCAAAATTTTAGGTTCCCTTCCAAATTGTTTCAAAATCTAGATTCCCAATTTACTACTCTGACAGCCATAAGAATAACATAAAAGTAACAGGTGATGATGGATGGCATATTTTTCATGATCATTTCAAATAACATGTTAGTCCCAACTGGTGCTGAGAAGGGAGGGGTGAATCAACACTTTACCAATTTTACAAAATTAAAACCTTTTAACTCAAGACTGCACTAACTTAATATTCATCAATATAAACAGTTATTGCAGAAGAGCATGCATGCATGAAAAGATACACAGTAACACCAAGATTTATCTCGTGGAAACCCAAAAGGGAGAAAACCACGGTGTGAGTAGAAACTCACAAAATTTGCACTCTTCTAGAGTACACCCAGTAAGGAGCCATCCGTGTTAGGAGATTACAAAGACACTGCTAGGTGCCACCCAGTTAAGGGATTTTCTTTAAGGCTTGTTAGTTCCTTTAGCCTGTTAGAGGTATCCTTTTTAAAGGTCTTAGGATCATAAATTAAGATGTCACCTAGTTAAGGTATTTTAAAGTCCACTCAGTTAAGGGATTTTGAGTTGCAATGGTTAGAAAGAAATAGGAAGTTGATATGCTAGAATAGCTACTGATAGCTTGATCAGATCACAATGAAAAATCATTCTTTGTCTCCACCGGTTGTGTCTGCTCTGCACTACATCGGTCCTCAGCTCTGCACTTTGTCGATCTACTTCACACACACTTTGCTCTACTAAATCATTTAGCACTTCCTCACTCTTCACTCTACACTTCGGGTCACCTCTCACAGGATTTGCATTTTGCAAATTTTTTGATCAAAAAGGTTTTGTATGAACTCAAAACACTTTATACACTCTTTACCATCACCTTCATGTGTTTCCTTAATCAATGCAATCATAGATCTTGGTAGATTTCAAATTCAAAACTTCACACTCTTGCTTTGGACACCCTACAATAATTCTGCCAACTACTCAACCAAATCTGCCACTGCATCCCCCAAAAATAGCAAATTCTGGGTCGAGTTCAGTCTTTTAAATGCGAACCAAAAAATCTGCAAGTAATCATGGCTTAACTACATGATAATTGAAGTTTAATCCACCAATTTTTAGTTTGGTGTTGACACAAACTCACCAACACACCTTTTTCCATCGCAACTGTGTAACCGATCACCGCTCTGAGATTTATGGTGACCACCTATCTTCCTTTTTCTTCAATGGTATACCACTCTGCTCTTCTTATCGATTCATCCTTTGATGTCGGTTTGCAATGCTTCCATCAAGCCTCTTCTCCTGTTTGCCAATGAGGTTCCGATTTGCATACAACCTCAAGACTTCTTTCCTAAGTCACCTTCTATGACTTCATTGTCATCACAATGACCAACCTGAAGATCTAACCTCAACATTGATCTTCTTGAGTGACAGACCGGTTAGCCTAGTCTGTCTTCCCTTAAGCTAATTGAACCTTGATCATTTGTCTCTTATGTTGCTTCCATTTTGTTTACAAGTCATCACCTTTGCTACTAAGATACACCACTCCACTAGTCAATGTTAGACATCAATGACAAATCTCAGATAATATACTGGTTCTATGGATTAACCAATTTTGTCAATGCCAACAATCTCCCCCTTTAGCATTGATGGCAACACTTCAGAACCTATCTTATCAGTTTCTCATGCATGTACTTTCTTCATTTCTTTCTTTATTTATGTATTGGCCATTACTTCTACTCTGAGTAATGAATATCTCCCCCTAACACTGGCAATACTTTTTTTTAGCAACTTTAGCTCAACATTACTTACCAATAGTCAAACACTATAATCATATCTCCCCCTTTGACAATAATGCCAAAGATGCATTTCAATACACTTACAAGACTGCTCCCCCTAACCAAAGTAGTCCACACTTATCAATCTAGTCTTAGAGATTTTTCATAAAGAAATCATACTAGATTGATGTAGAGCCTTTTTTACTTACTTTAATACAGGTAGGGGCATCACCCCTAGCTTACCTTTGAGGTATTCAAAGGTGTCCTTCTATAGTGGGTTGGTAAAGATATCAGCCACCTGTTCTTTTGTTGGTATATACTCCAACCTTACTTCCTTGTCTTGAACCTGTTCCCTGAGGTAGTGATATTTGATAGCTATATGCTTTGTCTTGGAATACATCACTGGATTCTTGGATATGTCAATAGCACTGGTGTTGTCACAATGAATTACCACAAGTTCGGTCACCTTTTCTTGAATACCTTCCAATAATTGTTTGATCCATAATATTTGTGTACATTTGATTGCAATAGCCACATACTCATCCTCAACTGTGGATTGAGAGATGCAATTTTGTTTCTTGCTTGTCCATGAAACAATCCTATCTCCAAGAAAGAATGCACCTCCACTAGTACTCTTTTTGTCATCAATATTCCTTGCCCAATCTGCATCGATGAAGACACTTGAAATCTCCCGTATGTGGATACCAAAGACCATACTCATCTGTCCCCTTAAGGTATCTAAATATTCTCTTGACTACCACCATATGAGTCTCTTTCGAATTTAAATCAAATTTGGCAACCAAGCCAACAGCTTGTGCTATATATGGTCTATTGTGTACTGCATACTACAACTTACCGATCATGGATCAGTAAAGTGTCTCATTCACTTCATGAGCCTCGTCATTTTTGGAGAGCTTGCAACTTGTAACCATTGGAGTTCCAACGGGTTTGCAATCTTCCATTCCAAAAGTCTTCAAAATTTCCCTTATGTACTTGGTCAGGCTAATGAATATACCATTCTTTAGATGTAATACTTGCAGGCCAATAAAGAATTTAATTTCACCGATCATGGACATTTCACACTCTTGCTTCATTTGTTTTGCAAAAATTTTGCTCATCTCATCATCTCCTTTGAAGATAATGTCATCAACAAAAAAATTTACAATCAGATGTTTTCCTTTTTCTCCGGTCTTCAGATACAAGTTACTGTTATCACTGGTTCTCATGAACCTTGTGCTTAACAGATATGAGTGCAGTCTTTCATACCAAGCACTTGGTGCTTTTTTTAGCCCATATAGAGCCTTCTTAAGCCTGCATACCATATCTCTTCCATATTCTAATATAAACCCTTATGGTTGCTCTATGTACACTTCTTCCTCTAAGACACCATTCAAGAATGTCAATTTGACATCCATATGGTAAACTTTGAACTTCTTGTAAGCAGCATAGGCAAGCAAGATTTTAACCCCTTCCAGCCTTCCCACCAGTGCAAAGGTTTCTCCATAATCCAAACCTTCTTCCTTCGCATAGCCTTTGTAGACTAGCCTTGCTTTGTTTCTTACTACTTGATCGGTTTCATCCATCTTGTTTATAAACACCCATTTGGTGCCTATCACGTTTATGTTCTCTGGTCTGGGCACTAGAGTCCAAGTTTCATTTTTATCAATCTGCTCCAGTTCCTCCTCCATGGCTTTGATCCAATCTTCATCTTTTAGAGCCTCCTTTGTTGTTTTGGGCTCAATTTTGGAGAGCAGACAAGCATTCTCTCTTGCTCTTCTTCTAGTCAATACTCCTGTATCTTTATCACTAATGATATTTTCAAAGGAGTGATTGTTTTTGACATACCTTACTAGTATCGGTTCATTTCTTGGAGCTTATTCTACTAGTTGTGTAGGTTCTACTTCACATGCTTCATCATTTGCCGCTACTACAGGATTCTATTCAGTAGGTTCGATCAGTAGAGTGTACTTGAATCCTTGATAATCCTCTAGTTCACTCTTTCTATCATGTTCATTTTTCTCAGAGAACTCATCTACTCTAACATTGGCACTCTCCACAATCTTATCGGTCCTTTTGTTCAAACACATATATTCTTTACTCTTTGTGGAGTAACCTAGGAAGCTTCCTTCATCACTCTTGGGATCTAACTTTCCAGAGTACTCATCTTTCTTGATATAGCACCTACTTCCAAATAGTTTGAAATAGCTCACATTAGGTGATTATCCACACCATAATTCATAGGGAGTTTTATTTGCCCATTTCTTCACCTGTATTTAGTTCAAGGTATACATAGCAATGCTTACTGCTTCTCTCCAGAAGATATGTGGAATATCCTTTTGTATCATCAGAGTCCTTGCACAATCAATCAGAGTTCTATTCCTTCTTTCAGCAACCCCATTCTGCTAAGGTGTTCTGGGTGTAGACATTTGTCTCATAATCCCCTGTTGTTCACAGTAATTCATGAACTCTTGAGAGGTGAACTCACCTCCTCTATCTGATCTTAGACATTTCAGATTCTTACTGGTTCCTCTCTCTACTCGAGCCTTGAAGACTTTAAACAGGTGAAAGGCTTCAGATTTTTCTTTCAAGAATACAACCCACATCATTCTTGAGAAGTCATCTACAAACAACATGAAATACTGGTCTCCATAGAAACTCTTTGTCCTCATAGGACCACACAAGTCTGTATGAACTAAGTCCAGCACATTCTCAGATGAATATGATTTGCTGCTAAAACTAGACCCTGTTAACTTTCCTAGTTGGCATTCTTTACACATAGCATTTTCAGGTTTCATAATATCAAGCATACCTCTAACAGCCTTCATTTTACTGACTTTTTCTATGCTATCAAAGTTAACATGACACATCCTTTTGTGTCACAACCAACTATCTTCTATCTTTTCCATTAGACAACTACCTACAGTGGTGTCTAGGTGAAACAGATTACCTCTAGATTGTTTACTGGTAGCGATCAGACTTCCTAATTTGTCATTTATTTTGCATATTCCTTCATTGAATCCTAACCGGTAACCCTTATTGTTAAGTTGTTAACCGATAACCTCTTGGAATTTACACATTTGCCTCTTCGCATTTGCATTGATATTACATGCCTTAAACAAGTTGATGCACACTCAAAACCAAAGGAAACAATGGTGCAGGAGCACCTAGAGTTTAGTTGCTATGTCAGTCAGATGTTTGAGTCTTAGGAGTTAGGGGTCATGTCATTTTTATTCAATAAGGTCTATGGAGATTTTTTTTTAATGTAATTTCATGTTTTTAGGTCTAAATGTCAGAGTTGGAGTCATAATTTGCAAGGTTGGAAAAATTGTCAAATGTTGTCATCAGGATAGTTATCCCGATAAAGTATCATTTCTATAAAAATTTATTAAATGTAGTCATTGGGATAGTTTCTTCTATCAGGATTGGCAAATATTTTTTCACCTTCTATGGAAGGTTATGCCAATACTTATCCAATGGCTTCATTCGGTATAGCTATGTCAACATAGGGACATTGGGGTAAGTTTTCTTTATTGGAATTACACAAAAAGGTTACCTCGCCGATATTAGTTATTCTGATGGGTGAAAAAAAAAGACTTTAGTTTGGGATTGCTATCCCAATGTCAATGTCCAGTAGTGTTTTGTCAGTTTGGAATTGTTATTCTAATGTCAATGTTAAAATTTAGTTTTTCAAATTTGGTAGTCAAACAGTCATGCAGTCCAACAGTCACGACGGGAAAGTGCATAAATTTGGTATAAATTGTATAGCAACAGTTGGAAAACCGATTGGGAAGGAGTAATATGAGAATTTGAATTTCTAAATTTGATTTTGTAACATAGTTGCAATCATTGGCATTGTATTTAAGGATCATTTTCTGTAATTCCTATGTTTCAAGTACATATATGTTGTATGAATTCAATCTGATTGGACAATAGGCAACTAGGGTTTTATCCACGATTCGACAATTCTCCCTATCTTGCAACAAAGTGGTGTCAAAGCTTAGGTTCTAATTGAGATTTTTGTGTGTGTGAAGTCTAAGAGGAAATAGTGATTGCATACTAGGAGAAGGGAAAGATGCCTCATCAAGGTAATTTTTCTTTATCGAAATTGCACAAAAGGTTACCCCGCCGATATTAATTATTCCGATGGGTGGAAAAAAAAGACTTCAGTTCGGGATTGCTATCCTGACATCGGTGTCAAGTAGTGTTTTGTCAGTTTGGAATTGTTATTCCAATGTCAATGTTAAAATTTAATTTTTTAAATTTGGTAGTCAAACAGTCATGCAGTCCAACGGTCACGGCGGGAAAGTGCATAAATTTGGTATAAACTATATAGCAACGGTTGGAAAACTGATTGGGAAGGAGTAATATGAGAATTTGAATTTCTGAATTTGATTTTGTAACATAGTTTCAAAATTTCGCAATCACTTGCATCGTATTGAAGGATCATTTTTCTATAATTCCTTTGTTTCTTGTACATATATGTTGTTGTATGAATTCAATCTAATTGGACAATAGGCAACTAGGGTTTTATCCATGATTCAACAATTCTCCATGTCTTGCAACAAACAAACTCTTATATGAGGTGTTATATACTGGATACCAAACATCACTTGCACACATGCAAGGGGATGATTGGAACTAGCTAAATACAACTAGATTATTCCTACTCTCCTCCCCAACATGGATCACCTAGAAAAACACATCTAGGGGCAAGTATATGTGTCTTTTCTCATCATTATTCTCATGGATCATCTAGAAAAACACATCTAGAATGTGTATCCATTCTCTCTCTCTCTTTCTTCTCATGAGATCATAGATTTGTTATTTGTAGTTCATGGATGATGTGTTTTTTTTTCTTTGATGTGATCACTTGTGTTCTTGAGATGGAATTTTTCAAGAATGATATTAGTGGTTGAGACATTTTGATCATCGAGGTCTCTTCAGCTAGTTGAATTGAGGTATTGTTTTTAGTACTAACCCCTTGTGTTATGTGTCCTTGCACATGATTGTGTGAATTAAGATCCTAAGATTGGGGGCTTGGTTCCCCAAATTAGTGGAGTCTTATCTCCTTATGATTGCACTCCTATTTTCTCCTCTCTTTCATCTCATATTTCTACTTTACCAAGAGTATGATTGTAACCTCATACTCTGCTAAAGTGGGTGCTAAATGTAGCATCATAAATTGTACACCCTTAATTTGGGTGGTACAATTCCACCCTTAGGTGAGCACCTGCCCTAGTGTATTGCATTTTGCATTTTAAATTATCTTTAAGAATTTAGTTAATTAATTTAATTAAATCTAAAGTCCTCTTTTATCACTCCACACATCATAAAATTGGGCCCTTAACCCTAAGTGTGCCCCTATTTATTTTATCCTTTTAATTAATGCATTCATTAAAGTCTTAATTAGGTCCTATTATAACTTTCAAGGCTCGATTTCACATATCTAAACACCTTGAATTGTCACACCGAGATAGGATTTACTTTGTAATCATGATATCTTGCATCCCTAAAAAAATTGGAAAAAAGTCAACTTGACCATGGTGATTCAACATGGTCCCGACTTTTTCTCTGAGATCATGTTTTGGCAGTATTACAATGTTTAAATCTTGATTTGTGCAAAATTATATCAATTCTAGGTCGGCCTAAAGGTGATTTCAATTATGAAATCCCTAAATAAGGCATCCTTCTCAACTCATTTTCATCTAAGCATCATAAGCATTGGACCAAAAAGCATTGAAGTATTCATCATCAAGCATTTCTAGAGATCTTCAAGGATACATTTCCTTCATTTAACTATTGTGGAGCAAAATTATATCATTCATATGCAAGAATGTGTGTGTGATTATGGTTTTATCATGTTCATGCCATTTCATACAACATATATGATTACATTCAAGATTGAAAGCATCATTATCAATCATTGCAGATGTGAGGTATTTCCTTCCATTATTTATTTTAGTATTTACAATATTTTAATCAAGGTTAATTCCTAAACCAGAGTTTGACTTAGGCAAACCCATATTCCCAACCTATTTCCCCTTTTTTCTATATGTAGGAAATAGTTACATATCTACAATCTAAAGAATCGACATCATGTACATAGATGAATCAATCCCTCTTTGGTGTGCAAAAAAGTTTGGAGGACCAGGGTGAATTTCACTATTGCACCTAGTCATTTACATTTTTTATTGTATACATTCTTATCATTTAAATTTTCATTAATTAAATTATATAGTAACTTGCATGTTTATCTTATTTTACTCTTATAGGACACACCTAGCATGAGTGTGGTGTCGCATGATCTAGGCTTTGGTAGCGTAAGTAGAGACAAGGGAAAGGTAGTTGAATGTAAACATGATTGAATTAAGAGTTTAAATAACTTATAATTATTATAATGTCTACATAAACTGATAGTTTCATGTACTTGTCATTTTATGTACAAAGAATTGTTGGCTTCACATCCTTGTTGACTGCACCCACAATACCTAAAGAAGCAGAAGAGATGACTCAGGTAGATGTGTTTATTTTATTTTGTGTTTAGTAGTTATAATTTGTCCTATCATTGATAATTATATGCTAAATTGTCCCTACTCTAGCAAGACATATTTTAGGACTCCTAACCATCTTAAGAGAAAACGTGGAGATGAGGTAATCAAGAATTCAATTTTAAAGTTCAATTATAGTTCAATGTATATTGATTTTTTTTGTTAAATTTTTGAATTTAAATTATATAATATAACCAATCTCAATTGTGGTTTGATTTTTCTTGTGCAGGATCCTTTAGAGCCAAGGAATACTTTGAAGAGGATCAATTTTGATGATCCATTGGGAGTTTAGGATGTGATACAAACATTTTGGAATACTTACATGTCTATTTGGCATGTATATTTACATATATGGACATACATTTACATATATGGACATGCATTTTGTTTGAGTTGGCGTTTATGTCATTTTTGTGCATGGACATACACTTGTAATTATTCAACATTTTGATATATAGAAGTTGAGATTCAATATAAATTGTTCCTCATGTGCATGGCTTCATTCTTTTAAACTTTAATCTTGAATCCAATAATTAAAAATGGTTAAATAATGAACAATAGAATGTTATCTGTATAATCTTGAGATTTGATATAATTTCTTTCATCTAAATCTTAAGTGTTAAATTTGGTTGCCTTTGGCGACTTCACAAAATTTAATGACCATATTGGTATTATTATTAATCATAACATGGATGCTTAGTAAAGATAAATAAAAAGTAGAAAAGCATCTTCTACAACCGAATGCAATTTTTTCATAATTTGTTGGTTACATTCAGCAACAATCCCCTATCATTAAAGCTATCTCAACAAGGAGATATTGTGCAGAGGTCCATTTTCACATGTTGCCTGTTAAATTTTAGACCTGAATATATGAACTCTAAACATAAACTTGTTTTGATTGTCATTCAGCTACTAAAAGATACAAATGTTACCTTCCTTTCTTTTATTATCACATGCAAAATATCTCCACCCCCACTGAAGGTAGGCATATTGTGCTTCATAATGTATTGTAACATCCAATCCAGCACGTCTAGTTAGGAATTATTACCCTAAGCATTCTCTTGTTTTTCCCCCCCACTCGGTCAAATGCTAGGACCATACCCTACTAGTGTCGTCCCTCAAGCGCCCTATGTGAGAAAAAAATTTCAATTGATAGTTTGTATTGCAGAATCTATGATACTTGCGAGAGAACTGTTTGAACCTATAGGGTCACATGAGGCCTTCCTACAATAGCATGTCTCATATTTTCAAGATTCAGAGTGGTTTTCATAGGACAATGATTTTTCAGTTGACGGAAAAATCATCAGATGCATTCAATGAAAAGTTGACACAGAGCCAAATTCTCATTCTTCTTGTTGTGGGCGTGAACTGTCAGTTCCAACAAATTCAGTTTAGCATACTTACCCCAGGAGTGCTCCTATTTTCTCCCCCAATCAATTGAACACTCAGGGCCATACCCTACCGGCCTTGTCCCTTGAGCGCTCTAAGTGCAAAAAAATGTCAAAATTTGGTTGGTTGTATCTCAGAATTTATGGTACTTGTGAATGATCTATTTGAACCTACAGGGTCATGTGAGGGCTGCCTATAATATCATGTCTTAAATTTTCAATATTTGGAGAGATTTTCATAGGGCAACAGTTTTTTAGTTGACGAAAAAATCATCAAATGCATTCAATGAAAAGTTGCCACAGAGATAAACTATTGTTTTTCTCGTCATGGGTGCAAACCATCAATTCCAACATATTCAGTTAGGCAATCTTACCCAAGGCATGCTCCTATTCCCCCCCCCCCCCCCCCACTTAGTCGAATGCTCAAGACCATACCCAACCGGCCTCATCCCTTGAGCACCCTAAGTGCAAAAAATTGTCAAAATTTGACAGGTTGTATCTCAAAATCCGAGGCACTTGTAAATGATTTGTTTGAACCTACAGGGTCACATGAGGGCTTCCTACAATAAATTGTCCTAGATTTTTAAGATTCAAAGCAATTTGTGTAGAGCAACGATTTTTTAGTTGACGAAAAAATTGTCAAATGCATTCAATTATAAGTTGTTACAAAGCCAAATTCTTGTTCTGCTCACCGTGGGTACAAACCATGGGTTCAAACATGTCTAGTTAGGCATTCTTACCATAGGCATACTCCTATTTCCCCCCCACTTGGTCAGACACTTAGGGCCATACCCTACCAGCCTCTTCCCTTAAGCACCCTAAGTGCAAAAAATTGTCAAAATTTGACAGGTTGTATCTCAGAATTCGTGGCACTTGGGAATGATCCATTTGAACATAGAGGGTCATGTGAGGGCCATCTACAATAGCTTTCCTCAGATTTTTAATATTCAAAGCGATTTTCGTAGGGCAGCAATTTTTTCAGTTGGCGAAAAAATCGTCGGATGCATTCAATGAAAAGTTGTCATGGAGCCAAATTCTCATTCTTCTCGTCATGGGCATGAATCATTTATTCCAACATGTCTGGTTAGGAATTCTTACTTGTGATGTCCTAAAATTGCACCCCTTGCAATTTTTGACTGCATTTGGGTCTTCGTCTTAGTGTTTTCTCCCCTTGGCCTGATCAAAGACTTAATTATGCTCATACATATCAAAAAATCCATTCAACTTAGTAATGCACGATGCCTGCACCTTGATCCTACCCCAAATTAGGGCAAGACCTAGGCATGGCACCCTGGTCCCCCTTAATGTGGACCTATCTTGGGCCCCTCCCCCTAACCTATGTCAAATTTGAAGTGGGAAAACCCCCTCTATGTCGGCTCATGTCAGAAAATTAATCAATTAATCCTACGGGCAAGTATATAAGAGGGATTTCCCTTCTCATTTGAAAAGATCATGAAATTAAATCAAGCATCTGAGCATTCAAGAGATCAAGCATTCAAGAATTCAAGAGCAATTGAGCATTTTCAGTCTTCCTTCAAGCTTTGAAGCAGCAATAGAGTCAATATTTCAAGTATTGAAGAGGAGATTATCATTCTAATTCATGAAATCATAATTCTATGTGGAGGCAAGCAAAAATTCACAAGGAGCTATAAGCATTTCATTTTCAATCAATTCAACATCCCCTCAACGAGGAGGATTTCTGCTTTCAGTCATTTCAATTACATTATTTGAACCACTTGTTTAATTCCAAAACTGGGGTTTGACCTAAATGAAAACCCCTATTCTGAACACATTTCCCTTTTCTTCTATGTGCAGGAAGTAGGTGTGCAGCTGTACTTATGGAATTAAGCTTTATTTGCAAAGACGGAAAAAACCTTTTCGACGAGCAAAAAGTTCAAAGGACTGGTAGGACGGTGACCTAGTCCAAATACATGGTCCTGCAACTTTTGGCAAATTTAGCAGAGCAGCTCCGAATCATCTCAAACTTCTCAATTTTGGGTGCATAGCAAAATCCTGAATCTGTAGCTCCATGTTTTCTCATTTTTCTTCATTTCTAGCACTTGGTCTTAATTCAACTAGTCAACTTACAAAAGAGGGTCAATCATATTCCAAACACAATCAATCTACTTAGTATTCAATCCTTGTATCATTTAAGATTGGATCTAGTAGATTCACCCCCTCTTTTGAATGTAAAGTCTCCCCAAGTGAAAATTGAGCTTAGTGAATTCTCCTTTCCAAGTGGTGAATTTTCTAAGCTCCCAATTTTCCACTTTACATTTTGGTGAGCATGACATCTCTTATGCTTGCTTCTGATTTTCATTTCAAATTTGATTCATATGAAATTAATTAATTCATATTTGCAATCATTTTTGAAAAATATAGCTTATGCACTTAATTGTTACATCACTTTCATAGCTAAATTTCACCTTTACATTTTGGTGAACCCAACTCCTTACACCCTTATTTCTGATTTTTGTTTTCAGATTTGAGTGTATGCAATTTACAATTCAAATTTTCAATTACAAGTTTGATTTCCTTGCAATTTTCAAAAGTTTAAAGGTTAAATTCACAAAAACCCTAAGTTTTAGATTCAAATTTGAGCTTGTGATTTGTCTAAATTGGATTCATTGTTTCAGATCTGAAAACTCTTCAATTTTACAATTCAAGTTTTCATTACATGTTCAATTTTTTTTTTAAAATAAAATTAAGTGGTTAAATCAAAAAAAACCCTAATATTTAATTTTAAAATTGAACTTGTAGATTGTGTAGATCTTGAATTAATTTTCAAATTTGAGTCCTTACTTCAATTTCAAATTTCACTTTCCCTCCTTACAACATTCAAATTTTTAAATTTTAATTTTTAAATTTAAGCGGTCTATGCAACAAACCCTAATTTTAAAAATTAAATCAATCTCGTGCAATTTCAAATTTTCCTTTAAGCATTTAATTGACTCAATTAAATCTAAAGCCTCTTGTTGTCCTTCGAAACATCATAAAAGTTGGCCCTTCAGTGTGCCCTTTTTTGTGTTTTATTCTTTCAATTAATCATCTTCTCGAACATCCTAAGTGTGTCCTTTTTGGACCTTGAAGGTTTATTTTCGCATATCTAGACATCTCCAATTCCCATATCCTTTTGGAATTCGCATTAAAATCACAATATCTTGCTTCCCTGAAAATTTGGTAAAAAGTTGGTCAGACCATGTAGGTACCTACTTGGTCCCGACTTTTTCTCCTCAAATTTTGGGAGCCTGTTTTGACTGTATTTTACTACTCAATTCCAGAGATTTGTGAAATTTTATTGATTTCTTCAATATTTCAACATTCCAAAAATTTAAATTTTAAAATTAAGAGGTTAGCTTTGGACAACCCTAATTTTAAATTTAATCTTCCCTCCTTTTCAATTTTTAAAATTAAGAGGTCATTTTCAACCCTAATTTTAAATTTAACTTTCTATCTTCTAAGGGATAATTTCAAATTTAAATTAAGAGGTTATTTTAACAAAGCCCTAATTTTAATTTTCAAATTCCTAGGAGATTGCATTATTCTTTCAATCATTTTTCCTGAATTTTGCATTCTAAAATTCAAATTTTCAATTTCCCTCCCTTAGTGAATGAGTTTTACTACTATTAGTCATACCTATAGTATCCCTGTAAGAAGAAGATGTAGAATTAAGGTTGCCCAAGGTTTAAATACCAAGGAAATGGAGCCTAATTTGGCTAGCTTTTTCAATGAGGATATTGGTGGTTCTTCCAATCCTATAGATATTCCCGTTTATCCTCTTGATAATTCTAATGATGTGGAGGAATCACTAACTAGGGTATTCATTGACCAATTGGCAAAGATGGACAATCAATTTGACAATCTTCAACAATGGATGAGTCAAGAATACTCAGAAAGTGAAGCTCTCCCATTGATTGAAGGATTAAAAAGAATGATTCAAAGTGATAAACATGGTGTTGATATCTTGCGTGGTATTGCTCATATTGTTGATTCTAATATCATGTCTATGAAAAGTTGTGCTGAAAACCTAGGTTATACACAACCTACTAGTCAAGTTAATCATTCAATTCCTTTAACAACTTCTATGACTAGTGTCCCTACCTTCACGTCAACCATCATGGCTACCTCTACACAAAATGGCATACCTACAAATGTTAGTCATGGGGGCAATACCTCTTCTTTCATTTCTCCTACCATGAGTGTCCCCCTTGTTACACAATCACACTCACCACCAATTAATGTTAGTCAAGGGGGAAACTCCTTCAATCACAATTCCTTCATTCCTCCTATGAGTCTTCCATGTGTTACCCAACCTTATCCAATACCTACTTATCATAGTTTCCCACCTCCTTATTATTAATCTCTTCATTCAAAAATGTTAGTCCTCCCTCTCAATCGAACATATCTCATTTCAATCCTTCTACTGAAGCTACAATCAATAGTCTAGCCCAAAAAGTGTCTTCCTTACAACAACAAATAGCTTCTATGAATCAATCCAGGTATAATGTGCCCACATTTGATGTAGTGAACCCATTATCCAATGACATTGTTAGAGTCATCCCTCCTAAACATGTAGAATTCCCTCAATTGGAACTTTATAATAGAAAAGGTGATCCCTTAACTCATGTTAAAACATTCCAAACTTTGTGTAGTGACTTTTCTCATGATCAAAGACTATTAGTGAAATTGTTTACTAGAACATTAAGGGATAGAGCTTTGTAGTAGTATTTTTCTTTGCCTCCTTATTCTATTAGTTATTTTCAACAACTAGCTAATGTTTTTATTCAATAATTTCACAATAACATTGGTCCTAAAGTTACTTTGACTGATTTGATGCATTGTAAACAAGGTGTTAAAGAAAAAGTGACTGACTTTATTGGTAGATATAAGCATTTGTATTCTCAGATATTCAAAAGATTTTTATTGTTGACTTCCAAAAAGATATTAGGGATAAACTTCTCTTAACTGAGTTTACTTCCTTTCTGCATTTGTGTGCAGTACTTCATAATTATCAACTGATTGTGAGTCAATTGGAACAATCATCTCCTTCCATGGCTCTGAGTAATAAGGGTGATAGTGATCAACAACCATTTGCAAAGTTTAAACCATACAAAGGATTCATCAAATTCAATGACAACAACAACAACAATCAACTGGTAGGCGCTACAGGTATGCCTCCTTTGTCTAAATTCTTTAAAAGAGAAAACAAATTTACTCCTTTGAATGAATCTTTGCATAGCATTATGTCTCAGTTAATACAAAATAATGTGTTAAAAATTCCCCAAATCAAACCAACTGATCCATCTAAGATAGCTCCACCTTACTTTGATACTAAATCCTTTTGTCAATACCATCATTAGCCTGGTCATTATATTGAAAAATGTTTTTCATAGAGAAGTAGGATTCAAGAATTTATTGATAACAATACCATATATCTGACAGGTGTGAATGATAAAGGAAACAAGTTCGTAACTCCTCCTAATAAAAATATTCATATTTTCATTGATCCTTTACCATCTCATTCCACTAATGTGGTAGAGACTAGTCATCTTGCTTTCTCTCCCAATGATGTTGGCCTTGAATCTAATAATATGGTGAACCTTGTAGACAAACAAGAACCTCCTAAGGATTTGTGCATCACATTTGATCCTAGTAAGACCATTAAAGCACCTGATGGCCCAATATATATAAGTGCAAAAATCAATTGATCCTGGTTGCATGGTTAATGTGATAACTAAAGAGTTTATTTGTACTTTGCAATTGCATCAAGTGATATATGATGATATTGATGTGGTAGTTAGAGTCTTTCATGGATTTTCTTGTCCTAATTCTATTGGTTCTATCACACTTCCTATTGATGTTGGCACTAAATTCTTAGATGTTCAATTTACTATCATTTCTACGTCTGATCAATTTTGTGTGAAGTTGGGACATGCTTGGCTCTCTTCCATGAAAGCGATTGCTTCTACTATTTATAAGTGTTTGAAATTTACTCATAATGGTGAAATCATAACTATTAATCATAGCATGTATCAACCTACAATGAGGCATGCAGATGTTTGTCTTGATTATTTTTTGTCTGAACAATTCCAACCTCTTCAACCTAGAGGTGATGCTCTCTTTAGATCATATCAAAACTGGAAAAATAAAATGATTTTGTCATTGAGTAGAACTAGAAATATGACACTGTTCATTCCTCTGGATGATCATATACCCCTTCCTAAGGATAATATTAATATTCCTCCTAAGTAAATAAACAATCTTCTTCCCAAAGAGGCACCTATTCCTTCTCCTAAAGAGAAGAGTATCCTTTCTCCTAAGAAAAGAGATATTATTCTTCCTAAACAAGAATCTATTCCTTCTCTTATGGATAAGTTTACTCCTCCTCCGAAGGGTATAAAAACTCTTCCTCCTAAACATCAATCTATTCCTCCTAAGGGTAGACCTATCAGCCCTCCTCATGATGGACCTAGTCTCCTTCCTACACCTCCCACTCCTCCTTTCTATGGTGTGGTTCCTCCTCCTTCATCTTATAGAGACAAGTGATCGGCCTCTCCTATTTTCCAACCTTAAAGATATCAACCCATTCCTACTTCCCTAAAAGAAGAGACAAAACCTATACCTAATGAACCTAAACCTCCCCAAACTTCAGTCAAAACTAGATGAAACTGTTGTGTGAGAGAATGATGGAGACATCATGCTAGAGCTCGTGAAGTTGCTTCCCAAACCATTTCTTCTTCTAAAACACCAACTATTGACATGATTCTATTTTCTCCTAAACAAGATATTCAACCTAATTCTCCAAGATGCAAAATGCTTAAAACAAATGATGGTTCAAGTTATACTCCTATTAGAGTTCCTATTATTATTAATCTTGATGAAGAAATAGGTGAAAATGTTGTTAATGATGAAAATGTTGATCCTAATATTTCTGATGATGAATATGAATATGTTGATGTTGACAATAATTTATCTACAAAATTTTCAAAAGCATTAATCCTAGCTCCTAGCAACGAACAAAGTGACTCATTATTAGAGCATGGTCCTTTTTTGGAACTTGTGATAGCTCCATCTACTATACTCGATGTGGCTCCTCTTGCATGTTGTCCACCTTCCCAAAATAATGATCAACAAGATTAGGGGGGGATAATGTAATTGATTAGCTTCATTAGCACTATAGATTCTCTCTCTCTCTCCTCTCTTGCTTATTTGTGACATTCTTCTATTTGTTTCCCTATTCTTCTACTTGTTGTCCCTAGTGTTGTCTACTTGAGGAAAATACAAAGTGTTGAGATCTCTTTTGGTCTCTTCCATGTTTATTCAAAAGACACATGTGTTCCCTTCTTCCATGGTGGTTTCCTTTCTTTGGGGGATGAGGATAATTCTATGCACATATTTATACATGATATACATGACTTATCATAAAAAAAACATACCGACTCCAAAGTTAGGTGAAACCACCTTGTGTTTTGTTCTTTGTGTTCATCATCCTTTGATTTATCCCCTCTTAGGGGATAAATTATTGTGATAACATGCTTGTCTTTTTGGGTGTATCCTACCTTAAAGAAATTGCTCCTAGCAAGGTATGTGAAATTGCTTTAATGTGGGGGCATACATTCCACTCATGATTCTCTCTCTTGATACTTAAAAGTTACTTAGCAAACTTTGTCTTTTCTTTGTGATATTTAGTATCTTCTTTTCATGGCTCATAGTAAGAGAACCTTACTAGTTATAGTCATAGTTCTCTCTTTCTCTCTCATGATCTTCCCTTTTACCTTACCATTGAAGTCATAAGATCCTAAATTCCACTGGGGGCTTGGTGAATCTTGCCTCTTTGATGTGGTGAAAGTATTTCAATTTGAATCCTTGTACTTTACCACGAGTATTTGTGTAAGCTCATACTCCCACTAAAGTGGGGGCTAAATGTAACATCCTGAAATTGCACCACTTACAAATTTTGACTGCATTTGGGTCTTTACCTTAGTTTTTGTGTCGCTCATCCTGATCGGAGACCTGATTATGCTCATACATATCAAAAAATACATTCAACTTAGTAATGCAACTTGCCTGCACCTTGATCCTACCGTAACTTACGGCGGGACCAAGGTGTGGCACCCTGGGGTCTGGTCCCCCTTAATGTGGACCTATTGTGGGCCCCTCCCCCTCTCCTATCTCAAATTTGGAGTGGGAAAACCCCCTCTATGTCGGCTCATGTCGGAAAATTAATAATTAATCCTATGGGCAAGTATATAAGAGGGATTTCCCCTCTCATTTAAAAAGATCATGAAATTCAATCAAGCATCCAAGCATTCGAGCATTCAAGAGTAGTTGAGCATTTTCAGTTTTCCTTCAAGCTTTGGAGTAGCAATAGAGTCAAGATTTCAAGCATTGAAGAGGAGATCATGATTCTAATTCATGAAATCATAATTCCATGTGGAGGCAACCAAAATTCACAAGGAGTTATAAGCATTTCATTTTCAATCAATTCAGCATCCCCTCAAAGAGGAGGATTTCTACTTTCAATCATTTCAATTACATTATCTCAACCACTTGCTTAATTCCAAAACTGGGTTTGACCCAAAGGCAAACCCCTATTCCCAACACATTTCTCTTTCCTTCTGTGTGCAAGAAGAGAGTGTGTAGTTGTACCTTGTGGAATTAAGCTTTATTTGCAGATGAAAAAACCCTTTTTGATCCACAGAAAGTTCGAAGGACCGATAGGAGGGCGACCTGGTCCGGACACATGGTCTTTGCAACTTTTGGTAGATTTCGCAAAGCAGATTTGAATCATCTCAAACTTCTCAGATCCAAGTGCACGACAAAATCCTAAATCTGTAGCTCATTGTTTTCTCACATTTGTCTTCATTTCCAACATTTAGTCTTAATTCAACTAGTCAACTTACAAAAGAGGTTCAATCACATTCCAAACACAATCAATCTACTTAGTATTCAATCCTTGTATCATTTAGGATTGGATCTAGTAGAATCACCCCCTCTTTTGAATGTAAATTCTCTCCAAGTAAAAATTGAGCATAGTGAATTCTCCTTTCCATATGGTGGATTTACTAAGCCCCCAATTTTCCACTTTACATTACCATAGGCATGCTCTTAGTTTGCCTCCCTACTCGGTTGAACGCTCATGGCCATACCCTGTCGGTGTCATCTCTTGAGTGCCCTAAGTACAAAAAATTCTCAAACTTTTAAAGGTCATATTTTAGAATCTATGGCACTGAATGATCTATTTGAACCTAGAGGGTCACGTGAGGTCCACCTACAATAGCCTGTCTCAGATTTTCAATATTCGGAGCGGTTTTCATGGGGAAATGATTTTCCAGTTGACAAAAAAAGCGTGAGATGCATTCAATGAAAAGTTGTCATGGAGCCAAATTCTTGGTTTGCTTATCATGGGAATGAACCATCAATTCCAAAATGTTTGGTTAGGCATTCTTACCCTAGGCATGCTCCTTCTTTGCCTCCCTACTCGGTCAAATGCTCACAGCCATACCCTGTCAGTGTCATCCCTTGAGCACCCTAAGTGCAAAAAATTATCAAACTTTGATAGGTTGTATCTTGGAATCTGTGGTACTTGTGAATTATTTATTTGAACCTACAGGGTCACGTGAGGGTTGCCTACAATAGCCTGTCTCATATTTTCAATATTCCAAGCAGTTTTCGTAGGGAAACAATTTTTTAATTGATAAAAAAATCGTCAGATGCATTCAATGAAAAGTTGCCACAAAGTCAAATTCTTGTTCTAGTCATCGTGGGCATGAACCGTCAATTCCAATACATTTGGTTAGGAATTCTTACCTTAGACATTCTCCTATTTTGCCTCCCTACTCAATCAAATACTCATGGCCATACCCTACTGGCATCGTCCCTTGAGCACCCTAAGTGCGAAAAATTATCAAACAAGCCTATATTAAATGATAATGAGGATGAAAAGGATAAATATAGACTAACAAGCCTATATTAAGCTATAATGAATTTAGGGAAGTAGTAATGATCATGATCATCAATATTTGCATATATTGTAGACACATAATTACCATTACACTTACATGTGACATCCATGAACATACATAAGTAGGTCATACACATAATATTTGTTAGTCTATGTATCTTTTTTCACCATAATCAATTCAAATACACCAATGTACTCATGTAAAAATATATTGTATATCATCAATACAACTACACCGATGTACTCATGTAGAAATACATTGTATATCATCAATACAACTGCACCACTGTACTCATGTATAATTACATTGTATATCATCAATACAAATACACTAATGTACTCATGTACAAATACATTGTATATATTTGTACATGAGTACAAATATATCGTATATCATCATAACGAAGTTACATCAATGTACTTATATACAAATTATACAACATCCTACTTCATGTACATCTGATATCCTCACATCCTAAGAGTCAAGCTTGCGTAGAGAAATGCCTTCATATAAATGAAGACCAACATAAGCAATGTGAACAACATCAACAAGACATACATCTTTAACAATTGTTAATCTGTACATAAAAAAACATGATATTAAACTGACAGGTGGGATTATATACTGTGAAGATACATCCTTTCGAATTATATCAAGTGTACGTCCTTTCAAATTATATCGAGTGTACCCACAACGTTGATGCAAAAATGATGATGCAATAGTATTGTATATCATCAAAAAGACTTGTATTTTTAAGAATTGTTAATCTACACATAAAAAACATGAACATAAAGGTTTTATGATCATTAATTAAACTGAATTGCATGATAACAAATGAAGAGGTGGGATTATATGTCGTGAAGATACATCCTTATGAATTATATCGAGTATACCCACTATGTTGATGCAAAAATCGTGATGCAATAGTATTGTCCATCAAAAAGACCTACATTTTTAAGAATGGTTAATCTACACATAAAAAACAAGAACATAAAAGTTTTATGATTGAAATGAAATTCATGATAAAATATTAAGAGATAATAAAGACCTACTACTCAAGTGTGCCTGAAGGGTCATCTCTTTGCTTAAGAGTATCTAGTATTGCTTCATGATCAGCAATACTCACTATCCAGAGTTCTTTTGTCTTTGGTCTTGCTTGATGCTTCAAAAACTTGACATTTGTAGATATAATAAGGTACGAATACATGAGAATGGTTTGTGTCTCTCTTAGTCTTTAAATGCATGTATGTCATTCTTTCTAATCTTGTATGTTCACAACCAAGTTCTTGCAACAACAACTGAACCTGTAGGATACATGAACCCATCATCATCTATCACCAGTTGTGTTATCTTTTTCTTTCCCTGTACACACCGTGCCAACCAATAGTCTGATCTCGCTTCATTCCCCTATGGTGCAACCACTGCAAAAAGATGTACTAGTTGTAGAAGATCTGAAAGATGATCATACTCAACTAAACTTTCCATGTCATCATTTTGTATGGATATTGTTTGAGATAAAGGAGTTTGATATTGTGGAACCCACGTATCCACCCACTCACTTGACTCTCACCAATCCCAATCACATTGAACACAACTCTAACAAAAACAAGCTAGTTTTTGTGTCCAAATGATCCATTTACTTACATCTAAGCCATGAAATGAATGCATCTTTGGAGAATCTTTAATTGATTGATAATCCAATCTGTCTCCCACTATTCCCTCCTCAACCAACCAAAATAATTTATGCAATGTTGTATCAAGTGTCCCTCACTATGACATTGTTGAACTACACCAATCAACAATAGAACATGCATCAGAAAATTTGGCACTTGAAATCCTCAATTTCTCCTTAACTAGAGCTCCCTTCAAACATGCACATGCTCCATCATGCTTGCCCTTCCCATGCACTGCTTCAAAAAAACTCCAAATATGAGGTGCATGCCTCTCTGCATGCATTCTACTCAACCAATATAACATACAAGCACTATCGAATTTACCTATGCAGTTATCTAACCATATGAGATGTCAATCTATTGCAATAGCTTTCTCCTACAAGAACTCAAAAAATTTCTCGAAACAATGTTGCACATACTAGGAGGAGTGAGATCTATCATCACTCATATAAAAATGATACTCTTTGATTATTTTCCTATCCTCTTATGTACTATTAGGGGCATGTCTATATGTTATGTGAACAAAAATAGCAATCTGAATTGAATTGTAATACTGAGCTTGTACCACATTTTGTGGTTGCAATATATAGTTTACTCTAAAATTGACCACTGACACCAAAATAACAGTTCCGATCGGGAAACAGTTCTTACACATCCCAAACTGTTGATCCAACCACTAATACCCGATTAGACTAATAATCAAATCTCCAAAATCAAGTGTCCAAACCATGTCTTCGACATAACCAAGTGATATCCAGATGATAACAAGTTCTCCTCAGTGTCGGTGAACAATATAACCTATTGGTGAACCAAATACCGGTCACTGTGACTAGGTCACTAAACTTGTCGGTGAACATAATCAAAGATCTCCAGAAGGATAAGTGTTGATAAGTGTTGACATCAATGACAAAACCAAGCAACATATCCATAATACCAACAATATCCCCCTTAGGCATTGATGGCAACACAAGATGGAAAAACCATCTAAGTGCCAAAGCAGAAATGCCAATAAACCAAAAACCAACAATCTCCAGAATAGATCAATACTAGAAATTAAAATACAAATGCAGAGAGTAAAAATCTCTCCCCCAATGAATGATCTCTCCCAAAGGATAATGTGTTTTTCATAGATATCTCTCCCCCTTTGACATCAAATGCCAAAGTAATATAAATACTAGATACAACCAGTTTATAGAACCAACTTATCCAACTACTCCCCCTGAGAAGTAGCTCTCCTTAATCAAAGCCGGAAAAAAAGGTATCTCTGTTAATTTCTATCAGTCTGATGCCAATCTCCAATTGTCTAAGTCTCTACTGGTGAGGGTATAACCCCAAGTTTCTCTCTGAGATATTCAAAGGTTTCCTTAGGCAAAGGCTTAGTAAAGATATCTGCAATCTTCTCTTTAGTATTCACATAAACCAATTTCACTTCCTTTGCTTCAAAATTCTCTTTCAGAAAATTGTATTTGATAGAAACATGTTTAGTTTTAGAGTGAAATACCGGATTCTTCGATATATCAATTGCTACTAAATTATTGCAATAGATGATTATAGGTTCTTTGCATTTTACCTTTATGTCCTTCAAAATTTTCTTAATCCATAATACTTGAGTACAATTAGTTGTTGCTGCAACATATTCTGATTCTGATGTTGATAATGATGTACAACTCTATTTCTTGCTCAACCATGCAATCAATCTGCTACCAAGAAAGAAAGCCCTGTCAGTGGTTCTCTTTATGTCATCTACATCTCCTACCCAATTAGTGTCGATGTATCCACATAAACCAAAATTTTCATCTTTAGGATACCATAAACCAAGATTTGTTGTGCCTTGTAAATACTGGAAAATCCTTTTCACTGCTGATTAATGATTTTCCTTAGGATTACTCTGAAATCTTGAAACAATACATATTGCATTCATAATATCAAGTCTTGTTTGTGTCAAATATAGTAAACCATTAATCATAGGTTTATATCTTGTTGGATTAACAGGGGTTGAATCATCCTTCAATGATAGTTTATCAGTTGTTGTCATAGGAGTACTTACTAGTTTAGAGTTTTCCATACCAAATTTCTTCAGTAATTCCTTCAATTACTTTAATTGACATAAGAATATACCTTTATCAGTTTGAGAAATCTGCAATCCTAAAAATAATTTTATCTCCCCAATAATAGACATTTCAAATTCTTCCTACATCTTATTAGAAAAGTTTTTACACAATCCATCTTCTCCTCCAAAAATGATATCATCAACAAAAAATTCAATAACCAGAATGTCTTCATTAGTCACTTTGAAATATAAGTTTTTGTCAGCATTACCTTTAGTGTAACCAAGCTTCCAAAGATATTTGTCCAATCTAGCATACCAAGCTCTAGGAGCTTGCTTCAATCCATATAAAGCTTTCCTTAACTTGCAAAGCATATCTTTATCATTTGTCAATGAAAATCCATTAGGTTGTTCAATTCAAACTTCCTCTTCAAGATCACCATTTAGAAATGCACATGTAACATCCATTTGATAAACTTTATAGTTCTTATGTGCTGCAAATGCAAGAAATAATCTGACTGTCTCAATTCTAGCTACCGGTACAAAGGTTTCATTGTAATCAATTCCTTCATTCTGTGAATATCCCTTACACACTAATCTTTCTTTGTTTCTAATTACCTTACCATATTCATTAAGTTTATTTCTGAATACCCATTTAATTCCAATTACATTTTTATTTTTAGGCCGGGGAACCAGTGTCCATGTATTGATCTTTTCAATTTGTTCTAATTCATCTTCCATAGCCTTAATCCAATGTTTATCTTCACATGCATCATTAACTGATGCTGGTTCAATTTGAGAAATTAAACATACCTCTTCATTTTTCAGTCTTCCTCTAGTCATAACTCCTTAATACTTATTCCCAATTAGCTGACTTTCAGAGTGATTCAATCTAACATACCTGGGTGTGTTCACTTGTTGTTGTTCTTCAGTCACCATGGAATTCTCTGATGATGCCGGTGTGACTGGATCAACATTCTGTATCAGTGCATTTTGTATAGGTTCATTTGTGATTATCTCACTGTCGGTTTAGAGTCCATAGACCTTGAATCTCTTCTAAAGTGTTCATCAATCTTCACATTTACACTCTCAATGATTTTCTGCAATCTCTTATTAAAACATCTATATCCTTTGCTTTTAGATGAATACCCAAGAAATATCCCTTCATCACTTATAGGATCAAATTTGCCAATATACTCATCTCTCCTAATGTAAAATTTGCTCCCATATATTCTGAAGTACTTAAGAGTAGGAATATAACCAAACCATAATTCATAGGGTGTCTTACCAGTTTCACCTTTGATGTGAACTCTGTTGAAAGTGTAAAACCGTTGTATTCACTGCTTCTCTCCAATAAACATAAGGTAGAATTACTTCTGATATCATGCTTCTAGCTGCATCCAGAATAGTTCTATTCTTCATTTCCACAACTCCATTTTGTTGAGGTGTCTAGGGTGTTGATAGTTGTCTTCTAATTCCATTCACTTCACAAAATGTATTGAACTCCTTAGATGTAAATTCACCTCCTTGATCTGATCTTAAACATTTTATTTTCTTGTCGGTTTCATTCTCTACAAGTGCCTTGAATACTTTGAATTTCCCAAAAGCTTCCGATTTCTCCTTGAGAAAAGTAACCCAACACATTCTAGAATAATCATCAATGATTAGCATAAAATATCTATCTCCTTGTAGACTTATAGTTCTTGCCGAACCATATAAATCAGTATGAATTAAATCAAGAACATTATTGGTTTTCTCAGAAATGATTTTGAAAGTTGTTCTAACTTGCTTTCCCAGTTGACATTCCTTACATACCAAATTGTGAGGTTTTACAATCTTAGGTAAATCACTTACTGCCTTAGTTGTACTAATCTTTATAATGCAATGAAAATTTACATGACATAGCCTTTTATGCCACAACCAACTTTCATCAATATGTGCAATCAAGCATGTCTTCTCAATGTTATTCAAATGAAAGATATTACCTTTAGTCTGATTACCGGTTGCAACTTCCAAACCAGTTCTATTCATGATTTTGCATTTACCATTCTTGAATTGTAACTGAAATCCTTTTTCAACTAATTGACCAACACTCAAAAGATTGTGCTTCAAACCTTCAACATAATAAATATTCTCAATATTATGCTTACCATCAAAAGATATAGTGCCTTTTCCTCTGATCAAACAAGCTTGTCATCTTCAAATCTTACTAGACCTCCATTGTATTCCTGAAAAGATAATAATTTACTTTTATCACCAATCATGTGATGTGAACATCTGAAATCTATAATCCATTCATCCTTTTCTTCAATTTTAGCTGTCAAGGCCTATTCTACCAATGGAATAGTAGGTGTCGGTTGATCTTCAGTTATTGCAACAAAAGCCCATCCATTGTCTCTTGTTTCCTCATAAAAATCATTAGTAACTCCTTCATCAACATAGTAACATGATTTATATTTATTATTCTTAAATTTGTATCTCTGATATTCAAGGTTAGGCTTATTTGTTCTTTTAGCTTCTTCTCTCAATCTTGCATGTCTATCCGGACATCTAGATACCATATGACCAATTTTATTACAGTTAAAACATTTAAAAGGTGTTTTACCTTCATACTTACTTCCAATAGGACCTTTAGGCATTTTTCCTGCAAATAGTCCTTCAAGCTCTTCAAGTTCTTCATTTTCCCTTCTGATGTCTTCAAGTTCTCTTGCATAGAGTGTTTTCCAATCAAATTTATCAACTAATGATGAAGATGTTGCAGATGATGATGCTTTGAAAGCCAAATCTATCTTAATTGTAGCAACAAGACCAAACTCTTCAAGCTCAAATGGTGCAAGTTTTCCAACCAAGGTATCTCTAGATACTGATGTATTAGGCATAGTTCGCAACTCATTAATAGCAGTTACTTTCATTTTGTATGTCGGTGGCAATTCTCTTAAAACTTTAGAAACAATTTCAACTTCACTTAAGGAACCTCCATAGCATTGTATTCCTAAAACAATTTCATTAACTCTTTCCATAAAAGAAAAAATTCTTTCATCTTCTTCCATTTTCAAATTTTCATACCTGACCCGGAAGCGTTCCAGTTTTGCAATTTTGATAGTGGTATCACCTTTATTCAATGTCTCCAATTTATCCCAAATAGCTTTAGCAGTAGATCTATTTGATAGTCCCATGATTTTCTGATCTGACAAGGCGCTCAAAAGTGCTTCTCTTGCTTTACAATCATTCTCTTGATGCTTAGCCAATGTATGTGGATTAGGTTGACCTAGTGTAGGACCAACATAACCATTCTGTGTGACATCCCATATGTATTTTCCAATGCAATTCAGATGTATCTCCATTATGATCTTCCATATACCATAATTAGTTCCATCAAGTTTCGGACAGTAATTCTTGAAATAGTTAGTTGCCATAGAATCTCCTCAAGTTGTTAAACTTCTACAAAAAGAGGATTGCGCTCTGATACCAATTGTTAGGACCCGAAGGCAACTAAGAAGGGGGGGTGAATCAGTTGTCTAATAATTTTATCTCAAATACAACTTTAACCAAACTTGAAACATAATACTGGTAAACCAAACTAAATGTTGGTAAATAGACTAACAGTTAATAATAGTATCGGTGAAGCTTAATGCATGAAACAGAAAGAGAAACAATATCCAAAACACAACACAAAGATTTTTACGTGAAAACCCTGTAAGGGGAAAAACCATGGTGGGAAACCTTAGCCACAATCAGATGATACTAGTGCAGATAGTATGTGTTTACAAATGGAGTCTGCACATGCAGAAAGGCTAGCTACCTAGAGCTCACTGCTCAATCACAAAATGGGAGTCACACTAACTACAAAATGGATGATTAAATCCAATGATAATGTACTGCTCAAAGTGGCATCTTCTATGTTGGATTCAATACCGGTTAAGCTCTAATTGTCTTCTTCAAAACTTCCTTGAATCTTCAAATGATGTCTATGTGAGTAGCTCTTCTTATATTCGCATATATTGAATATAATCTTACAATACCTTATTACATACCATACCCATACCATGTTAATCTCACAATTCAGATCTTACATATATACCAAAACTTAAGACCAAATGTGTAGGTCAGCTTACTAAGAATATTGTAATAAAAATCAATTATAACAAGTCAAGATGTGATGCATCATGTCAACTCAACAATAATATTAATTTATTAAATGATCTCCATAATGTGTCATGTTGATCTTGAATAGATAATGCATGTCGGTCCATAACCTAGACCAATTTGCTGGTAACAGCAAATATGTCAACCCGATTAGACCAATAATCAAATCTCCAAAACCAAGTGTCCAAACCATGTCTTTGACATAACCAAGTGATCTCCAGATGATAACAAGTTATCCTCAGTGTCGGTGAATAATATAACCTACCAATGAACCAAATACCGGTTACTATGCATAGGTCACTGAACTTACTGGTGAACATATTCAAAGATCTCCAGAAGGATAAGTGTTGATAAGTGTTGACATCAATGACAAAACCAAGCAACATATCCATAATACCAACACTATGACTATTGGAATCAAGGAACACTGAGAGGGGAGGGGTGAATTAGTGTTTTGCAATTTTTAATCTTCTTAAACCATCATTTAATCCACTTAATGCAAATGAACAAGAGAGATAAGCATAAGAAAAACACACACAAAACTACCACAATATCACAAAGATTTTGTACATGGAAAACCCGGTCAAGGAAAAAACCACGGTGGGAATCCTACCCATAATAATATGATACTCTGTTAGAAGTATGTGAAAAGTTTACATAGGAATGCACATGCATTCAAGCACATTACCTAGAGCTCACTACTCAAATACAATAAGGGCTACAACCCCAGAAGGCTCACTACCTTACAAAGGAATTACAAAAGGGTACCACCAAGATTGAACTATGAATTAGCATCTACAAATGAATGGGATAGTTCCAATTTAAGCACAAAGTAAAATTGTCTCACTTCTCTATTCTGCTAATCTACTTTAATCTAGAGCAAAAATCCTCCAATGGTGCACGTGAAACTGCGCACAATCACACATACATGGCACTCGCATACTTTTTGATATATAAAATGAACTTTCCAGACACTTATATGTATCCACAACATGAATTTAGCTCGCCAACAAGTCAGCTTCAAAAACACTTGCAAAATATGAAATGTGTAAGATGTGTCGGTCAAATCCATTCCCCAATGCATATGCAAACCAAAACAAATTGACTGCACGCTACCCACATGTCGGCCAAACAACCTCAAACATAAAATCAATCACCAAAATCATTCCAATAATTCCTCATAACATGATACATCACTAGTTGACCAAATAGCATTGTTCTTCCTGAAATGGCAAATACTGGATCTTTAATCTTGCACAACGAACAACACTAGAGGCTAAGATTCTAGAATAAGCTACTCCAGAAATCCAACCAACCACCTAAATTGCCGCAAAGAAAAATATGCAACCAAAGTGAAGTTCTACTCAAAATACTCTTATGATGTCAAATATTATGTTCCACCTTCCAGACTAAACAAAAATGGATTTTGTACTTCCGGTAGGATAAATCTGTACAAACCGGATGAAATCTCTTAGTTGGGTTGCCATCAATGACAACTCCAATATGCTTATCTACACTATGCAGTGTCTCTTGCCAACAATGACCTTCTCTACCTCTTTGTCTATATACTTCAATTTGATCATGTGAAAACTTTCTTTTACATTTATGCTTTTGATGATTGTTGGTCCCCATTAGACTCCACAAATATGCTCTAAAATGATTGCCAATAACAAATTTGTCTAGAAGAATCTCAAAAAAGATGAATTTTGTCACTGTATGTCTAAAAACCTGTGTTTGTCAACTGAACACAAATGTAGGGACCATTGGAAAGCACAAAATGGCCCACAATCCTATTAAAGTGTGTTCCACATATCGCATATCCGATACCTAAACATATTTTTTTGTATGTTCACCCAAAATTTTCATTGGCACCCAATATTTGAATGTTGGCACCTGAATGCAGAGGATCTGATATCTAATTTCTTCCCATATAGGAAAAGTGAGAGAGATGAGGTGAGTGAGTGAGTGAGTGAGTGCGTGAGAAGGGGGAAGGGAGAGAAAGAGAGAGTCATTGGGAAATGGAGAGAGAGAGAGAGAAGGGGGAGATAGGGAGAGTGAGGGCTCATATGATGTCCTAAGGGGTCACATGGTGTTCTAACACATGTGTGGGGCCATTAGGACCCCATATGAACCCCAACAATACAATAAGGCCCCTTAGGACCATGTGATGTCCATATGGTGTTCTATCACATGTGTGGCCCCTTCGGACCCCATATGACACCTTTTAACATCCTAGTACATGACATGACCCTTTATGACACCATATGACCCCTTAGGACCCCATATGACCCCTAATGACACCATATGACCCCTAATGACACCATATGACCCTTGAGGATACCATATGACCCCTTTTAACATCCTACTAAATGACATGATCTCTTATGATGACATATGACCCCTTAAGACAACATGATGTCCTAAGGAGTCATATGGTGTCCTAAGGAGTTGTATGGTGTTCTAAGGGGTCATATGGTGTTCTAACACGTGTGGGCCCTTAGGACCCCATATGACCCCTAACAACACCATATGACCCCTTAGGATACCATATGACCCCTGAGGACACCGAATGACCCCTTTTAACACCCTAGTACATGACATGACCCCTTAGGACATCATTTGACCCCTTAGGACAATATGATGTCCTAAAGGGTCATATGGTGTTCTAACACATGTGTTGGCCCTTAGGATCCTATATGACCCCTAACGACACCATATGATCCCTTAGGACACCATATGATCCCTTAGGACACCATATGACCCCTAAGGACACCATATGATCCATTTTAACATCCTATTACGCAACATGACCCGTTATGACACCATATGACCCCTTAGGACAATATGATGTCCTAAGGGGTCATATGGTGTTCTAACATGTGTGGGCCCTCATGACCCCTAACGACACCATATGACTCTTGAGGACACCATATGACCCCTTTTAACATCCTAGTACACGAAATGACCCCTTATGACACCATATGACCCCTTAGGACAATATGATGTCCTAAGGGGTCATATGGTGTTCTAACACATATGTGGGCCCTTAGGACCCCATATGATCCCTAATGATAATATATGATCCCTTAGGACACCATATGACCTCTTAGGATACCATATGATCTCCATACGGTGTCCTAAGGGGTCATATGGTGTTCTAACACATCTACAGCCCGTTCAAACTCCATATGACCCCTAACAACACCATGTGACCCCTCAAGACACCATATGACCCCTTAGGACAATATGATGTCCTAAAGGGTCATATGGTGTCCTAAGGGGTCATTTGGTGTTCTAACACATGTGTCAGCCCTTAGAACACCATATGACCCCTTAGGACGATATGGTGTCCTAGGCAATCATATGGTGTTCTAAAACATGTGTGGCCCTTTAGGACCCCATATGACCCCTAACAACACCATGTGACCCCTTAAGACACTATATGACCCGTTATGGCACCATATGACCCCTTCGGACAATATGATGTCCTAATGGGTCATACAGTGTCTTAAGGGGACATATGGTATCCTAAGGGGTCATATGGTATTCTAACACATGTGTTGGCCCTTAAGACCCCATATGACCCCTAACAACACCACATAACTCCTTATGACACCATATGACCCCTAAGGACACCATATGACTACTTTTAACATCCTAGTAGATGACATGACCCCTTATGACACCATATGACCCATTAGGACATCATAATGTCGTAAGGGGTCATATGGTGTCCTAAGGGGTCTTATGGTGTTCTAACACATGTGTGGGCCCTTAGGACCCCATATGACCGCTAACGACACCATATGACCCCTTTAGGACACCATGTGATATCCATAAGGTCTCTTAAGGGGCCATATGGCATTCTAACACATGTGTGGCCCCTTAGGACTTCATGTTATCCCTAACGACACCATGTGACCCCTCATGACACCATATGACCCCTTATGACACCATATGACCTCATAGGACAATATGTTGTCCTAAGGGGTCATATGGTGTCCTAAGGGGACATATGGTGTCTTAAGGGGTCATATGGTATTCTAACACATATGTGGGCCCTTAGGACACCATATGATGTCCATATGGTGTCCTAAGGGGTCATATGGTGTTCTAACACATGTGGTTCCTTAGGACCACATATGACCCTTAACAACACCATGTGACCCCTCAAGATACCATATGACCTCTTATGACACCATATGACCCCTTAGGACAATATTATGTCCTAATGGGTCATATGGTGTTCTAACACATGCCTAGCCCCATAGGACCCCATACCCCTAAGAACACCATATGACCCCTTAGGACAATATGATGTCCTAAGGGTCATATGGTGTTCTAACACATGCCTGGCCCCTTAAGACCCCATATGACCCCTAACAACACCATATGACCCCTTATGACAACATACGACCCTTTAGGACAATATGATGTCCTAATGGCTGGTGCAGGAGCACCCAGTTTTGGTTGCATTTTCAAAGTTTTCAACAATTTTGGTGTGATTAGGTTCAAATGTGTGTGTTTTCAGTTTGAAATAGTATCCCATAGGTGCATCGGGATAACCTATTTCGATGGCTTGTTTATTGTTGAGCCATCGGGTATCGATAGAAGAGGTTTCATGTTACCCTGATGACCCGATGAGTTAGCATTGGCTTCAAGCAAAGCTATCGGGTATCGGTGGAAGTGTTTTCAAGCTACCCCGATGACCCAATGAGCAAACATAGGCATGAAGTATTGTTATCAGCTATCGAGGGGAGTGGCTTCAAGCTATCCCGTGGACCCGATAGAAAAGTGGACGAACCAAAGCAAGTCATTGGCTATCAGAGGGAATGCTTCAATGTTACATCGACGGCCCAATAAAAAATCAGAGTAGTTTCAAGCTATCTTGTGGACCCGATAGGAAAGTGCTAGTCGGGGAAAAAGTTATCGGGTATCGAGAGGAGTGTTTTCATGTTACCCCAATAACCTGATAACAAGGCACAAGTGGAGGAGGTTGCCTTTGGAGACATCAGCCATCGGAAAAGTGCAATGTCATGCCACCCCATGACCCGATGGAAAGTGCAAAGTGGAAGTGCGAAGATGTTGGTCATCAGTAGTCGTTCTGATGTTACACTGAAGACCTGATAGGAAGTGCGAAGAGTTGGAGATTGTCATCAGACATCGGTAACCTTGTTTGGATGTTACCCCGATGCTCTGATAGAACCTGCCTGACAGTTGCCACTAGAAACCATTGGTAACGAGATCAATCTTGTCCAATAGGAGGAGTTCATGACAGAGGACGGAATGTATAAAAGACCCAACAGGCATCTGTAAAAGGGTTGTGGTTTTGAATATGGATTGTTGATTGCCATGGAGAACACATCTATTTTCCTAAATAATAAAGAGAAGTCTATTTTCTGGTTTCCATTCAGTATCTGATTTCTGTTTGTGAATTGCAATAATGTTTTAGAATCTTTAAGTTAACTTATGCAATCAATGTAAATGCTTCATTTCTCTGTTCTGTGAGTTATTGGCTTGAACCAGGGAATAAGCTCAGAATCTATGAATAAGTTTTCCTTTTTCAGTTTTGGTTCTCTGTTTGTAAATAAAAACATGGCTCTGGCTTGAAACTCCACATGAGCATTGGAGGTGGTCAAGTAGAGCCAATCATGTACAGTAGGTTTTCATTTGAGGAAGTCCAAGAGATGGCATTAGCTATTCCTGCAAACTGTCCCTAGGCAAGCTTGGTGATAGTCCGGCTAGGTGTCAGTATGTGTGAAGGAGATAACTTGCAGGAGAGGAAACTATTAAGAACTGGAAGAGGATCCAGATGGCTATAAGCCCTGGAACTTAGTCATTTTGGAACCGGAAGAAGAGAGTTTTCCAAACCAAACATGAAGGGTGGTTTTGCAAAGAGAGAGAACAAGTGTTGACTATCCTGCACCCCTGAAAGGATATAGTGAGCAAGCTTACCTTGAGAGATTGAGGAAGGTGAAACAAGCAAACTATTAGTAGGGGAGTACATAGGAGAAGACTATGGGCCCTAATAGAGAATAGGATTACACCATCAAAGAACTCCAGTTGGTGGTAAATTAAGACTCTCCCTATCAAAGTGGTATTAGGGCAAGTTAAGACTTGGAAAGAAACTTGTTGATGACAGGCACTACATCTGTAGGAGAAAATAGTCTTAGAATGGTGACCAATGCAGATTTAGCCAAGAAGGTAGAAGATCAGGAAGAAGAGAATAGACTCATGAGAGAAATGTTGCTACAATTGGAGAGAAAATTGGACGTAGTTGAGGATAAAACTAAGAAAGTAACAATTAAGGTCAATGAAGGGAAGGGAAAATAATCAGTGGAAGAGGATAGAATACCTACTTTGTTCTACTTGAAGAACCTTTCCTTAAAGAAATTAAAGCCTTAGGGGGAAAATCCTTGTAAGGAGTGCCACTTTTTTATGGGAAAATGGAGCCTGAAATAGTTATGGAATGGATTGAAGGATTGGAGAATCGCTTTGAGTGTGATGGAATTTGTGAAGCCCAAAAGGTGAAGGTAGCCAAGTCTAGATTGAGAGGAGCATCCTTGACTTGGTGGAAGTTTATTCAAGAAGAAAGGCAAAAAGAGGGTAAGAACCAAATAGCCAATTGGAAAGGAAAGGTAGACAAGGTGAGCAAATCCTATATCCCTTAAGATTATGAGATCCAACTCCACAAAAGCAGACAAAACTTGAGGCAAAGAGACTTGGATGTGACCAGCTACACTGAGGAATTTCAGAAGTTGTGTCTAAGATCCAAGGTGGTAGAGGATGAGAGCATCAAGGTAGCCAGATATTTGAATGGCTTGAGATGGAATATTCAAGAGGAGTTAAGTTTGTTATGTCCTAACACCATGCATAAGTTCTTTCAATTGGCACTGAAGGTGGAGGAAAAGAGCAAGTAGAAACAAGAATAAAGCAACAGAGGCAGAGGTAGAGGAAGAGATGGTAGAGGTCATAAAGGTAGCTATCGTGGTAGAGGTGTAGACCAAAGTGATGATTCAATGATGAATAGTTAGTACCAAACTAGTACTGAGAGGGGGGGTGAATCAATACTACCGCAAAACTTGGGTCACCACAAACTGCTCAATGACGAACGGGGTCCTCCCAATCAGATACCTCGTCATAAATACAAAAGGCATCTCTATCCCATCCTCCACCCATACCTCACAACCTGTGTACGGTCTCCAGGTGACCGTATCAATATCATCAAACACCCTCCTCCAATGCTCTAGTTTGCCCAGCTTACACTGGACAACTAGACCTCTATATCCGTAGGCATATGCAGCACCTACGGGCCTGTCTCTATCTGCCAGTGGCCTCGCTGCTGGAATATGCTCCCAGCACCATACCTGTAATAATGTCACGCCAGCTGATAAGCTACCATAACCGAGGTATACTACCTCATGCAGACTCCTGTAAAGATGAGCCAGCATCGCTGACCCCCATGAAAATCTCCGCCCCTACGTCACCATCTACTCTAAAACCAGCCCCCATCCCACTGAAAATCCCTTTGACCTGCGATCAGGACAAAGGAATCCCCCAATGAATCCTGCCAGTACAGATGGCAGCGGTGCATAATCCAGATCCAAAAACTCCTGCCAGGGGATCTCGTATCCACAGACAGTCTCATCATGAAATATGCGGCGCAGTGCCTCTGTGCCGCCCTCCTCTGACTGCTCGTAGGGTAGCAGTGCCCCTACCACAGGAATGCGCAAAATCCGATAGCAATCCTCCGGTGTCACTGTCATCTCTCCAAGGGAAAAATGAAAGGTGTTCGTGTCGCTATGCCACCTCTCTGCCAACGCTGTCAAAAGTCCCCAATTCATAGTGAACCGAGGCATATCCAGAAGAGAGGTCAATCCACATCTCTCTATGACGTCCAAATCTACCTGTGACAATCTTGGTATCAACATCCACGGTCTCGGGAATCTCTCCCTCGACTGAACAATACCCAATCGCTCATGTCAACAAACCAAACATATCCAATATCAGTTTCCACATCAACACAAAGAAATCAAAATCAAACTTACATCAACAACATGAAACAATTTGCTCATCTATAATCAAAGTTCAAAATCCTATCATTTCATATCAACTTGTAAAACAACTCAAGTTTTCAAAAACCATATCAAAACTTGTAAAACAAGTCAAGTACCAAAATCACATAAACTTGTAAAACAACTCAAGTTTCCCACCCATATCAGCTTGAAAAACAACTCAAGTTTCCAACTCATATCGGCTTGTAAAACAACTCAGGCTTTCATACACATTGAACTTGAAACAGACCACGCAAATACATCATATTCTGATCAATACAACAGATTGATATCTATATATAACTTGGAAAATTGCACATCAAAACAAGCTATACAAATACTCATCTTGGATAAATTCATCAAAACACGACAGGCAAACAAAAACAAATTTTCAACTCGGCCAAAACTGCAAAAATTTTCGGATGCGCTAAAACAGATCTTCAATGTGCTAAATAACCCCCACGCGTTAGGCTGTCTCTCCTACACGCTATTCTATCTAACCTATGCGCTAGTTCTAGTCTACGCGCTGAACTTTTCACCCAATGCGCTACCTAACCCATCCCCTGCGCTAGACTCTACCTACGCGCTAATCTACCCTTCCTAAGCGCTACCCTTTTAGCCCTATGCACTAGGTTAGTCCTACGCGCTAAACCCCCTTCCCTATGCGAACCCCGGCGGCCCCTATGCGCTAGGTCATACCTACGCGCTACCTTGTTAATGCGACGTGCTACCCAACATAATTTATGCGCTACTTTCCATGCATGCGCTAACCTAAAATTTTTATGCGCTAGCCTACAATTTTCGAACACGACCCCTAATTTAAAGTTGACGCGCTACTTCACACTTCGTATGCTCTATAACAGACCCTAAACGCGCTAAAACGACGGACCCGAACTTTGCAAATCAAAAAACACTTAAAAATGACAAAATAAAAAATCCAAAAGGGGTCAAAAATGTTGACTTACTGGTGGTCCACGTGCTACAAGTCTTCGATATCTCCGGACACGCTCGAAACGGTGTCTGTGATAAGGAATAGGCATTTTCTCTCTAGAGCAAAATCTCTTTCTTCAAAAAGTCAACAAAGCACAAATGAACCTAATTTGAGCCCTTTTCCCCTTTTATAAGAAGAAAATGAAATTAGGGTTAGCCAACTGGACCTGTAATATGGTCGCGGTCTCCCCTATACCAAAATAGTTGTAACTTATCGAGAGATGAATCAATCTGCACACTTTTTACATGCATGAAATCATACACATCATACAAACTTCATCAATTTAAAATCAAAATTTTTTCAAAAAAATTGATTCATCTCCCGAGGGGGCATCATCATCACATCAAATCTAGGGCACGACTGGCAAATCAAAAGAGCGACACAAAAATTGCATTTGATCATAAATCATGATAAAACATCATTTTCTTTGAAATAACATGTGCACACACGTCACTTCAAAGAGGGGCAAAATGTAGACATATAAAAATGACCATATTCCTAAATAAATATTTTATGTTCATTTCTCTATTTAATTAAATCCAATTTAATTAAATTATTCACATTCTTCTATTTTATTAAGTAAATTACTCAATTTATTTAAATAAAATTCACTATACCATTTAATGAATAAATCATTTTATTCAATTAAATCCCCCTGGTCACTTTTAATTAAATTCAAAATTTAATTAAATAGTTATCCTAAATTGAATAAATCTAATTTATTTAATTTCCCCAAATTGCAACCAAATTGAATTAAATCATTTATTTCAATTAAATCCTATTATCCCCCCCCCATCCACTTGCAAAATCCTAAACCCCTTTCTAATCCCTTCTAGAATCCTCTAATTGCTTCTAATTAACCTAACCCTCCTCTAAACTTTGTCACATCCCTAAGCAAAGGGAAGTCACTTCTCAAAAACCTTAAAGTCTTTGATAACCATTAAAGGTTTTCAACCTTCAACCACCAAAATCCTTAAAGTCTTTGAAAACCATTGAAGGCTTCCAACCTTCAACCACTTAATCCCCAAAGTCTCCAATAACCATTAATGGTTAATTCAAACCCTCCCACATGGTTAAAACATTTGTTTTGACTCAACCTCTACCCAACCCAAAGGTCTCATCAGGCCATTAATGCTTTGACCATGATTATCTCTTAATCATTTGCACAAAGGTTTATTCTTGAATTAAATCTTAATCCATTGGGTAAACCTAATTTAGACTTGACCCTTAGCCTTTAGATAGCCATGATGTCTTCTCAGGCCTTTAATGCCTCCAACCTCTTCTTTCAACCCAATCCTATGTTGACATTTGTCACTATTTTATTGGTGCCAATTGTGCACATGGATCCCCAACTTTCAAACTTGGCCCTTGATTAAACCATTCAATCTTGACCATCCATTGCCTTGTTTGTGCTATAAATAGAGCTTTCATTCCTCCATTCTAAACAATCTTCTTTCAAATTTGAAGCATCACACTTATGCTCAAATTCTTTCAAGCTTTCATTTCATATATGCTCATCATTTAGCCTCTCATTAGATCAGGAATATAGACTAAATATGCATGTTTAGAGTAATTTATTTATCATTTTAGCTCAATCATAGACTAAATATAGTATGCTAGGATAGTATTCATACTAATCTTGTCATCTTATCATTTAGATTATTGCATTTTAGAATCCTACCTAGCTTAACATCCATCTCATACTAAAATCTAAAAAAAAGCATCTCTCATTCTCATATTTGCCATCCCTAAACCATTTTGCTCAACAATCTGAGAGCAAAAACATTGGTCTGAGGGACATTGTGAGATAGAGAACCATAGGACCCTCCTTGGGAGGCTAAGTAATAGTACGTTACTCCATAGCTTGCATCAAGAAGTCCTGTATGTGTGTGTGGAATAGTTATTTACTAAATTTTCACATTTTAAGTTTTATTCGCCCACTTTTCCACCATACAAATATATCTATGTAAGTCCTAACTGATGTGGAGCACACACCTTTAGTTCACCTCTTGAAGGGGCAGCACCCCTAATTCACCTCTCAAATAGGTAAAGGTAGTCTTTGGTAGAGGCTTGGTGAATATGTCTGCTAACTGCTCCTTACTTGAAACATATTCTAGTACAACTTCTTTGTTCTAAACCTTTTCTCGTAAGAAATGATACTTAAGCTCAAAGTGCTTGGTTCTAGAATGTAAAACCAGATTCTTGGAGATGTTAATCGGACTTGTGTTGTCACAAAATATACTTACTGATTCAGATATAGGAACTTTGAAGCCATTTAATACATGATTCATGCAAATTGTCTGGGTGCAGTTCATAAATGCTGCAACATACTTCACTTTTGTTGTAGACTGAGAGATACAACTATGTTTCTTACTCATCCATGAGACTAGTCTTCCACCAAGAAAGAATGCACCACTGGTTGTGCTCTTTAGGTCGTCCATATTACCAGCCCAGGCAGCATCTATAAACAATTTCAGGTTGAAATCATTATTGTATAGATACTATAATCCATAGTCAATAGTTCCCTTCAAGTATCTCAGAATCTCCTTGACTACTACCAAGTGGGATTCTCTTAGGCTTTTCTGGAGACGTACAGCAATGCCCACTACATGTGCAATGTTCGGTTTGCTATGTACTACATAGTACAATTTACCAATCATTGATCGGTATTCCTTCTAATTAACCAACCCTAAGTCATCCTCTTTGGATAATTTACAACCGGTCACCATCGATGTACCAACCAATTTGTTGTCTTCCATACCAAAAGCCTTCAACACCTCTTTGACATATTTGGACTGAGTGATAAAGATTCCATCTTTCATTCATTAAATCTGTAGTCCAACGAAGAACTTAATCTCCCGTATAAGTGACATCTCAAACTCCTTTTTCATCTCATCTGCAAAATCATGACTCATCTTGTCATCTCCTCCAAAGATTATGTCATCAACAAATACCTCACAGATCAGAATCTAATCTCCTTCTGACTTCAGGTAGATATTACTATCCTCACTTGTTCTCTAAAATCCAATCTTCACAAGATGGGAGTGCAAGCATTCATACCATGCTCTAGGTGCCTGCTTTAGTCCATACAAGGCCTTATGTAGCCTACACACCATGTCACTTTCTTCCGATAGGGCAAACCCATCTGGTTGCTCTATATACACCTCCTCTTCTAGTATTCCATTTAGGAATGCAGACTTTATATCCATTTGATATACTTTGAATCCCATGAATGTTGCATATGAAAGAAGCATATGAACTCCTTTTAATCTAGCTACTAGAGCAAAGTTTTCTCCATAGTCTTCTCCTTCTTCTAGGGCATATCCTTTACACACCAATCTAGCTTTGTTTCTAACCACTAAGCCATCTTCATTCAACTTATTTTTGAAAACCCATTTGGTGCCAATGACATTTTTATGCTCCGGTCTGGGTACCAAAGACCATGTACCATTCTTTTCTATCTGGTTAAGTTCCTCTTCCATTGCCTTGATCCAGTCTTCATCTTTATGTGCCTCTCTAAATGTTTTAGGCTCAAATTTAGAGATCATGCAAGAGTTTTCTTTGATCTTTCTTCTTGTAATAATTCATGCATCCTTGTCTCCTGTGATCTGCTTTGGATCATGATTCAGCTTTACATACCTAGGAATGATCTTAGTTGTTTCCTCTTGATTTTCTTCTTCATCCTCATCTTCATCAGCATCAGCATCCACCGGTGTAGGAGCACTGTTACTGGTGCTTGGTTGTTTTGCAACCGGTTCCCAGAAGGTTACTACCAATTCATCTCCTACTTGCTCACTACCGGTTTCCTTAGATTTCTCAGAGGTTTCATCAACTCTAACATTGATGCTTTCAACAATTCTCTGAGTCCTATTGTTGAAACATTTGAGAGCTTTTCTCTTTGTGGAATATCCTAGGAATATTCCCTCATCACATTTATCATCAAACTTTCTCTGATGGTCACTCCTCTTGATATAACATCTACTACCAAACACTCTGAAGTAGCTTACCACTATTGTCTTACCGGTCCAATACACATAAGGTGTTTTGTCCTTACCCTTTTTTATGAGTACCCAGTTCATTGTGTAGACTACAGTGCTCACTGCTTCTCTCCAAAAGGTGTGAGCAACCTTTCTTGGATCAACATAGTTCTAGCTACTTCAACCATAGTCTGGTTGTTTCTTTTAGCTAGGCCATTCTACTATGGAGTCCGGGGGGTAGATAATTGCCTCTTGATGTCATTCTCTTCACAGTATTTGTTAAATTCACCAGAAGTGAATTCTCCTCCTTGATTTGTTCTTAAGCACTTAATCCTCTTACCACTTTCTTTTTCTACAAGTGTTCTGAAGGCTTTGAACTTTCCAAAAGCTTCAAATTTGTCCTTCAAGAATGTGACCCACATAATCCTTGAGAAATCGTCAGTAAGAATTATAAAATACCTATCTCCCTGCACACTCCTAGTTTTCAGAGGACCACACAAATCAGTATGCACAAGATCAAGTAAATTGTCTGCAGTGAAAGGTTCACCTTTAAAGGTTGAGGAAGATATTTTCCCTAGTTGACACTCTCTGCACAAAGGAAATTTTCTAGTTTTCTCAGCATAGGCAATACTCTAACTGCCTTCATCTTACTGGCCTTCACAATATTGTCAAAGTGTACATGGCAAAGTCTCCTATGCCATATCTAGCTATCCTCAAACTTAGCCATTAGACATGTACTGACAATAGCATTTAGCTGAAATAGGTTACGTTTGGTCTGCATACCGATAGCCATCAGTTCACCATTCTTTCCTTTGATTTTGCACACTCCATTTTTGAATTCCAGAGTGAGTCCATTATCATTCAGTTGAGCAACACTCAAAAGGTTGTGCCTGAGACCTTCTACCCAATACACATTGTCAGCATTGCTTCTTCCATTCAGATAGATGGACCCTCTGCCTTTTACCATACATGGTGCATCATTACCAAAATGAACCACACCACCATCATACTCTTCCAGAGATAGAATCTTAATCCGGTCACTAGTCATATGGTGAGAACAGCCACTGTCAATAATCCACTCATTGGAATTATCAAAGCGGGAGACAAGAGCCTTCTTATCTGACACATCTTCCTTGACTGCTACAAACACAATATCTTCATTTTCTTCATCTTCTGACTACTTATCAGTGACACCTTCATCAACTGCTACAAAATAGTTTCTCCGGTTTCCTCCTTTGAACTTCTTGAACCTCTCCGGTTTATCCTTGTTGTCACCATTAGGGTAGTTTACAGCAATGTGTCCTATCTGGTTATAAGAAAAGCATTTCAAAGGAAGATTACCTCTTTATTTACTGGTTCCCTTGGGAAGTCTCTTGGCAAGAAGAGCTTCAAAATCCATCAAGATCTCCTCATCATCCATTTCTCTACTTTGTCTTGTCACCACTGGTACTAGCTTCTTTGCCTTTTCTAGATGGTGCAGCTGATGCTCTGAAGGCTGATTCAGTCTTTTGAATACTGCCATCATAATTATTTCACTCATAATCTATTAACTTTACAATGATGGAGTCCAAGGATACCTTTGTCTTGTCTACAGACCTCAACTCCTGAATAGTAGCAACCCTTATTGCATAGACCAGTAATAAGGATCTCAAAACTTTTCTAACAATAGTGGAATCTTCTATTTTACCACCTGCACTCTTGATATTTCCAACAACAATTTTTATTCTTATTCCATATTGTTGAATGGTCTCTCCTTCAATCATTCGCATGTCTTCAAACTTTCCCCTAAGGTTTTCTTCCTTAACTTGTTTCACATGCTCATCATCGCTATAGATATTCTCAAGGGCATCCCATACTTCTTTGGGATTCTCTTTGTCTTGAACATCAATAAACTCAATGTCAGATAAACTGCTAATTAGGGCTTCCATGACTTTCCCATTCTCCTAAAACTCTCTATTTTGATCATCAGTGAGAGTACCGGTAGGGATAACATAAGCATTCACAACATAGCTCCAATGTTGACCACCCATGATTCTGATGTATATCTTTATTCTGTCCTTCCATATTTTAAAGTTGTCTTTGTTGAACATTGGACCTTCCCTCTTCATCATTAGAGTAGGATCTTTACCTCAAGCAATTAAGCTTACAACACAGAGGACCTGGAGGATGCTCTAATACCAATTGATGATTCAATGATGAATAGTTAGTACCAAACCGGTACAGAGAGGAGGCATGAATCAGCACTGGTAAAAAAACTTTTCCTTGATCCAGTTTGACTGAGAACCCTGCACATTGACTAGCAAGCAATAACATCGATCTAAACCAGATTACTACCGGTTAAGCATAGTGAAAGACATAAACCGGTAACTCAACTTTCCACACAATCTAACATCTTATTTCCACTTCACCCATATACATACAATAGTAATACTACAACAGAAATGTAAAGACTTACTGGTTCAACATGCTTTACCGCTTAATAAAGAATAACAAAGCATCACATGAAAAGCATCACACATAACACACATATTTTTCATGTGGAAACCCAACTAGGAAAAACCACGGTGGGGATGAATACCCACAAGCTTTTCTTTGAACCCTTTTGAAGTCTGCTCTGTTAGGATCCTAGTCTGGTTAAAGACTTTACAATAGGTTTGTTAGGAACCAATCCTACTAGGGATCACCCGGTTAGGGGATGGCTAAAATACTCGGTTAAGGATTAAACCTTGTTAAAGGTTACCTTGTTAGAGGATTTTTAGAACTCAATGATTTTGAGTCACCCTATTAAAGGATTTACAGCAAGCCTATTAAAGCTACCATATTAGGGGATTTTCCAACTATTGAAGTGGTTAGAGGTCAACATGTATTACTATTGATCTGGTAACAACACTCAATGCCAATGCAGATCCGCTTTACTTCCTTCCTTCTGCACTCACACTCTGTAGGTATCTATTATCTCATCTTGGTTAGGAAGAATCACGTATCTTTGCACTTAGATACACACAACATTTTCCAACAACCTCAACACGAAAAACAACATCAACCTTATAGGAAACATATAGGTCGGTAGTATAAACCCTAAACACTAAACATTTAGGTTAAGTAATTCAGTCGGTTCAATCCTAACCATTGATCATATTGCATTGATTACAACAGTCTTGAACAAATCTCAAGACGTTCTCCATTGTTCATTCTTCACCACTTCTTGGAGGCTGATAACCAATCACACGTTCTCCACCGTTTACAGAGACTTTGCACATTCCCGAGGTAGATAGGATCAATCTCCTTCATGCAAGATCCTTCACGCATACAAGGCTAATGTGGCAACACAATCTATTCTTCATTACAATGCTAACTCATCACATGATGTCATCGGTTGAATCACATAGGCATAGAACACTTCAACCAAAAACCCTGAAGCTAAGACTACCAACCGGTAGTCATACCATATGAAACCTTGATACAAAACATTCCATATACTGGTTCACATTCCAACATACCGGTTCACTTGGACAAACATACCGCTTCACTTTTTCACATATACCGGTTCACATTTCAACATACTGGTACACTTGGACAGCCATAACGCTTCACTTTTTCACATCTACCGGTTCTCTTGCAAGTGCTTACTGTTGGCATTATGTGAAACGGTATGAGGACATAATGACATTGTATGTTGTCATTGATGTCAATATGTTGAAGAGGTGAGAACTGGCATAACATTGTGAACCAGCATTCATGCCAAAGTGAAGCAGTGTGCTTGTTCAAGGTGAACCAGCATATGGTTATGGGAACCGACACATGGAAGTGTTGTATGACTACTAGTTGGTAGTCTCAACTTTAGGGTTTCCGGTTGAAGTGCTTCAAGCCTGTGTGGCTCAATCGGTGACATTGTGTGATGAGTTAGCATTATAATGAAGAACAGATCATGTTGTCACGTCAGCCTTGTGCACATGAAGGATCTTGCATGAAGGAGATTGTTCCTATCTACCTCAGGAATGTGCAAAGTCTGTAAAATGGTGATAGCATGTGATGGGTTATTAGCTACCATGAAATCAGTGAAAATGGTCAATGGAGAATGTCTTGAGATTGGATCAAGACTATTGCAATTAATGGAGTATTCTCAACGGTCAGGATTGAACCATTTGATTTCCTTAACCTAACAAGTTTAGGGTTTAGGGTTTATGCTACCGACCTATCTGTTTTCCTATAAGGTAGATGTTGTGTCTCTTTCTGAGGTTGTTGGCAAAAGTTGTGTGTGTATCTGAGAGAAGGGATACGTAATTCTTGCCAGACAAAAAGGAGAGAAGTGATACCTATAGAGTGTAAGTGTAGAAGGTGAAGAGGAGTTTAAGCAGATTTGCATTGGCATTGAGTGTTGTTACCATATCATTGTAATACCTGTTGATCTCTAACCACCTCAATAGTTGGAAAATCCCTTAACAGGGTAGACTTAACCGACTTGTTGTAAATCCTTTAACAGGGTAATTCAAAGCTATTAAGTTTGCAATCCTTTAGCTATTGAGTTCTTGAAATCCTCTAACAAGGTAACCTTTAACAGGGTTTAACCCTTAACTGGGTATTGTAGTCATCCCTTAACCGAGTGATCTTAACAAGATTGGTTCCTAGCAAAACCTATTGTAATGTCTCTAACCAGATAAGGCTCCTAATAGAGTGGACTTCTAAATAGTTCAAAACAGCTTGTGGGTATTCATCCCCACCGTGGTTTTTCCTAGTTGGGTTTCCACGTGAAAAATATGTGTGTCATGTGTGATGCTTTTATCTTGTGATGCTTTCCTATTATCTGTCAAGCTTATGATGTTTCTGTGTTTTATGCATGTCAATAAATCATGTTGAACTAGCTATTATTATGATCTAATGATAGATTACCTATTTATGTATAAGGGTGAAATGGTAGTGTAGTCTTGAGTTGAGTGAAAAGCTAAGTGAGTAACCGGTTAATGCTTGTCACAGTCATTCCTAGCTTTACCGGTTGCACTCTATTTCAAACCGATGTCACTGCTTGCTAGTCATTTGAAGTATCTACTGTCAAACTGGTTTAGGATTGTATTTTTGTCTGTACTGATTCACCCCCCCCTCCTCAGTACCGGGTTTGTACTATCCATTCATCATTGAGTTAACAATTGGTATCAGAGCATCCTCTAGGTCCTTTGTGCTATAAGCTTAACCGCTTGAGGTAAAGATCCTAGTCTAATGATGAAGGGGAAGGTCCAAAGTTTAACAGAGAAAATTTCAGTTTATGGAAAGACAGAATGAAGATATTCATCAGAAGCATGGATGCTCAACACTGGAGCTATGTTGAGACTGTCTATGTTGCTCCTATCGGTACCCTTACCGATGGCTAAAAGAGAGAGATGCAGGAGAATGGGAAAGTCATGGAAGCCCTAATTAGTAGTTCATCTGACATTGAGTTTATTGATGTGTAGGATAAGGTAAATCCCAAAGAGGTATGGGATACTCTTGAAAATATCTATGGCGGTGATGAACATGTAAAACAGGATAAGGAAGAAAGCCTTAGAGGGAAGTTTGAAGATATGCGGATGGTTGAAGGTGAGACCATTCAACAGTATGGAATAAGAATCAAACTTATTGTTGGAGATATCAAGAGTGCAGGTGGTAAAATAGAAGATTCCACTATGGTAAGAAAAGTCCTAAGATCCCTATTGTCGGTCTATGCAATAAGGGTCGTTGCTATTCAAGAGCTAAGATCAATAGACAAGACTAAAGTATCCCTAGACTCCATCATTGCAAAGTTGATAGCCTATGAGCTAAATAGCTTCGATGGCAATGTTCAAATGACTAAATCAACTTTTAAAGCTTCTGCAGTACCATCCAAAAAAGGAAAAGAAGCTATCACCAGTGGTGAACCAAGACAGGGTAGAGAAATGGATGATGAGTAGATTCTGATGGCATTTGAAGCTCTCCTTTCCAGGAAACTTCCAAAAGGAACCGACAAATACAAAGGTAAGCTACCTTTGAAATGCTTCTCTTGTAACTGGATAGGACATATTGCTATAAACTGTCCTAATGGTGACAACAAGGACAAATCGGAAAGGTTCAAGAAATTCAAAGGAGGAAACTGAAGAAACTATTTTGTGGTAGTTGATAAAGGTGTCACAGATGAAGAATCAAAGGATGAAGAAAATGAAGATATTGTGTTTGTTGTTGTCAAGGAAGATGTGTCAGACAAGAAGGCTCTTGTCTCCTAATTTGATAATTCCAATGAGTGGATCATTGACAGTGGTTGTTCTCACCATATGATTGGTGACCAGAGCAAGTTTCTATCATTAGAGGAGTATGATGGTGGTGTGGTTCGCTTTGGCAATGATGCACCATGCATGGTCAAAGGCAGAGGGTCCATCTCTTTGAATGGAAAGAGTAGTGCTGACAATGTGTATTGGGTTGATGGTCTTAGACACAACCTTCTGAGTGTTGCCCAGATGAATGACAGTGGCCTCACTTTGGAATTCAAGAATGGAGCTTGCAGAATCAAAGGAAAGAATGGTGAATTGGTGGCCATTGGCATGCAGACCAAAGGTAACATATTTTAGCTGAATGCAAATATAAGTACATATCTTATGGCTAAATTTGATGATAGTTGGATATGGCATAGGAGACTCTGTCATGTAAAATTTGATAACATTGTGAAGGCCAGTAAGATCAAGGCAATTAGAGGGTTGCCAATGCTAAGCAAACCGGATAATACCTTGTGCAGAGAGTGTCAATTGGGGAAAATGTCCTCCTCAACCTTTAAAGGTAAATCTTTCACTGCTGACAACTTGCTTGATCTTGTGCATACTGATTTGTGTGGACCTATGAAGACTAGAAGTGTGCAGGATGATAGGTACTTCTTGATTCTCACTGATGACTGCTCAAGAATGATGTGGGTCACATTCTTGAAAGACAAGTCTGAAGCCTTTGTAAAGTTCAAAGCTTTCAGAGCATTATTGGAGAAGGAAAGCGGTAAAAGGATCAAGTGCCTGAGAATTGATCAAGGAGGGGAATTCACTTCCGGTGAATTCAACAAGTACTGTGAAGAACATGGCATCAAAAGTAAATTGTCTGCCCCCTAGACTCCATAGCAGAATGGCCTAGCAGAGAGGAATAACTGGACTATGGTTGAAGTAGCTAGAACCATGTTGATTCAAGGAAAGGTAGCTCACACCTTTTGGAGAGAAGCGGTGAGCACTGCAGTCTACACAATGAACCGGGTACTCATCAAGAAGGTAAGGATAAAACTTCTTATGAGTATTGGACCGGTAAGACACCTATGGTCAGCTACTTTAGAATGTTTGGTAGCAAATGTTACATCAAGAGGAGTGAACACTAGAGCAAATTTGATGTGAAATGTGATGAAGGAATATTCCTAGGATATTCCACCAAGAGCAAAGCTCTCAAGTGTTTCAACAATAGGACTCAAAGAATTATGGAAAGCATCAATGTAAGAGTTGATGAAACCTCTGAGAAAACTGAGGAAACCTGTAGTGAGCAAGTGGTGAATGAACCAGTTGCAACCTTCTAGGAACCAATTGACAGCCAACCGAGTACCAGTAACAATGTTCCTACACCATCAAATGTAGATGTTGATACTAATGGAGATGAGGATGAAGAAGAAAAGCAAGAGGAATCCATCAAGACCATTCCTCAGTATGTCAAGCTAAATCATGATCCTAATCAGATCATAGGAGATAAGGATGTAGGAATCCTTACAAGAAGAAAGGTTAGAGAAAACTCATGTATGATCTCTGAATTTGAGCCTAAATCATTCAAAGAGGCATATAAGGATGAAGACTGGATCAAGGCAATGGAAGAGGAACTTGACCAAATAGAGAAAAATGGTACATGGTCTTTGGTACCCAGACCAGAGCACAAAAATGTCATTGGTACTAAATGGGTGTTCAGAAATAAGTTGAATGAGGATGGCATAGTGATTAGGAACAAAGCCAGATTAGTGTGCAAAGGATATGCTCAAGAAGAAGCAGAAGACTATGGAGAAACCTTTGCTCCTATAGCCAGATTGGAAGGAGTCTGTATGCTTCTTGCATATGCAGCTTTTAAAGGTTTCAAAGTATATCAAATGGATGTGAAATCTGCATTCCTAAATGGTGTACTTGAAGAGGAGGTGTATATTGAGCAACCAGATGGGTTTTCCCTATCTGAAGATAGTGACATGGTATGTAGGCTACATAAAGCCTTATATGGACTAAAGCAGGCACCTAGGGCATGGTATGAACGTCTGCATTCTCATCTTGTGAAGATTGGATTTGAGAGAACAAGTGAAGATAGTAATATCTACTTGAAGTCTGAAGGAGATCAGATCCTGATCTATGAGGTATTTTTTGATGACATTATCTTTGGTGGAGATGACAAGATGAGTCATGAGTTTGCAGATGAGATGAAGAAAGAGTTTGAAATATCACTCATAGGGGAGATTAAATTCTTCATTGGACTGCAGATCCAACAGATGAAGGATGGAATCTTTATCACTCAGTCCAAGTATGTCAAAGAGGTGTTGAAGACCTTTGGCATGGAAGATAGCAAACTGGTTGGTACTCCGATGGTGACCGGTTGTAAACTATCTAAAGAAGATGACTCAGAATTGGTTGATGAGAAGGAATACCGATCAATTATTGGTAAGCTGCATTATGTAGTGCATAGCAGACCAGATATTGCACATGCAGTTGGCATTACTACAAGATTACAAAAAAACCCAAGAGAATCTCACTTGGTTGTAGTCAAGCGGATTCTTAGGTATCTGAAGGGAACTGTTGACTATGGATTGTGATATCCTTATAGCAAGGATTTCAACTTGAAAGTATACACAGATGCTAATTGGGCAGGCAATATAGATGGCCAGAAAAGCACAACCGATGGTGCATTCTTTCTTGGTGGTAGACTAGTCTCATGGATAAGTAAGAAGTAGAGTTGTATCTCTCAGTCTACAGCGGAAGCAAAGTATGTTGCAGCTTTCATGAACTGCACTCAGACAATTTGGATGAAACATGTATTAAATGGCTTCAAAGTTCTTATATCTGAACCAATAAGTATATTTTGTGACAATACTAGTGCAATTAATATCTCCAAGAATCGAGTTTTACATTCTAGAACCAAGCACTTTGAGCTTAAGTATCATTTCTTAAGGGAAAAGGTTCAGAACAAAGAGATTGCACTAGAACATGTTTCTAGTAAGGAGCAGTTAGCAGACATATTCACCAAGCCTCTCCCAAAGACTACATTTATGCACTTTAGAGGTGAATTAGGGGTGTTGCCCCTTCAGGAGGTAAACTAAAATCATATGCTCCACATCAATTAGGTAGTGCATAGTCAAATTTATTTTGGATTGATGTGTTGAAGGATGCTACTCCTCAAGGGGAGCCGCATAATGGAACAAGGAAGCATGTGCCTCCACTTTGTCATTGTTGTCAAAGGGGGAGAAGATGTGAAGCGGAGAAGATATCTGCAGAAATTGGGGGAGAAGATGTGAAGTGGAGAGATATCTTTGTATATTGCCATCAATGCCAAAGGGGGAGATTGTTGGATTATGTGAACTGATATGAGGACATAATGACATTGTATGTTGTCATTGATGTCAATATGTTGAAGAGGTGAGAACTGGCATAACACTGTGAACTAGCATTTGTGCCAAAGTGAAGTGGTGTGCTTGTTCAAGGTGAACTGGCATATGGTTATGGGAACCGGCACATGGAAGCGTTGTATGACTACCGGTTGGTAGTCTCAACTTTAGGGTTTTCGGTTGAAGTGCTTCAAGCCTATGTGGCTCAACCGGTGACATTGTGTGAAGAGTTAGCTTTGTAATGAAGAACAAATCATGTTGCCACGTCAGCCTTGTGCACGTGAAGGATCTTGCATGAAGGAGATTGTTCCTATCTACCTCGGGAATGTGCGAAGTCTGTAAAATGGTGATAACATGTGATGGGTTATCAGCCGCCATGAAATTCATGAAAATGATCGATGGAGAATGTCTTGAGATTGGATCAAGACTATTGCAATTAATGGAGTATTCTCAACGGTCAGGATTGAACCGTTTGAATTCCTTAACCTAACAAGTTTAGGGTTTAGGGTTTATGCTACCGACCTATCTATTTTCCTATAAGGTAGATGTTGTGTCTCTTTATGAGGTTGTTGGCAAAAGTTGTGTGTGTGTATCCGAGAGAAGGGATACGTAATTCTTGCCAGACCAAAAGGAGAGAAGTGATACTTGTAGTGTAAGTGCAGAAGGTGAAGAGGAGCTTAAGTGGATCTACATTGGCATTGAGTGTTGTTACCATATCATTGTAATACCTGTTGATCTCTAACCACCTCAACAGTTGGAAAATCCCTTAATAGGGTAGCCTTAACCAGCTTGTTGTAAATCCTTTAATAGGGTAATTCAAAGCTATTGAGTTCAAAATCCTTTCTTGAAATCCTCTAACAAGGTAACCTTTAACAAGGTTTAACCCTTAACTGGGTATTGTAGCCATCCCTTAACCGGGTGATCTTTAACAGGATCGGTTCCTAGCAGAACCTATTGTAATGTCTCTAATCGAACAAGGCTCCTAATAGAGCGGACTTCTAAAGAGTTCAAAATAGCTTGTGGGTATTCATCCCCATCGTGGTTTTTCCCAGTTGGGTTTCCACGTGAAAAATATGTGTGTCATGTGTGATGCTTTTATCTTGTGATGCTTTCCTATTATCTGTCAATCTTATGATGGTTCTATGTTTTATGCCTGTCAATAAAACATGTTGAACTAGCTGTTATTATGATTTGATGATAAATTACCTGTTTATGCATAAGGATGAAATGGTAGTGTAGTGTTGAGTTGAGTGAAAAGCTAAGTGAGTAACTAGTTAATGCTTGTCATAGTCATTCCTAGCTTTACCGGTTGCACTTTGTTTCAAACCAGTGTCACTGCTTGCCAGTCATTTGAAGTATCTACTGTCAAACCAGTTTAGGACTGTATTTTTGTTTGTACGGATTCACCCCACCCTCTCAGTACCAAGTTTGTACTATCCGTTCATCATTGATTTAACACTTACTTCAATATATCAGTTCACTCTTCATCTTATTGACATCAATGACAACATACAATATCATCATGTCAACATACTCTGCACATATGCCAACACAAAGATCCCAAGAGGAATCCAAGTTGGTTGAGAAAAGTGGGGATTCCAATAGCAAGAGCAGCTATAGAGGAAGGGGATCTAGTAACTCTAATAGAGGAAGGTCTAGTGGATCAGAAAGAGGGTCCTATTTTCCCACAATGAAGTGCTACAACTACTATCAGCTTGGACACCCAACTTATAGTTGTCTTGAGAAGTCTTCTTCATCCCAAGGAGGTGAAAGGAGAGTAAATTATTTTCAAGAAGATGCAGCAAATGTGAATGCATCAGAAGTGAGTTTAGATTTTGAGAGTGGAGAGAATCTCATAATGAGAAGAGTCTTGATCGAAGAACCAGTTAAGGAGGAACCTAGCCAAACAAGATCCTTGTTTAGGATAAAATGAAAGATTATGGGTAAAGTGTGTAAAGTGGTGGTAGATTCAGGTTCCACTGACAATATTGTGTCAAAAGAAGCAATAAGTAAAGTTAACCTACAAATAATTTCACATAGTGATCCTTATAGGGTTACATGGCTCAATAAGGAGCAGCATGCTCTAGTGAATGAACAAACTTGGGTGGAGTTCACTATAGGAAGTTACAAAGACAATATTTTGTGTGATATCTTGCCAATGGATGCATCCCTCCTACTCTTAGGTAGACCCTGGCAATTTGATAGGAAATGAGTACACCATGGAGAAAATAATTCTTATAGTTTCCAAAAAGATGGAATTACTTACAAAATTCAATCCTTAAAAGATGAAGAAGGAAGCAGACCTAAGGGTTCCAATGTGCTGCTAGTTGGTGAAAAGGAGTTCATTAACACCCTCAAGGAAGGAGAAGGACTAGGGTTTGCACTTGTAGTGAAACCTAAAGAAGAAAGCAAGGAAAAGAATGTATGCATTCCCAATGAAATGCAACAGATACTAAACCAGTTCAAGGAGATCATTAGTAATGGAACACCTACAATGTTGCCTCCTCAACGTGCCAGCAGTCACCAAATTGACTTCATACCTGGAGCTTCTTTGCCTAATAAGGCAGCCTATAAGATGACACCCAAGCAGAATCAGGAGGTAGCCAAACACATATAAGAGATTTTGGACAATGGTCTAATGAGGAAATGCATCAGCCCATGTGTAGTGCCCACTATGTTGGCACCAAAGAAGGGAGGTACTTGGAGATTGTGCACTAATTCGAGAGCCATCAACTGGATTACAATCAAGTATAGATTTCCTATTCCCAAAATTGAAGATTTGGTGGATTGTTTAGGGGGTGCTAAGTATTTTACCAAGATAGACCTCAAGAGTGGTTACCACCAAATCTAAATCAAGGAGGGAGATGAATGGAAGACAACCTTTAAGACTACAGAAGGACTTTATGAATGGCTTGTTATGCCATTTGGACTCACCAGTGCCCCTAGCACATTCATGAGACTCATGAATGAAGTACTCAAGGACTACATTGGTAAATTTGTTGTTGTTTACCTAGATGACATCTTAATTTTTAGCAAGTTTAAAGATGAGCATCTTAAGCATATTGAAATTGTCTTGGAAAAACTATATGATGAACAGCTAACTATCAATTTGGAGAAATGTGAGTTTATGAAACAGGAATTAGTGTATCTTGGGTTTGTAATCTCAAGTGGTGATTTGCAAATGGACACTTAAAAGGTGGAATCAATAACCAATTGGCCTACTCCTCAAATAGTAAGTCAAGTAAGGATTTTTCACAGTTTGGCTCAGTTTTACAGGAAGTTCATCAGAGGTTTCAGTGAGATATGTGCACCTGTGCTAGAGACAATCAAGGGAGGTGTGCGAACCAAGTTTGTATGGACAAAGGAAGCACAAAAATTTTTTGATCTCTTGAAGAAAAAGGTGGCTACACAAATCGTACTAATCCTACCACGCTTTGACAAAATTTTCACAATTGAATGTGATGCCAACAACATAGCGGTTGGAGCAGTTTTGAGTCAAGACAATAAACCAGTTGCATTTTTCAGTGAGAAACTCAATGATGCAAAGAAAAGGTATTCTTCCTATGATTTATAGTTGTATGCACGTGTCCAATCACTTAGGAAATAGAGCCATTATTAGCTACCTAAGGAATTTGTGGTTTACACTAATAATCAAGCTCTTAGCTTTCTTAATTCTCAAGAAAAGTTAAACCATAGGCATATCAAATGGGTAGAGTATTTGCAGTCATATACTTTTACCATCAAACACAAGAAAGGAAAATGTAATAAGGTAGTTGATGCATTGAGTAGGAGGTTACTAACAGTACAAGAAGTGCAGCTCAAAAGAATTGGAGTGGATAGTTTCAAGAATTTGTATGAAGAAGATGAAGAATTTGTTGCTGCCTACAAGGTTTGCCAAGAGTTTAGGAATCATTTTCATAGTGAATATGCAGATTTCACTATGAAGGATGGACTTTTGTTCAAAGGAGGACAACTTTATGTACCCAGAGGGCCTATGAGAGAAAATTTGATGCAAGAAAAGCACAATGGATGCTTGAGTGGACATTTTGGTTTGAATAAGACTTTGGAACTTGTTCAAAGATTCTACTATTCGCCGAAGATGCAAAGGGATATCAGGAGATATGTGGAGAAATGTGTAATTTGTCAAAGAGCTAAGGGAACATCTTCTAATGTTGGACTGTATCAACCTTTACCTATGCCAAACAGGCCATGAGAGTGTGTAAGTATGGACTTTGTTGTTGGTTTACCCAAGACCAAATCTGGATTTGATAGCATCTATGTTGTCGTAGATAGATTCAGTAAAATGGCCCATTTTATTCCTTGTAAGGTGACTCATGATGCCATTCATATTGCTCATTTATTTTTCAAAGAGGTCATTAGGATTCATGGTTTACCCATTAGTATAGTGTCAGATAGAGACAAAATTCATTAGACATTTCTGGAGAATGTTATGGCAGAGATTGGGAACAAACTTGTCTTTCAGCTTAGCATACCATCCCCAAATGGATGGCCAAATAGAGGTGGTCAATAGAACTCTAGGGAACCTTCTCAGATGTTTGACAAAGGAGTATGGGAAAGCTTGGGATCAAATCATTCATCAAGCTAAATTTTCTTACAATGACAATGCGAATAGATCAACCGATAAGAGTCCTTTTGAAGTAGTTTATGGCCTTCATTCCAGAGGTGTTTTGGAGCTCAGAGAAATTGAGAAGATGGGACAATAGAGTGGACATGTTGTTTACATGGCTCATTCCATGAAGGAGGTTCATGAGAAAGTTAGGCAAACTTTACTAGACAACTCACAGAAAATCAAGGGCAAAGTAGATGAAAAGAGAAGAGATCTACAATTTGTTGTTGGGGACTTGGTAATGGTTCACTTGAACAAAGAAAGGCTTCAAAAAGGTGTCCCTAGAAAACTTCAAATGAGGAGAATTGGACCTTGTAATATTTTAGCCAAGTATGGAAACAATGCTTACAAACTTGACCTACCCGGAGACATGGCTTTATCTCCTATTTTCAATGTTGCAGACTTGGTGTCATATAAGGGTACACTTCTAGAAGAATGTCAACAATTTTTCAGAGGTCTCACAGGCACTTTCAGAACTACCTTTACCATTGGCAAATAGGCCACAAGCCAAAAGGGTGTTGGATTCATGAGTCCTCAAGAAGACCAGGCATACCACCTATATGGAGCATTTAGTTAAATGATAGCATCTTCCAGAATCTGAGGCCACTTGGGTCCCTGCGACAGACTTTTCGAAGCTCAGAATTACCTCATTTGCATTTCCCCATGGAGTCACTTGACTTCTTTCTCATTGGGGGACTATGGTGTAGGAGCACCTAGTTTTGGTTGCATTTTCAAAATTTTCAACAATTTTGGTGTGATTAGGATCAAATGTGTGTTTTCTTGGTTTGCAATAGTATCCCATAGGTGCATCGGGATAACCTATTTCGATGGGTTGTTTATTGTTGACGCATCGAGTATCGGCGGAAGTGGTTTCATGTTACCCCAATGAGTTAGCATTAGCTTGGAGCGGAGCCATCGGTTATAGGCGGAAGTGTTTTCAACCTACCCTGATGACTCAACGAGCAAACATAGGCGCGGAGTATTGTTATCAGCTATCGGGCGAGTGGTTTCAAGCTATCCTATGGACCCGATAGAAAAGTGGATGAACCAGAGCAAGTCATCGGCTATCAGAGGGAACGCTTCGATGTTACACTGATGGCTTGATGACAAAGAAGAGTAGTTTCAAGCTATCCTGTGGACCCGATAGGAAAGTGCTAGTTGGGGAAAGAGTTATTGGGTATCGGGAGGAGTGTTTTCTTGTTACTCTGATAACTCGATAACAAGGTACAAGTGGAGGAGGTCGAATTTGGAGACATCGGTCATCGAAAAAGCGTAGTGTCATGCCACCCGATGACCCAATGGAAAGTGTGAAGACATCGATCATCGGTAGCTATTTTGATGTTACATCGAAGACCCAATAGGAAGTGCGAAGAGTTGGAGGTTGTCATCGGACATTAGTAACCTTGTTTGGATGTTACCCCGATGTTCTGATAGAACCTGCCCGACAGATGCCGCTGGAAACCATTGGTAATGAGATCAATCTTGTCCAATAGGAGGAGTTCACGATAGAGGACGGAATGTATAAAAGACCCAACGGGCATCTGTAAAAGGTTTGTTGTGATTTTGAATATGGATTGTTGATTGCCACGAAGAACACATCTATTTTCCTAAATAATAAAGAGAAGTCTATTTTCTAGTTTCCATTCAGTGTCTGATTTCTATTTGTGAATTTCAATAATGTTTTAGAATCTTTAAGTTAACCTATGTAGTCAATGTAAACGCTTCATTTCTTCATTCTGTGAGTTACTGGGTTGAACCCGGGAATAAGCTTAGAATCTATAAATAAGTTTTCCTTTTTCAGTTTTGGTTCTTTGTTTGTAAATAACAACATGGCTCTAGCTTGAAACTCCACATGACCATTGGAGGTGGTCAAACAGAGCCAATCATGTATAGTAGGTTTTCATTTGAGGAAGTCCAGCAGATGGCATTACCTATTCCTACAAACTGGCCCTAGGCGAGCTTGGTGATAGTCTGGCTAGGTGTCCGTAAGTGTGAATGAGATAACTTGCAGGGGGGGAATCTATTGAGAACTGGAAGAAGATCCAGAAGGCTATAAGCCCTGGAAATTAGTCATTTTGGAACTGGAAGAAGAGAGTTTGCCAAACCAAACATGAAGGGTGGTTTTGTAAAGAGAGAGAATAAGTGTTGACTGTCCTGTACCCCTGCAAGGATATAGTGAGCAAGCTTACCTTGTGAGATTGAGCAAGGTGAAACAAGAAAACTATTGGTAGGGGAGTACATAGGAGAAGACTATGGGCCCTAATAGAGAATAGGATTACACCATCAAAGAACTCCAGTTGGTGGTAAATTAAGACTTTCCCTATCAATGGGTTATATGGCATCCTAAGGGGTAATATAATGTTATAAAACATGTGTGGACCCTTAGGACCCCATATGACCCCTAACGACACCATCTAACCCCTTATGATACCATATGACCCCCGATGACACCATATGACCCCTTTTAGCATTATAGTACATGACATGGCCCCTTATGACGCCATATGACCCCTTAGGACAATAAAATATGGTACCCTAAGGGGTCATATGGTGTCCTAAGGAGTCATATGGTGTTCTAACACATGTGTGGGTCCTTAAGACCCCATTTAACCCCTAACAACACCATATGACCCCTTAGGACACCATATGACCCCTTAGGACCATATGATGTCCATATGGTGTCTTAAGGGGTCATATGGTGTTCTAACACATGTGTGGCCTCTAAGGACCCCATATGACTTCTAACAATACCATGTGACCCCTCAAGACACCATATGACCCCTTAGGACAATATGATGTCCTAAAGGGTCATATGGTGTCCTAAGGGGACATATGGTGTCCTAAGGAATCATATGGTGTTCTAACACATGTGTGGGCCCTTGGGACACCATATGACCCCTTAGGACACCATATGATGTCCATGTGTTGTCCTAAGGGGTCATATGGTGTTCTAACACATGTGTGGCCCCTTAGGACCCCATATGACCCCTAACGACACCATGTGACCCCTTAGAACACCATATGACCCCTTATGACACCATATGACCCCTTAGGGAAATGTGATGTCCTAAGGGGTCATATTGTTTTCTACACACATGCCTATCCCCTTATGACCCCATATGACCCCTAATAGCACCATATGACCCCTCAAGACACCATATGACCCCTTAGAACAACATATGACCCCTTAGGACAATATGATGTCCTAACAGGTCATATGGTGTCTTAAGGGGTCATGATGTTCTAACACATATGTGGCCCCTTAGGACACCATATGACCCTTTAGGATTCTATATGACCCTTTAGGACATCATATTGTATTAAAGAGTCATATGTCATCCTATGGGGTCATATGTTGTCCTGAGGGGTCATATGGTGTCCTAAGGGGTCATGTTCATTTACTAGGATGTTAAAAGGGGTCATATGGTGTCCTAAGGGGTCATGTATGGTGTTGTTAGAGGTCATATGGGGTCCTAACAATGCTCAACTCTATTTCATGTAGCACATTCCTCTTGCATTTGTTTCATGGTTCATGGATGACAAAGATAATCATGTATGCAAATCATAAACAATGCTCAACTATCTTTCATGTAGCGCATTCCTCCTGCATTTGTTTCATAGTTCATAGATGAGAAAGATAATCATATGCAAATCATGAACAATGCTCAACTCTCTTTAATGTAGCACAATCCACCTGCATTTCTTACATAGTTCATAGATCATAACGAAAATCATATGCTTTCCCATATGATGTTGCAAAGCCCAAATGGACAGGACTGTAGGTTGGAGATAAAGAATGCAAATCATAAACAAGAATGTGGTCGTGGTTGGAAAGAATTTGCCAATTATCACAGTTTGAAAATGGGAGATTTTGTTGTGTTCAAATACATAGAAAAGTCATACATGGAGGTTCATATGTTTGGAAGATCAGGTTGTGTGAAAAACATCAGTGCTTGTCATTTTGAGTTTAAAAAGATTGTTTCAAATAAGAGATGCCCTTATGAAAAAATGTGCACTCTAGATCAATTTTTTTACTTGTCATTTGTCATCACTAAGCATTCATGTTATGATTACTAAGAATCCCTTGCCAACCCTCTCTCTATAATCTCACTCTCCCCAAGACTCTCTCCCTCCCCCTAATTACTCTCTCTCTCTCTCTCTCTCTCTCTCTCTCTCTCTCTCTCTCTCTCTCTCTCTCTCTCTCTCTCTCTCATGTTATCTGATATCTAATATCTTTTATTATTAATATATTAATAATATGTATTATTGATATATTTTAATATATATTTATATATTATAATATTAATATATTATATACTAATATATTAACATTATGCAATATATAATAATATACTAAATATTATTAATTTTATTTATAATAAAAAACTATAAAAAATCCGATATCTGATTTCTCTAAGAAAAAATTGAAATCTTGGTATTTGGCTCTAGATTGCATTGGTATTTGGCTATGAAATGCCAAACTTGTAAAGTCAATAGAAAAAATGTGTTTTTGAGTGCTCCTTGCTTTTTTAGACTTCGCTCTAGTGGCTAACAACTTTTTTTTTAGCTGAAATTGATGAAAGGAAAAGGGATTTTTAAGGACATTCTCAGTTTTCCAACAATATAAGGTTGGCCTTATTTTGACTTTAATAAATAATTATTATTTATTTTCTAATTGAATTCCGACTAAAGTCTTGATTGAGAGGTTGATTGAAAAACATTCATAACTTTCAAACAATATCACATTTTTTGAATTTGAAACATGTGTCCCATTCTATGATTCGCCTACTATAGGATTAAAAAAAAAATTGAATTTCATAAAGTTTTGACCAAGTTATGGTGGTAAGACATATGATTTTTTCAATTTCTGTAAAAGTTGCAGTAAAAAATTAATAATTAATTATTTACTTTTTAAAAAATTACAAAAAAATATTGCCACATCCAAGCATGAGTCTACTAATTATATTAAAAATCTTATAAAAAAATATTATGATTTGATTGTGGTTAGGGTGGTTAGACATACACCTACTTCTTATCGTTTTCTTGAAAGCATTGAAATTTCAAATTTTCATCAAATAGATTCCTTTTTTTTCAGAAAATAACTAGTAGCTTAGAAACTAGATTCAATTTTCTACAGATTCTGATTTTACATATTTTTATAATAATGTTCATAACTTATTCAAAATTTTACGTCAAGATGCCTAACTTTGTTTTTTTGAAATTTCATTGCCACTTAAGGGCCTGTTTTGGCCCACCAAGATCCCACAAATACCCTTTACACAACTCCTAAGTCAAATTGAATTCTTTATTTGACTTAGTCTTTAATTAGTTGTAATTTTCCTATTTTTTCTCATTGCACCTCACCTATATATATGAGGGTGCTCATTGTAATTAGTATCTTTATTTTTATGCAACAAGACTCTGCCAAAGTGAAAAGAAAAGTGAGACTTTGTGTTCAAATTGTGATTTTGCAAGCTCAATCAAAATAAGGAGAAGACAAATTTTGAAATTTGTGTTGGAATCATCTTTGGTTATGATATAGATAATCTTATGTCATTTATGTTATATCCTTGAAGAGGTTGTTGAGCAATGTGAGTTGTGATATATGGAAGAGTAGTTTGAATTTACTAAGTAGACTTTGTGTTACTATGTGAATTTGAAAGTAGGAGTTGTGTGTGGATAAATAATCCAAGACTTTATGCTTTTCTTTGTTGTTCTTGAAGATAATTATAAATTGCATGCACGTAGCAACATAAAGACTTTGTGATTCATTTGTTATTTGAGATGTATTAGTTAAAAAGAGTCATTTGTAAAAGGTTGATAGGATAGTGGTAAAAACAAGACTTTGAGCTTCATTACTATTTTCTCATCCCATAAATCATTTTCAGAAAAGGAAGCAACAAGAGGATTTGTACTCTTATGGACACTTTGCTTCCAATTAGTTTAGATTTTTTAATTATTGCAAGTGGGAATTGTTTTCAGTCTTAAGAAACACATCCATTCTAGATAGAGAATTGGGAAAATATTTACTCTGAAAGAAGAGAGTGAAGTAATTGTATCATCTTGGATTAGTGTCAAGTTAGCAAGTAGAATAAAATTAGATATAGATTGCAGTAGAAAGGGGGAGCCTTCCCTTATTAGGATCTAGATCGTATCTTTCCTTCTGAGAGATATTGTCTTGCATAGTATGGTGAAACCCACATTTTGTAAACCCCCTGAGTTTACAAAATTTTCACCCAATAATTTGCAAGTTGAAAAAGTCTTTGTATGGTCTGAATTAGTCTCCTAGGAGGGTATGTGCACAAAGATGGTGGTCAAAAAAGTGGACACCACCCAAAAAAAACACCGCGGTTCTTAAATTTGAATTCACCGCGTATGCACTTAGGTTTGTTGTTCCCAAGCCTAGAGAAGGTAGTGCGTACATGTTGCTTTTAGGGAAAGTATCATGTACGCGCTACCTCTACAAAAAATGAGCGTGTACACGCTACTTATAGGAAAATGAGTACGTACATGCTAATAATCCCAAGAGAACCGCGTACGCGGTGCTTGTCAAAAAATGTTTTTTTTAAAAAAACTAGGTCTTATTTTCTCGTGAATAGCACATTTTTACTTTGTTTTTTCTTCATTTTCTCTCTTAAACTGCGAATGGGGTGCTAGATTTCTCCTCCAGACTATGGATCAAGGTTATTTTTTGTTTTTTTTGTCTTTCTTTCCCATTTGTTCAATTTGTTTTACATTTTGAATTTAATTTCATTAATTTTGATTAGTTTTTTTCATTTTTTGTTTCAAAAACCAGATTCTTCTAATCCACAATAAGAACAACCAAATGCACCTCCTGAAACCCACAAGAACAACCAAATGCACCTCCTAAAAACCCACAAGATACACCCCCAATTCCTCCTTTTGACCGCACACCCGAAACACAAGAGCAATTAATTAATCAGTTAGGACAAAATACGTCTAAAATCAATAGACTAATTGTTAAATTGAAAACATCCGAACTTGAGCATCATCAATCCATTGCCACTAGCCTAGAAACATTAGCTAGTGGTGCCATAGTTGTTTCCACACAAATTACCAAATGGGGAAGCTTTAGGGATAGGTGTCATCAATTCTATGTTGATGGGCTATCATACGAGGGAGTAAAAATAAAAATATTAGTAAATAACAAATATGTGCCCTTTTCGTTGATCCCAAAACTAGTCAGTCATTACCTCTTAATGCAAAGAGGTTTCCCATACATTGGTGTACCAAAGTGCAGATGAAGAATCTTTTTTGGCAGAGGTGGTGGATGATCTTTGATGATCAACCTTGTAATAATTATGAGGTGCCATTATATTTTTTGAGAAAAGTATATTGTGAGTTTGTACTCAATGTGCGCCCAAACTATTTTAACATGAGAGAGTTCCATGGTAGAGGTGGTGTCTCTGCCCAAGATAGACCTAGAGCCCATAACTGATTACCCGCGGAGAGTCGCCGCCCCCTAGCACCCAAACCCAAGGTGCATCAGGTTGTCCCAGTAGAGCTGAAAGAGTCGATGGAGCTACAGACTCTTCAGGCGGCCACAACATTGACTGGTGCCAACATCCAGCATGGGATGTCATTAGAACACCCTATTGTATTGGATGATGAGCCATTAGGTGGTGACAGAGAGCCCATCCAGCATACGTGTGTCAGTTGCTCGGGGATATGCTCGAGGATAGATGATGCAGTTGGTGCAGATGGATCCTCATCTCATCTATGCATGATTCACGAGAGTAGATGTCAGGCCCGCATATCTAAGGATTTCACGTTGACAGATGAGTTGATGGACATGGTGTTTTCCCATGAGCGACAGACATAGGTGCGTTGATTTGAATTCATAGCATTTTATTTATCAGTCACTTTAAATTTGTAATTACATAAATGAATTTTTATTTATACATCAATTTAAATTGAGACAAATAATATGCATTTCAGGATGCAATAGCAGTATCTCATACTCCTCCCCCCGTTACTATAGTTGCAACTTCGATGCCTGAGGTATAAATTTTGTAACATGTTAAAATAGAATAGTACACTTTGAATTCAAAAAAATACAAGATATACTAACTATCTTTAATGCTTGGTCCAATTTTTGGTTTATAGGTGTTGACAAGGGACCAAATGTCTCAAATTGATGACATCACATTCTCAACGATCGATTTTGGCCTACAAGGCTATACGGTATCATATTTTGTACAACCCTTTTTATGTATTATTTTGATGGAATATGAAAGTCATTTCATTTTAGATTTTTAAAATTATGTTTAATTTATTATCTGTACTAATATCTCATGTTAATTTTGTTTTTTTAGGGTACCCCCTCTATGTCTAGGGCTCGTCCTAAGAAAAAAAATTCCTCGAAGACACCAAAACGTGGGAAGAAGGTAATTGAACACATTTTTAGTTGTACAATTGTTTGAAAATGTTGAAATCAAGTATTAGTTGGGGTTTTCAGATTGATTAGTGTTTTTTGTCTATTTTACATGTACAGTGGCCATTGAGCTATGTGATATGTTGAATGCACCTGATTTGCCTGTGGATCAAGAGAGGGCGGAGGTATGTATCTCTACTTTATTTTCTTGATTTCATTATTATATGCATGCATACATGTGAACTTGTGATATATTATAATCTTATAATTTTTTCATACAGGAAATATCCAAACCTATTTCATCAATGGCGAACCCTCCTCCGTGCTCTAGAGAAGAATCTCAGGATCCGGTACACTTTTGTTTGTTATGTAAAATTAATTATTTTTAACCTACAATACTTATCATTATATTAATTGTATTTAATCTTTGAACATTTTTTGTATAGGTAATAGCGACAATTTCTCCATTGATGGTGAGCCATCCTTAGTCCATTGGAGAAGCATCTCAGGAACAGGTACGTCATTGTTCTCTATATTATAGCTTTTAAGTGTTTTGATATATTTATGTTAGTATATTGTTTTAATTATAAATTTAATCTACAATAGACCCCTTTGCAATACGGCCATAACGTGAATCCATTTAAGTATGTCTTCAAGAAAACTCCTAAGAGTGACAAGGAGAGGAGAGCAAAGACATTAGCTCCTAGATTAGCCGATGAGGTAATCTACATTTCAATTGCAAAATAATTATAGTTAAATGCATAGGTATGTTGTTAATTGTGAACTATTTTCTACAAAAGAATTCTAACTTAGCTTTTGAATTGTGGTTTTGCAGCCATCTACAGAGCCGCATACTGCATCAAAGAGGCTTGATTTTGATGATCCACAAGTTTAGGATCATGTAGTGTTTTTTGGTCATAGAATGACCAATACATGTAGATATATTCTACATTTTTATTGTATATAAACAACAAAAATATATAATTTAAAACATTGCAATCGTGGAATATGATTTGATAAAATTTCTAAAATGTTGAATTAACCCTACAAAACTCCTTGTATTCAGTTCATTATTGTGTATTCGTTGTATTTGGTGGCTTCCCTTTTATAAATTTAAATGAATATTTGCATATGTAATCAACAATATGAATATAAACAACAATGTGTTTGATGCGAGAGCACCTTTACGCTCGCAATGGTCAATTTTGTTCGTTGTGTGCACAAACCGACATCGCGAGCATGTCCAGGTGGGTAGGTTTATGCTAGGCATGCCCCTATCATGCATCCCAAAGCGTCGAAATGTCGAGAGTCATATCATATCGGTGCAATCTCTCAAGTGCCCTGGGTCCAAAAAATTATCAAAATTTGACGGATTGTTTCTTCAAATCCAAGATACATTTGGTCGATCTATTTGAACCCATGGAGTTGTGTGAGGCTCCTCTACAATGTCCTATCTCGGTTTTTGATGACTCAAATCCATTTTCAATTGGTAGCATTTTTTTGCCTACTGCAAAAACCATCAATTGCATGCAATGCAAAGTTGCAAGATTGGCTAGAATTGATTTGGTTCGTCGTGTGCACAAAATGACATCATGAGTGTGTCTGGTTGGGAATTTTTACACTAGGCATTCCCCTCTCATGCATCCCAAAGCATCGAAACATCGAGAGTCATACCGTACCGGGATGATCTCTCAAGTGTCATGAGTCCAAAAAATTATCAAAATTTGACAGACTGTTGCTTCAAATCCAGGACACATATGGTCGATCCATTTGAACATGTGGGGTCATGTGAGGCTCCTCTACAATGGCCTATCTCATTTTTTGACGAATCGGAGCTATTTTCAATTGGTAGTATTTTTTCGCCTGTTGCAAAAACCGTCAGTTGCATGCAATGCAAAGTTGCAAGATTGGCTAGAATTGATTCAGTTCACCATGTGCACAAACCGACGTTACGAGCGCATCTGGGTGGGAATTTTTATGCTAGGAATGCCCCTCTTGTGCATCCCAAAGCGTCGGAACATCGAGAGTCATACCGTACCATGGCGATCTCTCAAGTGCCATAAGTCCAAAAAATTGTCAAAATTTGACGGACTATTTCTTCCAATCCAGGACACATATGGTCAATCTGTTTGAACCCGTGGGGTCATGTGAGGCTCCTCTACAATGGCCTATCTTAGTTTTTTATGACTCCAAGCCATTTTCAATTGGTAGTATTTTTTCGCATACTGCAAAAATCGTCAGTTGCATGCATTGCAAAGTTGCAAGATTGGCTAGAATTGATTTGGTTAGTCGTGTGCACAAACCAACGTCAACAAGCACGTATAGGTGGACATTTTTATGCTAGGCATGCCCTTGTCATGCATCTTGAAGCACCAGAGCGTCGAGAGTCATACCGTACCGAGGCGATCTCTCAAATGCCATGAGTCTAAAAATTGTCAAAATTTGGCGGATTGTTTCTTCAAATCCAAAACACATATGGTTGATCTGTTTGAACCTGTGGGGTTGTGTGAGGCTCCTCTACAATGGCCTATCTCAGTTTTTGATGACTCTGAGCCATTTTCAATTGGTAGCATTTTTTTGCCTACTGCAAAAACCGTCAATTACATGCAATGCAAAGTTGTGAGATTGGCTACAATTGATTCGATTTATCGTGTGCAAAAACCAACATCATGAGCACGTCCGAGTGGGCATTTTTACACTAGGCATGCCCTTGTTGTGCATCCCAAAGCGTCAGAACGTCGAGAGTCATACCATAGCGGTGCGATCTATCAAGTGCCCTGAGTCCAAAAAATTGTCAAAATTTGACGGACTATTTCTTCAAATCCATGACACATATGGTTGATCCGTTTGAACCTATGGGGTCACGTGAGGCTACTCTACAATGTCCTATCTCAGTTTTTGATGACTCAGAGCCATTTTCAATTGGTAGCATTTTTTCACCTGCTCCAAAAGCCATCAGTTGCATGCAATGCAAAGTTGCAAGATTGGCTAGAATTGATTCGGTTCCTTGTGTACACAAATCGATGTCATGAGTGCATCCAGGTGGGTAGTTTTACGCTAGGTATACCAGAATTTTTTTGACAACAATGACAATTTTTGCTCAAATTGTATCTAGTCTCAATCTATGATCCCTATGACCCGATAATGACTCAAATAATTCTCCATGATTATACAAGAATCAAGAATGCTCATGATTGACCAGGGACACATCACATATACTCAAAACATAGTCACAAAACATTATCACATATTATTCAAAAATTTGCCTCTAAATATGGTCAAATCAGCTTTTGGCTATTTGATTATACAAAAAAATGTCTTACAAATCATCTCATGGGCTTTTATAAAAAATTTGGCATTACAATATGTGTGATTCAGCTCATCGCCATTTTAATATACAAATCATCTCATGGGCTTTTATACAAAATTTGGCATTACAATATGTGCGATTAAGCTCATGGCCATTTTAATTTACAAAATTTGGCATGTACATATGTACAAATCAGCTCATTGCCATTTAAATATACAAAATTATTCCCCTAAACATGTAAAAATCAGCTCATGGGAATTTATATATACAAAAAATGAATATAGAATAATTTGTCAATGATTTATACAAAATTCTCAAAATTATTCTACTCTGAACTGTAGAATCAATCAAGTGAGCCTTCAGGATCGACTCTAACCTGTATCATGTCAAGTATTGCCTCGTGGTCAGATTCACGAAATTCTATAAAATCTTGTTATGAGGTCTACCACGATACTTCATCAAATGAATATTTGTTGCAACAACAAGGTTGGAGAAATGAAGAATATGTATGTGTGTTTCAAAGTCCTCAAATAACCAAACATCATCATTCTTAATAGGGTATCTCCGAAGCCATGTTCCTGTCACGATAACAGACCCTATTGGATACTCAATACCCTCTCCGTCAATGATTGTGGTTATCAATTTTCTTTTTGGCTCAACACAATGACATAAATAGTAATATGTTCCTTCTTCATTGTTCTCTTCTACAACAACTGCATACACATGACCTGCATTTTATAAAGTGTTAATTAATACCAAAAATAAAATATGATGTACAAAAAAATGAACCAAAAGCAATACTTGCAAAAAAATTAACTCAAAAAATCACTTGAATCCACTAAGTCGGATACATGGTCAACATCCATTGATGTCTCCATCTGGCTCAATTGTAGTTCTTTGGGAATTTGATATGAATCAATGGAACCAACAGTCTACAAGACCATTTGTCAACCCACTCTTGTGATTCACATTCTTCCCACAAACAATACATGCATGAAGAGAAAAAACATACCATCTATCTCGTATAAATTACCAGTGAACTTGAATTTGAACTCATAAATGAGTGCATGTCACTCGATCCTGCAATTGTACAACAATCTAGATAGTTTTCAATGTTAGATTTAGTTATCAACCAAAAATATCTATGAATCATTGACGTACCTGGATTACCTGGACCCATCATAGACTTACACCATCGCACAATTGTTTCTGTATCTATCAACTCAGCACCACCTTCGTACTTCAATTCTTCTCTAGCTAGGGATCTTTTCACACATGCTCCTACACCATTGTGCTCTCCCTTACCATGTCCAACCTCAGTGAAATTCCAAAAATGTTGTACACTGCTTGTCATATGCATCCCTATCAACCAATAAAACATCCTTGCATTCTTGAATTGTGTGGTGCAATTATCTGACCATATTAAGTGTCGGTTGTATCGTATGTTCCTTTCCATTAAAATATCATAGAAAACTTTAAAGCATCCTTGTACAAACTCCGATGAATGAGTATGATCATCACTTATGTAGAAGTGATACTCTCTTACAGCCTTTCTATCCTCCTCTGTGTTATCATCTGCATGCATGAATGCTATGTGTACACAAATAGAAACTTGTGTAGAGTGATAATACATAGATTGCACTTCATTTTGAGGTTGTAGTGTATAATTTTCAGCGAAATAAAAGATAGAGACAATTGTGCCAAGAGGAAATGTGTCCTTACATAACTAGAATTGCTCATCTAACCATCGAGCTCTATGTGTATGCATTATGTACTCATAAACTAGTGATAGAAGTGCAGACATAGTTCTAGTGGGGCCTTCAATGACCTCAAAAAATTCTTTTGAGGTTGTTGAGGCTCTTGGGAAACTAAAACTATGTCTATGTACCACATACGCACTACATTAATAACCGCGTATGCATTGTTAGTCCATAAAATGTTGGCAAGCCCAACGGTGTTTTTTTTTTCCCTATTCTATACTAATAAGTAGTGCGTATGCGCTCCTAAGCCTAAAAAATGTTATCACAGGGTAGCGAATAATGGGCTCAGTACCTTGTATGCGCTTACAAGTAATAAGTACCATGTACGCACTTCTACACCTTAAAAAAGTTATGGTAGGATAGTGAACTAATAGGTTCAGTACCTCGTACGTACTATTGGTAGTAGAGAGAGAGAGAGAGGAGGGGGTGGAAGGGAAGGAGGGAGAGAAGAAGGATGGGGGAGGGAGGGGGAGGAAGAGAGAGAGAGAGAGAGAGAGAGAGAGAGAGAGAGAGAGAGAGAGAGAGAGAGAGAGAGAGAGAGAGGAGGGGAGGAGGGAGAGGAAGAGAGAGAGAGAGAGAGAGGGGGGGGGGAAGGTAGAGAGAGGGAGAGAGGGAGAGGGAGGGAGAGAGGGAGAGAAGAGGGGGGAGGGTGGGAGAGAAGAATGGGTATGGAGGAAGGGAGAGGGAGAGTAGGGAAGGGGAGAGAGACAGAGATAGAGACAGAGACAGAGACAGAAGGAGGGAAGGAGGGGGAGAGAGAGAGAGAGAGAGAGAGAGAGAGAGAGAGAGAGAGAGAGAGAGAGAGAGAGAGAGAGAGAGAGAGAGAGAGAGAGAAGAGGGGGGAGGGAGGGACCTATAATGACACCAAATAGCACACCATAGGACCTATAACGACACCAAATAGTGTCCTAAGGGGTCATAGAACACCACATGACCCTTTAGAACACCATATGGTGTTGTCATGGGTCATTGGTGTCCCGAGGGGTCATATGGTGTCCTAAGGGGTCACAAGACACCATATGACCTCTTAGGAAACAATAAGAACTTTAATGACACCTAAGGGGTCATATGGTGAGCTAATAAAATGATATATTAAATTTAAAGTTATGAATAGAACATCATACAATAGAACATCAGTAGTTTAGTTTTGATATAGCTAAGTTAGACCATTGTCAGCATAAGAGAGACTCCAAGCGAACAAACAACAAGACTTTGCTAAAAAGCAAGTGTAAGAGCTTGACCTAACCTTAAGAGTATTGCCTAAGTTCTAAAACATATGATGCTATTAAATTTGCAAGGTTATAGGACTGATCTCGATTGTGACTATAGAAATTATAGAAGAAGAGAAAGAGGGAGGGAGAGAAGAAGAGAAAGGGGGATGGGGTATGGAGGAAGGGAGAGAAGAAGAGAAAGAGGGATGGGGTATGGAGGAAGAGAGAGAGAGAAAGAGAGAGAGAGAGAGAGAGAGAGAGAGAGAGAGAGAGGGGGGAGGGAGAGGAAGAGAGATCGAATCCAAGACACACTATGACCCTTAGAACACAATATGACTCCTAACAACATTTAAGGGGTCATAGGGTGTCCTAAGGGGTCATATGACACTATATTATCCCTTAGCACACCATAGGACCTATAATGACACCAAATAATGTCCTAAGGGATCATAGAACACCATATGGTGTTGTTATGGGTCATTGGTATCCCGAGGGGTCATATGGAATCCTATGACCCCTTAGGACACCATATGGTGTTGTTATGTGTCGTATGGTGTCTTAAGGGGTCATATGGTGTCCTTAGGACATCATATGACCTCTTAGGAAACAATACAAACTCTAATGACACCTAAGGGGTCATATGGTGGGCTAATAAAATGATATATTAAATTTAAAGTTATGAATAGAATATCAGTGGTTTAGTTTTGATATAGCTAAGTTAGACCATTGTCAGCATAAGAGAGACTCCAAACAAACAAACAATGAGGCTTCACTAAAAAGCAAGTGTAAGAGCTTGACCTAACCCTAAGAGTACTGCCTAAGTTTTAAAACATATGATGTTATTAAATTTGTAAGGTAATAGGATTGATCTCGATTGTGACTATAGGAATTACAGAAGAAGAGAAAGAGGGAGGGAGAGAAGAAGAGAAAGAGGGATGGAGTATGGAGGAAGGGAGAAGGAGAGAGAGAGAGAGAGAGAGAGAGAGAATTCAGGACACAATATGACCCTTAGAACACAATATGACCCCTAACAACATCTAAGGGGTCATATGACACTGTATTATCCCTTAGCACACCATAGGACCTATAACGACACCAAATAGTGTCCTAAGGGGTTATAGAACACCATATGACCCTTTAGAACACCATATGGTGTTGTTATGGGTCATTGGTGTCCCGAGGGGTCATATAGAATCCTATGACCCCTTAGGACACCATATGGTGTTGTTATGGGTCGTATGGTGTCTTAAGGGGTCATATGGTGTCCTAAGGGGTCACATGATGCCATATGACCTCTTAGGAAACAATACGACCTCTAATGACACCTAAGGGGTCATATGGTGTGAAAATAAAATGATATATTGAATTTAAAGTTATGAATAGAACATCATACAGTAGAACATCAGTAGTTTAGTTTTGATATAGCTAAGTTAGACCATTGTCAGCATAAGAGAGACTCCAAGTGAACAAACAATGAGGCTTCGCTAAAAAGAAAGTGTAAGAGCTTGACCTAACCCTAAGAGTACTGCCTAAAACATATGATGCTATTAAATTTGCAAGGTTATAGGACTGATTTTGATTGTGACTATAGGAATTGCATAATTTATTTCTTTCATGGGTATGTATCATTCCAAGTCGTTTGACAAGTGATGATCATCATATACTACCACTGCCATGCATACAACAAAATTTAATTTCTTTAGGTGACAAGCGTTGTGTAACAACATGAGAACTCTCACATACCCACCACTATCATTCTCTAGGACATCATCTATGTTACTCTCCCTCTTTCTCTTCCTATCGGTTATTTCCTTCTGAAAAACATATTGCAGGTACTCTGACTCATCATGTTACTTTGTTGACACTATTTTCCACATCTGCTCAGCTCATTAAAAACACATTCGAGAAGAATATTGTTGCAGGTTTCCTTGTTTTTCATGGTAATGCACCCATGGTTCAATTTCAAACCCTATTCCTCCTATTCAATATACACACACAAATCCATCAGTCAATTTTCTTAGGAGAGCATACATGATAAAAATCAAAGAGGAAGTTGCAGACAAGAAATAAATTCACTTACTTCTATAGAAGTGCAGACACAGTTACAGTGGGGTATGGAGGGAGAGAGGGAGAGAAGAAGAGAAAGAGGGATGGGGTATGGAGGAAGGGAGAAGGGGAGAGAGCGAGAGAGGGAGGGATGGGGTGTGGAGGAAGGGATAAGGAGAGAGAGAGAGAGGGAGGGATGGGGTATGGAGGAAGGGAGAAGGGGAGACAGGGAGGGAGAGAGAGAGGGATGGGGTATGGAGAGAGAGAGAGAGGCACCTTGTATGCATTTGAGAGGGGGAGACAATACACTTATATGTGTATATATATACTTAATCTATTATATATTATTATATACATATATATATATAAATATTATATATACAATATCATATTATACAATAGCGCATACACGTTGTTTATAGTAAAAAGAGCGCATACGCGTTGTTTATAGTAAAAAGAGCGCATACGCGTTGTTTATAGTAAAAAGAGCACGTACGCACTTCTTACACCATAAGTACCCCGTACGCTCTTTTGATTGTTTAAGCTTGGAAATAGGCCTGGATGACAAAGCTACAGTTTGGAAGTTTGATTTCTCTATATTTCTCTCATTTTTGACGTGTTTTATTTTATCAACTTGGTTTATTGACTTTGTCATCATCAAGTTTACACTTCATCAAGTGGGTATTTCTAAAATTTCCACCACATTTTCACCCATCTTTTGATCTTTCTAACCATATAATTTTTTTCAATTTGAACAACAATAACATATTATTATTGAATTTCTTTTACCCGTGTCTCCATAGTTCTCACAGACATAGGTGCACCATTTTTTTAATAACTTTTGATATACTTATCCAAATTTTAAAAAAATTATATATTGTTGTAGTGCACTTTATTCTTTACCATTTTAAAAAAGAAATTGTATTTTTTGATTTGTTTAGTGTAACTTATGCTTCGCGCATGAACAAGTACCTAATTTTCAGGATGTGCTCGATTGGAAAAATCATAAAAAAATAAATACTCAAAAAAAAATTACAAACAAATACGCATCTTCTAGTGCTCACTCTTAAATATATTTCTGCCAAAGGATATGTCAAAATACTAAATCTAACTATGAATTTTTTGATGCACACGACAGACACTATGTTATGTTTTTCACAAAAAATCAGGGTCTATTTTTCGTGCACGAAGGATTTGACCCCCTTAATCTTATCCAATTTTGAAAAAAATTAGTATTTTGGAAACTAGATTCAGAGTACTAAAATATTTGTTCTTTGATTATCTTCATATCTTGAGTGGATGACTTTCAAATGTTGCCTCCAAGTTCAGGTTCACCTGATTTCAAATAATAAATAAATAAATAAATAAATAAAAGGTGTCCACTTATACCCCCTTTTTTTACCACCATCTTTGTGCACTTACCTAGGATGTGGTACCCAAAGTTTGATACCTATATGCTAAGTTTGGAATTTCAAGGGTCTAAATCTAATCATTGTGTTTACTTTTAAACTAATAGCATTCTCATTATTGCATTATATGTGAATGATATGTTACTATTTCAGAATGGAATATTTTATTTTTTAGTTTAAGTCTCAATTATCAACACTGTTTGATATTAATGATCTAGATGCATTCTAGGAATTAAGATCAAAGGAGACGAAGCCAACATAAATATTTGGTTAAGCCAATTTAAGTTTGTGAATTTAGTGTTGGAGAGATTCAACGTGGCAACTTGTAGATCTATGATAGTTACTATTGCATTAGGAACAAAGTTATTTGTGAAGGATTGTCAAAAATATCCCATTGAAGTGGAGGACATGGTCAATGTACCATATGTGAGTGTTGTTGGAAGTCTTATGTATACTATGTTTTGTACAAGACCAGACACTTCCCAGACAGTGGGAATCCTGGGTCGATATATGGCTAATCCTAGATCATAGGTGCATTAGGATGCAATTAAGAGAGCATTCAAAAGTATTCCTTGTGCTATCACAATTATCCTACTAGACCGTGCATTTTGTGAGTATATGTGGATATATGGATCTAGATTGGGTAGGTAACATTGATAGAATAAGATCCAACAGTGGTTATGTCTTTACTTTGTATGGTGGTGCTATTAGTTGGATGAGTAAGCGACAAAATGTAGTCACTTTGTCCATGACAAAGACATAGTATATTACATCTACTCATGCTTGTAAGGAAGCCATTTAGCTTAGACAATTGTGTTCAAATATTGGTTTTAATGCAGGATTGACTACTATCTATTGTAAACGTCAAGAGTGTCATTTTCTTAGCAAAGAATCCAACTTTCCATGCTAAAACAAAGCACATTGATGTTCAATTTCATTTTGTTCGAGGTATGGTAGAGGATGGGAAGCTAAAATTAGAGAAGGTTAACACTTTGATAAATGTTGCAAATGCATTAACAAAACTAATGAACATTGAGAAGTGCAGATGGTGTTTGGAGTTAACGGGCCTCATGGCCCCTAGCAATTAAATTATGGTGTAGATACTCCCTTTTCACTTGCAAGGTGTTTGACAAGTGGAAGAGTATTACGAAAATGGTGTCTCAACATTACATTTATATAAGAATACTATTTATAGTAATTTTTTCATTTGAGCACTAATTAGTCCAAATTTTTCCCAATTTTTCGCAAAAGCTTTGGATTGGCTAGTTAAGCATTCTGGTAAAATTTTGTTGCAAGATCATGTTTAGATTTGAAGATATTAAAGTTTATATTTTTAAAGTTTTGAATGAAATTTTTAGATTCAATATTGATGACCTTAGAGGCTACGAAATGGTCTAAAAGTATTTGTAAGTAGTGTAGCAAGTTATATCTTGGTAGAGCATGTTGCAAGCTTTTTGATGCTTCAAATGGTTTGTCAATCAAACACTTGGTCCAAAAGTTGGGTCTCTTGAAATGTGAAATATAAAAAACATGTTACACATAAATGAGTTGTAAAAGGAGCTACACCTATTGGAGTCTATGTTGACACATCATAGGGCATCTTAGATTGGAGATAAGTTGGGTGTCATTTTTTGGGTAGTTTTAGCTCATGGTTTTGTAATACCACTCGATGGTTTCATGTGTTGTATCTCTTATATATCAGGTGTGTGAGATGGAGGTTTCTTGTAAGAGTCTTATATATATCGAGTTACCTCTAGATCTTTAGTTGGTGATACTCTTGTGAGAAGCTTGATCTACACGTATATTCTATTTTGTTGTTGATTTTTGAATAATATACTCGGTGGCTTTTGGAGTGTTGGGTTTTTCTTCTGAAAAGGTTTTTCCCACAATATATCTTATGTTTATTAAATGAATATATTTGCATGTTGTATATCTCCTTCTATATGTGTTTCTTATTATGTAATTGTTTAAGATTTGTAAGAAATTTTTCACTATCTCCCCCACTAGATTAGTGTTAGGAAGTGTTTTTCACACGTTGGCTTCCTTAAATTAAGTTTCAATTATTACATCTTTTATATAAACTAAGTGAATCCCATCTAGATAAAGGAATCAATATTCTATTGGTCCCATCTCCTAGTCATCCTAGCACACTCTAGATTTATAAATCAATTTAAACGTCTTTCAATTTATGATTTAAGTAGTTTTACTCACTTCTACGTCTAAATTTGTATAATGTTATAATAGATTATCATAAAGTACATTTATACACATCCATATAGTAGATTATCTACTTTAATAAGGTGCTTGACCCTAAATACTACAAAAAGCATATAGGAACAAAGTACAACCAAAATTTGGGTGCATTATTCAATGGGTATGGTATATGTTAGGGAAGTGCTTAGTTTCTATGGTGTTATCTATTGTAATGCCTTAGGGAAGCCCCCTTGGTTTAGTAGAGCCAAAAGTGAAGGAGGTTTTTACCAACCTCAATAATTAGTCCATTATTTCCAAACTTGAATATAATTTTGTAGTTTTCCTCTTAATTTTGACATCACTAGCACTTGGGAGAGGATCAAGCCTTAGGAATTTGGAACCTACAAGGTTGATCACCAAAAATATCCTTGAAGAAAATATCATTATTCTATCATTTTGGTCTTATGGTTTCTTTTTGTTTGCATATATCTTTCTTGACCTTAGGTGGCTATCTTCATAGCTAAGTCTTATATTGTTTTGAGGTATAATTTGTGCATGCCCATTACACACAATAGATTTGCATCACATTCATTCATATCCACCACACAATAAAAAAGCAAGAGAAAAACCTAATTTCAAATCAAAAATTAAAAAAGTTTGTAGCTAACATCACCATCTAACATTGGTGTGAATAGAGATATTTTCTATCCAATTTCCCCTTGGTAGTGTGAACAACACACATTATTTAGCTAGTCATTAGATAGGATCTATTCACACATGCTCACATGTTAAGTTTACTTAAGGATCTAGGAATGTTTCTAGAAGTATCTAGCTCACACATGTGATCTTATCCTCTAATTTCCACATACCATAGGATTAAGACACTTGTTATCATCCTAGTTAGTCATAGCTTTCAACCTTGTATATATAAGCACATCATCTCTATGTATGTTATGGGGTATAATCTTTGATCAATAACTCATAATTCATTTTCTATACAATAAAGCAATTAGTTCTCTTATTGCTTTCTTGTAGAAGGTAATATTTGGTCTTGTAGGTGATATTGGAAGATTGAGTCCACTGGTGACTCTTTCATGATGATTTTTAGTTCGATGCATTCATTATAGTTGTATATAATATACAATCCTTATTGATTAGTATTATATAGCTTTGTAGATGTCTATAGGTGTAGGTAAGTCACAGTTTATGAATATTTTATGGTATATATTTGAAATAACATCAATTCTACACCATATGTGCGTCTACATAAATGAGGGCAAGATTTCAAATTAGAAAGAAAAAAATATCTATTTTTGCATTAGTTTAGGCTAGGTTGTTTTAGTCCCCAATCATAGGTATTTATAGTATGTGGTCTTGACCTACCGATAAGTGTTAGAGCCCCAACAAGATGCACAACTGTGATTGCTTGAATATATCTCCACCCAATTGCTATTAGAGTTGAAAAAACAAGAAGTGTTGCACCTAACTTTACTATTATCAATAGCCAAAACTGCCCAAACTCTATTTCCTGATCAGTAGTGGCCATTTTTGCTTTCTAAGAAAACTATTTTTTTTCTCTATGCCATAACTTTTCACCTAGGAGTTATATATTCCAAACAATATGTGATGCAAGAGCAACTCCCTCCTGCCCTCAAATTCAAAACTTTATAAACACAAACTCATAAATGTAGAGACTCTATGCTCCGAATTAGATTGCCACAAAGAAACAAAACCAATCTCATCAAAACTGCAAACATAAATCATGTAGTTATGACCCCTCAGCAATGGCCTTACAATCTGCAAAACATTTTTTATCTACAGGCAATGAATTTTAATCCATAGCCTCCCTGCGCATTCTTGTCTTGTGCCCACACTCCTTATGATTGCTTGCATTGTCTTCCATTTCTGTATTTTACATTTGCTCCCACCATTCTCACCTCTTCAAGAGTCTACAGACCAACATGAAGCAATGCTCCAATGGATGCGAGGATGCTGGTAAGGTTGCAGATTTGGATTTATGCCTATCAATTCCATTTGCTTGAATGTGTCTAAGGTCTTTCAACAAATCTATTTTGTGCATACCCTGCACAAAATTCTATATCTCATAGGCCGACCACCAGAGAGAAGAGGCTAAATATGAACTTGCTTATCACATCTAGCTCAACAGAGAATCGATCGATCACGTGCCCATCAATTAATTAGCTTTTGGATTGAAAAAGAGGCTGCACAACCTGTTGTGAGCTGGAGTCGACCATAGAGAGATGCCAAGACCAAAACTAAAGCTGAAGAAAGCAAACTGAGAATATTTTTTGGCTGGTGTTGATCACCAGTTCGTCTAGATGCTCCTGTACCACAAGATATCATTAGAAAGTTAGTATTGAACATTTCGTAGTTGTGTAGTTCATCTTACCATATTTTACCATAGGTGGTTGATATTGTCTATTGAAGTCAAATCTTCTTTTTTGACCTTTGATTTCATAACTTTTTGTTTAGATCTTTAGTTTTCACAATTCTAATGGTAAAGGAAAGGTATTGATGAGTTGTATACAATCATCCATACACTTCGTCTATATTCAATCTTAAGTATATATTTATTTAGTTTATAGTATATTTACATTTTGATTGATTATTTAGATAACTTGACATTTGGAAAATTTATATTTTAATTGAACGACTTCATTTTAGTTGCTTAATATACATTGACCTCTAAATTTATCCTTTGAGGAGTGTATCATTTTAATATCGTGAGTTATACAAAATATTCTTCTATAATCATTTTGAATTAAGACAATTACGAACCTTGACAAAAAGGTACCCTGACACATTACATAGCTCAATCTTTTGCCTCATCTTTATGACTCGTCCTTAGCTAGATACACCTTTCAAGAAATCAATTTGGGGTAGTAAAAAATGATCATGTAATAAGATTGTATCATTGCAAAAACAATTAATAATAATACATTTAGTCAAATAAACAAGCTACTTAAATTTAATTGATATTTCCCAATTAATTAGGAAGTACAAAACTAATCAAATTAAATCAAGCTTATAACAACTATTAATTCATATAATCAAATATTTCTATTTTGAAGGCAACTAGTTTATCTAATTATTTTATTATAGAGCATACATATAATAAACTTTTTTTATTGTAATAATTAAACATTTTGCAAACGTGGTAAATACACCTTCCAAAATAAATATTTAAATGCAATGTAATAGTTGTTATATAATTTAGGTCTTAGGCCTAAATTGCGCACCTAAGGTCTTCATCTATCATTTTAAAAACTTTATTTGGTCATATTCATGGGATGGATTGTAAGTCTCATTTTGTAAGCATGTGTTATAAATGCATTAGGAAGTTGTAGTTTTGGTTTGACATAAAGATCTCAAAAGCGGTCTTGTTATTAGTTTGAAAATGTCAAAAAAATCTTTTCATTATGTTTTGTTTCCCTTGCAAGAGTCTTTTGAAAGCCAAATCATGCAGGAGTTCACTGTTCAAACTTAGGAGGGAATTGTAGACTTTCATTTTTGGTTCAAGACTCCTAAGTTTATACCCTAACTCGTGTTTGAAGGAAGAAAGCATCAAAGAGCTCTAGTTTTTACAACTTCTTCCATATGGCCGCCAAGATTGAGAACTATTAGTTATGATAGAGGAGGAAAGAATGAGTTGCAGTGCAGGGATTTCGTGATTACACAGTCATTACAGCATTTGATTGGAGATATCAGTAGTTAACAGCAAAAAATGAGGGTTCAGTACACCAAGAGTAGCCCAAGTGTGCCACGTTCTCAGTCTTCAAGTATGGATGACAGTGAGTTTTACTGAAGATGAGGTAGGGTTTTTCAATTTACCCAAATACATTAATATATCTCTTGTTATTCATGCACTATTTGTCAAAAGGTTATTTTCTTTCATGAGGCTTTTATGCCCTTTTGAATCCTTATTCCATTTTAAAGGATTAGGAGATGTTGCACATGTTCTAGAAATTTATTATGTTGATTTGAGTGAAGATTTTTGTTCTTGCTCCAAATTTTGAATGCTCTATCTCATGCCATTTCATTATCATTTATCATACAAAGGAGCCTTTCTTTTGTTTCCAGTAAACATGCGTAGTGCACTCACAAATGCTACCTTGGATAAGATGCAACTTAGGTGATTGTTCTAGTTCATAATGTCTTGCCGAAGCAGCTCATAGAAGGGCATTGTTTGCATTGAAGAGCATCTAGAGCAGTAATGTTCCTAGCTGCCAAAACAGTCATGAAGAGCAGATTAAAAAAAATCAAGATCATCCCTTCATGACAAAGAAATAGATCAAGATACACCATCACGTAGAGACGGTGCTCTTAAATGATGCATGGTATATGGAATAGAGCAACTTTTGAGGGAGAAATACAGAGATTATAACCTTGTGATCATGCATGAAATATTGCAGCCTTTGCAAACAACAAATGACAACTTGAAAGAAGCTCATGAAAAGACAGTGATTGTCTCTATTGCCTCATTGGGAATAAATGAAAAGAGCATACAATGTTGCATCCCTCTTTGAATGACTATCAAAGTAGTGCTAGGAGCATTTGTGAAGATAGCAAATCTAATGAAGAATCAGTTACAGTCCATATTTCCCAAGCGATGTTTAGTGCCAAAACAGATTAAGAGTAGTCTACTATGCCCAAAATTAAGTTCAAAGAGCAGTCACAAAATCCTCTGTGCCAAATCCAAGAGCAGGGTTTCAAGGATAATTTCAGTGCAGCAAAAGTAACCCATGCAAATAATCATCCGATACAATTAGTATTGTAGTGACCCAGTAATGATACAAATGCATAGATTTTGAGACATAAGATATCAAAATGGATATAGTACAGGGTTATTCAATACTACTATCAAGTTAACAATAGCAAGAAGAATACAATGATCAGAGTCAATTGCAATAAAAAGTGTTCATGAAAGTATCAAACCATTCACAACCACGAAAGACCAAAAGGGAAGAGGGGTATTAAAAGCCACATGAAAAGAAGCTTTCATAGCGGCACTATCAACTCATAAATAATAGTCATTGAAGAGCATAATGATCACCAAGAACACAAAAAGTGCAATCCAAAAGGCTAATAATCACTATCAAAGCTGACAGAAATCTCAGCCTATTACTCATTACTCATAGGCCATCACTATCAAAGTGACCACATTAAGGTCTTCATGTTAGCGATTCGAATCCCCAAGCCTGATCGAAGACCAGAGACTTGCTCAACCCCTGGAAACTCCCTTCTTCTGCCCTTTGTGCTGCCTGAACCTGCTTCCTATCCTAAGAAAAGGGCAGGGCAGGGGCGTGGCGTCCTTGTTCCCCCTAGGACAGGGGCATGGTGCCCTTGTTCTTGCCCTATTTTGGGTCCCCCTCTGTCATATCTCTACATTGTACTTTGTATTAAGCAGGAAAAACCTTCCCTGTGTCAACTTTTGAGGACAAATTAGTCAATTAACCATAATTGATGAGTATATAAGTCACATTTTCCCTCCCATTTGCATAAGTTCAATAAGAGATAAGGTGGGCATGAGATCAAGCATTCAAACATTCCTTTTCGACATTGAGCATTCTCTAGTTCCCTTTAAGGCTAGGTGTTGCATTCAAGTCAAGGATTCAACCATTAAAGAGGAGATCCCTTTCAACATTTAATTCAATACAAGCAAATCTACCTACATTCTATCTACAACCTCCCTTCAGGTGACTTACATTTCAATCTTTCATTTACATTTACTTGTAAGTACTTTCTTTCATCATTTGTTTAATTCCAAAATTGGGGTTTGACCTGAAGGCAAACCCCCAATCCCAACCCCTCTTCCTCTCTTCTCTATGTGTAGGTTGCAGGTGCGCAGTTGTGTTTGCAGATTTAGACTCCATTTCCAAAGGCGAAAAAACCCTTTTCATTTTGTGGATTTTTTGGAGGACTGTGGACACTTTCAGCACGGTCCTGACAAATTTTCCTCAAATTCACAGGGCAACTTTGTCTCGACATATTATAACCAGATCTAGGTGCACAACTTCATCTCACGCTTCTATCTCGAGTTATAATCAATTCTTTGCTGCTTTCACACTTAACATAATTCAATCATTTTTCAATCTAAAAGAGGGGTTATCTTATCATTTCTATCCCATTATCAATTCATTTAGTATTCAATCTTTGTCCTAAGAGATTGGATCTAGTGAATTCCCTCTTTTTTAAATGTAATGTGACTAAGGTGTTTGAAGGGAAATTCGCAGTGAAACTTTCATCTTTTGGTGAACCCGACGTCTTACATGCTTTATTCTGAAAATCATTGCATATTTTTCATTTACAAGTTTAATTTTTCTGCAAACTTAGTGGTTAATTCATTCAAAACCCTAGTTTTTAAAATTGAAATCAAACTTATGTTTTGCAAAAAAAATTGCTTCTTATTGTCTTAGATCTGAAAATTACTTTGTTTGTCAAATTCAATTTCTTCATTGTCTTGTTCAATTTGTAAATCAAATTCATAAAATTAAGAGGTTAATTGTCAAAACCCTAATTTTTAAAAATCATATTGAAATTGTGCAAAAATTGAATTTCCATTTTATTTTCAGATTTGTGATTGTTTTCAGACTTATCTTCTATCCTAAAATTTAAAATTTCAATTTCCCTCTTTTTTCAAAATTTAAATTTTCAAAAATTAAGTGGTTAAGTCCTCAAGCCCTAATTTTCAAATTTAATTGGATTTTGTGCAAATTTCAAACAATTTCAGTTCTGTAAACATTTTTCAAGGTGTCCCTATCCATTAGGTTTGACCCTTTTCAAATTTTCAATTCAGTTCTTCATTTTTTTCAAAACCCTAATTGGATCCTGTTTATGGTAAAAATGGAAACAATAATATTGAAAGACTAAATGAATTCAACCACAAAACCCTAGCCTAAGAACAACAAAGATCCACCATAACATATGAAGATTACCTAAGACAATGTAAATGAAATGAAATCACAAAGAGTATACCATCACATGTCCAATAGGGTTTGGATCTCCATTCTTCCTATCTCCATTAATCTTGCTTGATATATTTGCTCTCAAATTTTATGTGTGCATAAGATCTCAACAAAGAACGGAAATGTGGTTGTAAGTAAACTTGATCGCATATGAAAGTTCGAATGCTAGAAGGCTTGATTGATCGATTAGTCGAGGGTTGATAATGAAGGAAGCATCTCCTTATATAGAAGACACTATGAGAAATGGAGGGATAAGATTGAGAGGTGTAAAAGATAAATGGTCGGCAATGATTAGAGGGTAGGTAGAGAAAATAAGAAAATAATGAGAGGGTAGGTAGTGTAGGAATTAAGAGATGAATGACATGTGTCATGGGTAGAAAAGGCTAACAAATTAATTAAATAAATAAAGATTCATTTAATTAATAGAAGAAGTGGGATCAATTAAATAAATAAAAATATTTATTTAATTTAGGAAAAGAATAATTTAAATAAATAAATGTATTTATTTAAATGAGAAATAAGGCTAGAAGAGAATAAATGAATTAATTAAAAAAATAAAGATTTATTTAATTAATAGAAGAATTAGGCTAAATTAATTAAATAAATAAAATATTTATTTAATTAGACAGGACAATTTTAGGGGTCTACATTTTGCCCCTCTTTGAGACAATGCAACTTATCACGTTGTTTCAAAGAAGATAATATGAACTGATACAAAGTTGCCCTAAGATGGGAATGATATGCCCCCTCGAGAGATTGGGTGAAAATGTCTGGAAAGATTATAGACAATCTCTCGATATAAAAGAAAGGGTAGAATGGACTAACTGGATGGAGTGACAAAGTCACGAGATAAAGAAGACTGAATAGGGCTAGGCTATAAGATAGACTATGAGAGGAAAATATCCTCATTATCATCCACACATCCAAGAGATCAGAGTGCAGAGAGAGCAGAGAGCGTTCATCAGTCAGCAGCGATGGCTTTGGTGCATAGATTCGATCGCGTTCGCCGATTTCAGATGTCAGCAGATGCAGGAGAGCCGGTAAGTACCGCAAAACCTTCTTGTACTTTGGTGCATTAATTGTTATCATAAATGCATGATAGGTATAGCAATAAATGCCCTTTAGATATGTCAAGCAGGGGGAAAAACGTTAAGGCACGTCTGCGTTGGTGCCAAGCGTGCCTGGGTAGGCTAGGCGCGTATGTGTTTGTGTTAGGCACGTCTGTGAATGCAACAACGTCTATGTTCAATGCGAGTGCGTCTATGTCTTGCAGGCACATTTATGTAGGGCAGGCGTGTATGTGCAGTATGTAAGCACGTTTGTGTATTCAAGGTAGAATCGGTAGTTCTGTGATGAACATACGTTGTCGATTGGATAAGCTGCTGAGAGGATTCACTCAAGCAAGTCCTCTAAGAAAGACTAGAATAGAAGATAGGGCTAAGATTGACAATTCTGTGATAGAACATATGTTGTCAATTTAGGAAATTACTCAAGAAGATACACTCAAGCAGAGGCCCTAGGATAAGATAGATCGAGGCACTTTGTGATGAACAGGGAGTACCATAGAAATTGACAATTCTGTGATTGAACATACGTTGTCAATTGGATTAGGCTGAAATTGACAATTATGTGATAGAACATACGTTGTCAATTAAATAAGCTACTCAAGAGTATACACTCAAGAGGTTCCCTAAAAGATAGGATCAAAGAAGCACTTTGTGATGAACAGGGAATGCCACTAGGATAAAAAGAAACACTTTGTGATGAACAAGGAGAGCTACTAGGATAAGAAGCAGTACTTTGTGATGAATAGGGAATGCTACTAGGATAGAAAGCAACACTTTGTGATGAACAGGGAGTGCTACTAGGATAGGAAGTAGTACTTTGTGATGAACAGGGAGTACCACTAGGATTGACATAGTTGATTTGCTTGATTGCAGGAGGACCTACCTATGCTAGAGTCATGGGAGAGATTCCCTTCGACTCAAAGTTTGCGACCAGAGCTGACACTTGAGGAGAGAGAAATAGTTGAGGCTATGGGCCTATGACATATTTTGTATGTGCCTGAGTTTCGAGCAAACATGGGGTTGCTGACTGCTTTAGCTGAGAGATGGCACTTAGAGACATGCACGTTTCATTTGCCGATGGGTAAGATGACAGTCACCTTAGAGGATGTATATAGGATACTGAGGATATTGATCGATGGGGAGTTGGTTCCTTATGATCGAGACGGAGACGGGGATGCATTGAGATGAGTGTTATAGGATCTAGGACTAGAGATGAGGGTTGGACATGTGGCTTGGGATACCATGACATGGACAGGATTGGCACTACTAGCAGTGTTAGCAGGAGTGATCAGTGGGTTCCTGTGTCCAGATAGGGCGACACGAGGGTCGACAATGGGATGGTGAGGGACATTGGAGACATTGGTGACAGAGCGCACCAGGTTTGCATGGGGACCGTGTTTGCTGGCACACTTGTATTATGACCTGCATCAGTTTGTATATCATGGATCAGCAGGATTGGGATGCGGAGTGACCTTGTTGTAGGTATGGGCATATGAGCATGTGTCGGTTACATGATCGATACATTTCAGAGGCAGAGGATATGGGCACAGCTATGTTCACTTATATGATATGATTAAGTCTCAGCCACGGATTGGGCGACTGGAGTATTGGCACTGAGTGACTGACAAGATAGACAGTGTGGTATGGAGTTCGTACCAAGATTGTGAGGAGTGGGAGGATGATGCATTGGAGCTTCCATATGTATTTCGGAGTAGGTATCTAGTTGGTCGGACACCTTATGTTATTGAGAGGCAGTTGGTAGATAGGGTGGGCAGGCAATTCGATAGGATACAACAGATACCACAGGGGTCAGGGATGTATGCATGAATAGTGAGGGATCAGGTGCATTTGTGCCCATTATTGTCTTATGATCAGGCAGTGACACAACTAGTAGAGATGATTCCCTTGCCTTGGGATATGTGAGCACACATAGAGGATGCAGGGATGGATGCAGAGTACACTACATATTGGGCAGAGCATCCATTTCCATGGCTGATGGATCCAGAGGAGCTGATAGATGGAGATGGTGGAGGAGATGGAGATGATAGTGGGGATGGTGGAGGTAGAGGCCGACGACGGAGGTGAGGCGCAGTAGTAGAGAGAGTGGCTTCAAGGAGAGAGGGCAAAGAGGAGAGACAAGCTCAACAGGCTCATGGAGTGAGGGGCAGAGGTAGATTGCCTTTAAAGGTGCCAGCAACACAGGTTCCCAAATAGGAGCAGCCATAGGGACAGGCTCAAGAGCAGCCGCAGGAGCAACCACAGGGACAAGGTGAGGGGGGAGAGGAGGAGGATGAGTTACTATCCTTGAGGGAGATCTTCCAGGGATAAGTATATGAGATCTAGGATCTGGAGAGGGAGATAGCTAGGCTCAAGAGAGAGCTGAGGGATACTAAGCGAGAGAGGGATCAAGCTATTCAGCACTATACAAAGGCTGAGATAGCACTGAGGGTAGGGAGGCAGGCAATAGAGGATACAGGGAAAAGATACGCCTATGTTTTGCAGGCAGGGGAGGAGATAGGCTACTGGAGAGACCTATACTATGGAGCAGTGCCACCAGAGCAGCGAGCTAGGAGTTTCTGTAGACCATCATGGACTGCAACAACCACTGGAGGGAGAGATAGGAGACGAACGTCTAGCGGTGGGGTTATGGGTCCTCCACCACCACCAGATAGAGGGGACAGGAGAGATGATCCTAGGGTGGGTCCTTCCAGGGCTCAGACTCCATCGAGGCCATTCGGCTCCGAGGGAGGGAGTTCATCATAGCCTTAGAGGGCTCCCTATGTATCAGTTTTGTACTATTTTGTATGATGATGCCTTTAGGTGATTGTAGCCATATGTATTTTGACATCATTGTATCATGACACTTATGATTTTTATATATATGAGATGATTCATCTTTGTGGCAGCTATATGCATGTGTACCTATGTGATGTATGTTTCTATGTGATGCTTATGATATGGGTGCAAATATGTACATGAGGAAAATGCAATATTTTTGTTCTTTTATGTTTATAAATGTTATGCAAATGCAAATGTAAATGTATGAAATGCAAATGAATATGAGGATGTAAAATGTGCTAACATGTGTTGTGTGCAGGATGTGATGTGATTATGATATCTATATGTATGAAATGCTAATATGTGGTAATGCAGGTACAAACTACATGAAATGCAAATATTTTTGGCATGTCATTATACTCAGTCATGTGATAGCGGGCTACATGGACTCAAGAAGGACGATGAAGGTCAATCAAGAAAGGGGGATGAAAGATAGAAGATATGGAAGTGAAAGAGATTCTTGTGTGTTATCATCATTGAGCTTTATTATGGCAAATAGGTTATGACAATCCAGATATATGTTTGACCCAGAAAGTCATTGTACCTGTTTGCATGGAGATCAGATAGTCACTGACAAGGAATGCCCTAGTTCATACTAGACTCACAGTGTCCTCATATCCTTGGACAAGTCATAGTATTACTAAGAGACAATCCACAAATAGCAAAGAAAAATAGGTGATGATATCCCATCCTCACCCTTCTAGTCAAAGACATCCTGGAGATAGAATCTCTAGTTAGAGACATCCAGGAAAAGCTAAAAGACATGTCACCAGAAAGACAAAATCAAAAGAAAACCAAGACTCAACACCAACATCCACTGTAGTCCTCAAGTTTAGTGTCTCTTGTCACTTGTATAAGTCTATTTGATTGTGGTCACAATGTTTACTTTCACAAAAGGATAGATAGCACTAAACCATAATGTTGTCTGAGTCTATTGAAAGATTTGATTTGTTGAAGCCCATTGTTTTTGTTGTGTCTCATCTGAAACTAATTGAATCCATGCAACTGATACTTTATTGAGGAGAAGATGAAACTTTATTATGGATTGGCGATGCAAATGTTGTTTTATTGTGGATTGTGCGCGAATAGACTAAAAAAAATTGGAAGAAACTATGCTCCTCAGAACGTGTGATGCTCTCAGTTCCACACCCTTCACTAGACATAGTATTTGCCTTAGCCACAGATAGGAGCTGATTTATTATGGATGGAAAGGGGTGTAAAGGGAGGTTTATTATAGATGGCTAACCAATCTTGGGTAGATCAATAACAAGTCATGACGAGAATGGGTAATTTTATTATGGATGAAAATGTTGTGAGTGTGTGCAAAGTGAAAGGATGAGATTGAATCCTGAAGGAGGGAGGAGCAATGTCTCTACGCATGGTGCTGGTGACCCAGTTTTCACCATGGTACTTGCCCAGGGCGCCACCAAAGTGGTTTTCACCATTGGACGAGTTTTTTTTTTTTTTTGGTCACAAAGCGCCTGTTTGCCAGGTTTTCAACAAGTAATGATTTTTTATGTTTATAATTTTTTTGTATTTTTGATTTTTATTTTATTTTATTTTATTTTGAATTAGGATATTCTGAAGAGCTATGTGTAAAACCTGCGAAGGTGCATGTTGTTGATAGGATCCTCCAAAGGTTCACCTTATGTGGTTGAGAGCTGATATGCACCGGATCCATAGGTTGTTATAATGATGTAAGGACCAAGCCAATTCGGTTCAAACTTGCCCATCTTCTCTCTGTCTTGCTGATTTTGGGGAATTTCTTTGAGAACTAAGTCACCGACCTCAAATGTATGAGGCTTCACTTTATGATTGTAACTGTGACTCATTCGTTGTTGATAAGCCTTGAGATGATTAAAAGCAGTTTGTCTTCGTTCATCCAATAGGTCTAGTTCTTGCAAGTGAGAGACCCTGTAGTATTCATTGCTAATAATGTTTCGTAAAGAGACTCATAGAGATGGTAACTCAACCTCGATAGGAAAGATAGCTTCAATGCCATAGACTAGTGAATAAGGTGTGGCTTTTGTAGGTGTGTGAACACTTGTGTGATAAGCCCAAAGTGTAGGATTAAGTTGGATATGCCAATTGCGGCCAGTGTCATCAACTATCTCTTTTAGGATTTTAAGAATGGTTTTATTAGACACCTCAGCTTGACCGTTACCTTGGGGGTAATAGGGCATGGAGAAACGATGGGTAATATGGAAGCGATCACAAAGTTCACGAACATCCTAATTTTTGAAGGGATGTCCGTTATCGGTGATTATGGAATACGAATACAGTATCGACAAATGATGTAGTTGAGAATGAATGTAGCAATCTGTTTTCCAATGACTTGTGTAAGAGGCACAACTTCGATCCATTTTGTGAAATACTATGTGGCAGTGATGATGAATTTGTGGCCATTGGAGGAAGGAGGGTGAATCTTGCCTATGAGATCGAGTCCCCAATAGCAAAAGGGCCAAGGAGTCGCAATCGGTTGAAGTTCTTGTGCTGGCGCATGAATAAGGTCTCCATGAATTTGACATTGCTTGCATTTCTTGACAAACTGATATGAGTCTTTTTCCATATTGGGCCAGTAATATCCATTCCTGATGAGTTTCTTTGCTAAGGTAGGACCACTAGAATGTGGACAACACATCCCTTCATGAACTTCGCATAACGCAATCTAAGATTCATCCCTTTCTAAACATCTAAGAAGAGTGCCATCTAGACCTCGACGGTATAGGATATCGGCTAAAATGACATATTGGGAAGATTGGCGAATGAAAGTGCAACGTTGGTTGTTGGATAAGTTAAGAGGAAGGGTATTATTACAAAGGTATGTGAAAATGGACCTGTATAACTGGGAATCAGGACCAACGACACATATCATCTCAGTAGGAGTGATCTCATACGAGGGAACCAAAAGGTTATCCACCAAGAACTCATAGTGGGTTTCATTCTATGGTAGATCTATCAGTGAAGCAATAGTAGCCATGGCATCTGCAACTTGATTCTACTCTCTTGGTATCTGCTCAAAAGTTAACTTCATGAAATGTTGTTTCAGGTCATCCACTATTTTTGTAAGGCATTAATTTTTCATTCTTTGTTTGGTAGTCATCAGTTGCTTGACGAATTACAAGTTGAGAGTCCACAAAAACCAGAAGTTCCTGGATCTTCCACTGAACTGCAATCCGTAGTCTAGTTGTTAATGTCTCGTATTCTGCTATGTTATTAGTGTAATCTCCTTGAGGTGTGATGAAAATGATGCCAGCACCTGCACCATGCTGTGTGTATGAGCCATTAAAGTACAGTTGCCAAGGCTTCATGTGTGATACCATCAAGATGGATTCATCTGGAAATTCTGAAGTTAGAGGAGCATCATCTATCATGGGAGCATCTGCTAATTGGTCTGCAATGGCTTGTCCTTTTATTGCTTTTCTATCTACATATTCAATGTTGAATTCACTCAAGAGCATCACCCATTTGGCCAGTCGACCAGTAAGCGTCGCTTTATTGAGAAGGTATTTCAATGGATCGATCCTTGTGACCAGATTAGTTTTATGAGTTAGCATATAGTGTCTTAATTTCTATGAAGCAAAAACCACAACGAGACACGCGTGCTCAATTGGTGTGCAGTTTAGCTCATAGCCTACCAAAGTACGACTGATGTAGTAGACTGCCTTTTCTTTGCCCTCAGCATCTTGTTACACTAAGAGTGCCCCCAGTGTTGTTGATGTAGCTGATATGTAGAGTAATAGGGGTTGTTCTAGAACTGGTGGCATGAAGACTGGTGGATTTAGAAGATAATCTTTGAGTGTCTAAAAAGCTTGTTGACAGTTATCATCCCATTTGAATTTGATGCTTTTGTGTAGCAAGTGTTGAAAAGGATGACATTTATCTGCAAGTTGTGCTATGAATCTTCGTATGGATTGGAGTCTTCCTTGTAAAGATCGAAGCTGACTAATATTTCTCGGTGGTGGAATCTCTAGGATTGCCTTGAATTTTATTGGATCGGCTTCAATTCCTCTTTTTGAGACAATGAATCCCAGGAGCTTCCTGGAGGTTACTCCAAAGACACATTTCTTGGGGTTCAATCTTACTTTGTATTTTTCCAACTAATCAAAAATGACTGAAAGTATGTCCAAATGTGTAGCTCTATCTATTGATTTTCCCAAGAGGTCATCAATATAGTCTTCTATAGTTACAGGCATGAGATCATGAAAGATAATAGTCATGGCTTTTTGATATGTAGCGCCTGCATTCTTTAGCCCGAAGGGCATGACATTCCAGCAGAAAGTTCCCCAGGGACAAGTAAATGTTGTTTTGTGTTGATCCTCTGATGTGATTTTTATTTGATTATAGCCAGAGAGTCCATCCATCAAAGATAACATCGCATGACCTACTATGAGATCTATGATCAGGTCGATATTTGGTAATGGAAAATCATCCTTAGGACAAGCTTTGTTGATGTCTCTGAAATTTGTGCATATTCTGATGCTACGATCTAGCTTACTGACAGGTACTAAGTTGGAGATCCATTCAAGATAATCAATTGGGTGTATGAATCCAACATCCAATAATTTCTCAAGCTCTGCCTTGACTAATAATGCCACTTGTGGATGCATCTTTCTTAATTTCTGTTTTATTGGTTTTGCACCCAGTTTAATTGTCAAATGATGCATTACTAAATTTGGATCCAATCTAGGCATATCAACATATGACCATGCAAAATTGATTTGTTGCTCTGTGAAGAAACTTATGAACTTTGGTCTCTCTGTCTCTGTCAGAGATTGTGCTAGGAATATGTTATGTGGAATTTCTTTTGTACCAATGTTTTTTTTTATGGTTTCCTCTACCAACATAGATGATTTTTCTTCATATGATGTCAGGAGAATGATGAGCCTTCCATCTTCGGGTGCCTCGGAGAGGTTTCACCCTTAGATACGTCCTTTCTTTTTACTTTTTTGGGGTCAAACAGTGCCACAATGTGGTTTTCACCATAAGACCCATGATTTGTTTTTATTTTTACATTTTTGCGACTGGAAGGCCCAACACCCTCACCAAAATATGCCACGCTATTGAGTTCTATAGTGTATCCTACCTTATGGTCTCCAAGCGGAAGATCATCTCGTATGCCTAGATAGTCAATAAAGGCTTCATCATTTTGGAATGTGTCGAACTATACATGTCCTTCATGGTCCCAGTCAATAAGTTGGTGGTGAACAAGGGGAAGGCCTTCAATGTTTTCAAAGTCAGCGGGACTAAGGGTGAAGATGAAGTTATATTCAGGTATGTCGAGGTAGTTGACGAGGTCATCGTTGGCACTCTCCACATCTATCTCGATCATGAACGAGTCCAAATTGTCATCACTAAAAGCGCATTCGGGGACGGGTGTCCTCATCCTTCATGATTTCGACCTAGAACCTAGAGGCAAAGACTGTGTGGGGTCCTCAGGGGTTGTTTCTTGACCAATTTTTAATTTTCTATAAAATTCCTCTTCTTCTATGGGTTCACCTAGTTCTCTGAATGTTTCGGTGAGTTCATAGTCACTGGAGGATTTATCCGAACCACATTCCCATTCATTGGAGTCTGTGGAATTCTCTTGTTGATCTTTGGAAGCCTTGATTTGTAATACTTCTTCTGCCTTTTGAGCATTTACCCTAGAAGAAATGAAACCAAGCCCTTTTGAGCACTCCTTTTTAAATGTCAATTCTAGTTGTAAAGGTTGAATGATACCTTCCTTTCTTAAACCGAGAGGACTTTTACCATCATACCCAAACTTTTGTAGGATCTTGAATCCTTTGCCATATTTTTCACATGGTATGGTGATGTGATCTTGTGTACCATCTTCAGGGTCTCTGTAAAGCATTTTGTATAAGTCTTCTTCTTCCATTTCACCCCACTTTTGGAAGATAGTAGGATCCCATTTGAGTGTAATGATAGATACTCTCTTAGAAGGATGTGGTCGTCCATATTCTTTTGGTGAACTCATAACTTGTTGTAAGCACATGGTTTGATTCAAGGTGTATTCACCCATGCCTTTGTCCTGATATTTCCCTTTAAGCTTACCTTACTTTGATGTGGAAGGTTTTAATGATTCAGGGTCAATGTATGCAGAAGAAGGGATAGCTTCTCTATTACTTGGAATGATTGTCTCAGTTTTTGGTCTCAAGTTATTGCAATATATGAATGGATTAGGATCACCATTAATTGTTACTTCAACTCCATTGTGAGGAAACTTAATGCATTGGTGGTATGTAGATGGGACTTCCCTCATCTCATGAATCCAAAGACATCCTAGAAATATGTTGTATGTGAGATCTAGGTCTAGGACTTGACAAAGCACATCCTTTGTAACTGGCCCAACTCTGAGGGGCAAGGTGATTGTACCCTTGGATGAACTTTCTTCATCATCATATGCTTTGATGGTAATTTTGTGTGTAGCATTCATAGCTTTGTCTGAATATCCCAATTGTATTATTGTGTGCAAAGTACATATATTGAGACCAGCTCCTCCATCTATCAGGACTCGTTTTATTCGATACTTGTGTAGGAAGGCTTCAATGTATAAAGGTACATTATATGGTTGGCTCACGGAGCCGTCATAAGCTTCTGTGAATGTAAGGGAATATGGAATGGAAAGGTATCCCACCATGGCTTGAAATTGGTCCACGTTTAGATCAGTGGGGACGGAAGTGTCTCTCAAAGTTTTGTCAAGAATGGCTTTATGTGCAGGGGATATGTGTAAAAGCTCAAGGATTGAGATAAGCGCGGGTGTGTTCCCTAACTGTTTTACAAGGTCATACTCAGGTTTAGTTGATGAGGTGTTTTTAGCTGGAGCACCTTGCAAAGTGAATTTACCTCGATGATTTGTGATATTACATTCAGAGTTAGGTTCGGAAGAAGATCCAATGCCTTTCAGGACCACCTTGGGTCTTTGGGTAGAATTCTCAGACGTTTTGTCCTTGATGATAATGGTAGAGACATAATTGTCCATCGAAATGTGATTAACCATTGAATCATAGTTATAGGATGCTCTAGTATAGTTGGTCTTGTCATCTGTGGCTTTAGCTTTTCCCTTGTCATGTTTTGGGAATGGTTCTTTAAACATCTCATGTTCTTGATTGGATGAGTGTCCCTCGATCTCAATGTCACCTCTATCAATAAGATCTTGTATGATGTTCTTCAGTCGATGACAATTTCCTATTTTATGACCCTTGCTCTTGTGATATTCACAGTGTAGACACCTAAAATTGTCATGTCTAATTAAATAAATATTTTTATTTATTTAATTATCTAAACCTAATTCTTCTATTAATTAAATAAATCTTTATTTATTTAATTAATTCATTTATCCTCTTCTAGCCTTATTTCTCATTTAAATAAATACATTTATTTATTTAAATTATCCTTTTTCCTAAATTAAATAAATATCTTATTTCTTTAATTGATCCCACTTCCTCTATTAATTAAATAAATCTTTATTTATTTAATTAATTCATTAGCATTTTCTACCTATGGTACATGTCATTCATCTCTTAATTCATACACTACCTACCCTCTCATTATTTTCTTATTTCCTCTACCTACCCTCTAATCTTAGCCCACCATTTATCTTTTACACCTCTCAATCTTATCCCTCCATTTATTATAGTGTCTTCTATATAAGGAGATGTTTCCTTCATTATCAAACCCTAACTGATCAATCGACTACATTACGCTTTCGAACTTTCATATGCAATCAAGGCTACTTGCAACCACATTTCCATTCTTTGTTGAGCTCTTGTGCATAGAAAATCTTAGAGAAAATATATCAAGCAAGATCAATGGAGATAGGAAGAATGAAGATCCAAACCCTATTGGACATGTGATGGTATAATCTTTGTGATTTCATTTGATTTGCATTGTCTTAGGTAATCTTCATATGTTATGGTGGATCTTTGTTGTTGTTAGGCTAGGGTTTTTGTGGTTGAAATCATTTAGTCTTTCAATATTGTTGTTATCCATTTTCACCGTATACACACAATATTCATCGTCATTCCACCAATTTGGTTTGAGCTTTGGCTCATATGGAGGCAAATCTGGAATTGTGATTATCTTGTTTGCTACCAGCTTCTTGAAAGTTGACTCAAGTGGTTCTTCCAATGGGGTGTACTTCCTTCATGATTTTGAAGTTGTTTGAGTATTCACTTGATTGTTTGTAGAGCTTGATCTGAAAAAAATGATTTTGGGTCGCACTGTATTGACATCAACAACACCATCATTGACTATGTTTTTGTTTTTATTCCAAAATCTTGGCTTGTCTTTTCCTTTAAAATCCTCTTTGTTTTCTTTGAATATTTTGATGATGCCTTGCTCAATTAGGACCTTCTCTATTGCTAAGCCTTTTTCAATGACGTCCTTGAAGGTGGACAAACAATCTTTTCTCAGGTCATAACCAATGTCTTTGTTAACATTCTGGGTGAACATCTCTACAATTTATTTTTGTGGAATTTCACAAGAGCATCTACTGGCTAGATTTCTCCATCTTTATAAAAATGATGAAAAAGACTCTCCATCATTTTGCTTGGTTTTGCACAAAGTAGTGACTGATATGTCTGTCTCTATGTTGTATGAGAAATGCTGGATAAATGCATCTACTAAGTCACCCCATGACTTAATTCTAGGTGGGAGTTGGGAGAACCATTCCATGGCTTGATCACCTAAGCTATGTGGGAATAATCTCATCAAATATGTCTCTTTTGATGCTACCTCAATGCAAGCTGTGAAAAACTGTCTTATATGTGCCTTAGGGTCTCCTTTGCCTCTATACTTATCGAACTTAGGTGTCACAAAATGTGTAGGAAATGGAGGCATTGGAATGCTTTTGTCAAATGGATAAGGACATATGTCTCTCATTGTGTAGGTTGGCTTCGGTGTATTTATGTCCTCCATTTTCTTTTGTAAGTTCTTAATTTGTTGTTCTAAATTGTTCTTAGGTGGAGACCGACTTCTTGGACCATATCCCATGCTTGAGGCATCAGGTGGAGGAGGAGCATGTTGCATATATGGATGGTATTGATCATACACATGTTCATATGGAGGAGGTCTATAATGATGTTTCGTATAGGAACCACCTGGTATAGAGTCATAATGAGGAATGGAATATCTGCTTTGTCCATGTATATCATACTCTACAGGCATGTCATGATTTTGTTCGTGTGTTGCCCCCAAATTTGACATGGGGTTTCCTTGTGTCCAAATTTTGAGCATGCCTTTGAATATCCAATTGCTTTGGTGGTTGGTAATTAGCATTGGTATGTGATTGAGTATATTTTTCTGCATAAGACTTCCATAATGGTCTGCAAAGGTGAGTATCATATGCTTGACCATGTGTATGTGGGACCTCAGGTTTTTGAAACAAAGATGATGGAGACTCAGACACGAAACGTGGTCCTCTAGCACCTCCACTATTAGGTCTCCTTTGATCCATGTTGAGGTGAGGTTGTTGCAAAGGTTGATTTTCCATTATTTGAGACATGTCAAAATCATGAGGGATCTTGGCTCCACTTTGTGCCATCACTTGTAAGAAATATTGTCTATCTTTCCTCATTATTTCCTCAACAAATTGATTAAAACGGGGATCCATAATGGAGTCTTCCACTTCTGCTGAATGTACAGAAAATTTGTCCATATTGTCATTGTGTGTATCATTATTGTTTGTAGTGTCCATGTTCTCAACATTTAGAATTTTTCTATAAGCATCCATGTTAGGTAATGTGGTATGATCAAAATTGAAAAAGACATCATTGTCATACTCATAGGTATTGATGTTTGCAGACTCTTGAGCCTCTTTAGCTTCTCTCCTAGATTTTTGGGATGGGTTTCAACCATGAACTAGGTATTTACCAAGATGTGTGAGACTATATGAAAATGGAAAGAGTATGGAAGACCAAGAGTTGGATGGAATGTAAATAAATTTGAGGTTTACTTGCAATGTCCAAATTGTAAGACCAAGTATGTATGTAGTAGAGTAGGTATGGCTTCCAAAGAGATGGTAGCTTCTCTTGATGAGGTAAGTTGACCTTCACTCTAAGTAAGACCAAATGAGACCCAAAGGTGATAGACCTTGATGAGGGACCACTTAGAAAAATGTTGTTGTATGTAATGTGTTGACAAAGCAAGATGAGGACAAGCAAGTGACCTTTTGACTCAAGTTTAGACAAATGTGAATGTAATGCAAGGTGTAAAGCAATGATGGACTTTGTGAGACCCAAAAATAGGCCGAATCCTAGATGAAAACCTAGGGAGATAACCTAGGAAGCTCAATAAGTCTGAAACTGACTGCTCTTGTTTGTTGGACTGTAAATTTTTGCAATTCTGAACACAGGCATGCCTGTATACTTCACAAACGCGGTTAAATGACACAGACATGGTTTAACACTGCACAGACGTGTTTATGAGATTTTGTGAATGCAATTTTCTTTAAGAGAACACAAACGCATTTCTACCCTTCACAGACGTGGTTAAATGACACGATGTGGTTCTATCAGACATAGACGTGTTTCTAGAGACTAAGTGCAATTTTTCCAGTTTTTGTGAAGTTGTTTGTTGTGACCAAATCTGAATTTTTTGACTGTTTTTCATGACAAGAGGACACAATGTTGATGAGGACTCAATGTTTGCAAGTGTTTAGACTCAAAATGACTCAAAGAAAAGTGTGTTGTTTGATGTAAAAACAAATTACATACACTTGAAGACACAAAAGACACAATATTGTTGATGTTTGATCTTGAATGTTTGAATGTTCAAAATAGGACAAGCACAATTCTTATGGTTGGCCAAGACAATAGTTGTTGATCTCACATGGGTTTTCCCTTGAGGCTACACTATTCAGAGCAGATACTTAGATGCTTGACCCCATTGGCTCCACCCTCGCCACTCACTTCTCCAGGGCAGCCAACCATCAGTCCCCATGAAAACTCCCTGTGGTGAACTTTGTATCTCTACTAAGAATTGTATGTGTGTGGGCCGCTCCAAAGGTCCGACCTCCTGCCCCAACAACTATAAGGATTTTGGCTTTCTAAAACAAAAAGGTGCTAGTAAGGCCATCCGCTCGTGTGGCCATACATGCAACACTTTCAGCTCTGTAAATACAGAAGGCTCCCAGCTGGTAGGGGTTACCAACATTCAAACCTTCATTGCTAATTTTTTGGGGTTCGCTTTAAAATCATTGTAACTTTCATCTCTAGAAATTTCAAAAAAAGTTGGTCGAATCGTGCACACTTTCAACGTGGTCCCTGTCTTTTTTCCTGAAATTTCGAGAGACTGTTATGACCATATTTAATAGCTTAAATCCAAAAAATTGGTTGATTTTGTCGATTTTTTATCCCTCTAAATTCAAAAATACCTTCAAATTTTAACATTTCAAATTTTTTAAAAAAATTAACATTAAGTGGTTAATTATAATCTGCCCTGATTTTAAAAATTTTATTTTTCTCAATTTTAAAATTAAGTGGTATCCCCTTGGCCCTAATTTTAAAATTCCAATTTCCTTTTATTTATCATCACAATTATTTTTGGAAATTATGTCATCATTATTTTCTCAAATTTTGCATTATTCAATTTTTGGGCACTTTGTTCCTATTATTCAAATTCAAATTTTCCCTCTAGTGCATGAGTTTCACCACTATTAGTCCTACCTACATTATCCCCGTTAGACGAAGCATTAGAATTAAGACTTTTCAAGGTTTAATTACCGAGGAGATGGAGCATAATTTGGGTGACTTCTTTAATGAGGATCATGCTAATTCTTCCCATCCTAATCATGTCCCTATATATCCAATTGATGAATGTCATGATGAATAAGAAGAAGCTTTAACTAGAGTTTCCATAGATCAACTTTCAAAATTGGACAATCAATTTCATAACTTTCAACAATGGATGTCCCAAGAATACCCTAATAGTGAAGCTCTTCATTAATTGAAGGCCTTAAATGTGTGATTCAAAGTGATAAGAATGGAATTGATATATTGTGTGGAATTTCTCATATTGTTGATTCTAATGTCATGCCTATAAAGAGTTGTGCTGAGAACTTAGGTTATTCACAACCTCCGAATCAAATCAATTCTTCTATTCCTTTGACCACTCCAATGGCTAGTATTCCTACCTTCACTTCAAACATCTTGGCTACATCAACTCAAAATGTCATTCTTACAACAATAGGTCATGGGAGAAATCCCTCTTCTTCATTTAATCCTCCATCTTTACCTATGTCTTCCATAAGTATTCCTAATATGCCTCAACCAATCAGTGTGACACAAGGGGGAAATTCATTCCACAATTTCATTTCTCCTTTAAGTGTCTCATTTCCTACTCAATCATCACCTATGACTACTTATCATAATGTCCCACTACCTTATTCTCAATCCATGCCTTCCTTCAATAACATCACAGCACCTTCTCAATCAACCATGTCTAACATCAATTCTTCTACCGAAGCGACCATTAACAATCTTGCTCAAACTGTCTTCCTTACAACAACAAATTGCTTCCATGAGTCAATCTAAGTTTAGAGTGCCCACATTTGATGTTGTGAGCCCACTTTCTCTTGATATTCTTAAAGTCCTCTAACCTAAGCATGTTGAGGTCCCTCAATTGGAACTCTATAATGGAAGAGGTGATCCTCACACACATATTAAAATATTTCAAACCTTGTGTACTGATTTTGCTTATGATCAAAGATTGGAACATTAAGGGATAAGGCTTTACAATGGCATTTCTCTTTTCCTTCTTATTCTATCACTTCTTTTCAACAATTAGCAAATGCTTTCATTTAATATTTTCAAAACAACATTGGTCCTATAATCACTTTGACTGATTTAATGCATTGTAAACAAGGTGTTAAGAAAAAGTGACTGATTTCATTGGCAAATATAAGCATTTGTGTGCTAAAATTTCTTTTCTTGTACCTAATAATGATATTCAAATAATTTTCATTTCTAATTTGCAAAATGATATCAGGGAAAAAATTCTTTTGTATGAGTTTACTTCCTTTCCGCAGTTTGTGCAACACTCCACAATTATCAACTGGTTGTGAGTCAAATGGAGCAATCTACTCCTATGGCTCTGGGTGATAAGGGTGAGAGTGTTCAACAACCGTTTGCGAAGCTCAAACCAACAAAAAGTTTCATCAAGTTCAATGATACAATCAACAACAACAATGTGAATGCTACAACAAGTGTGCCTCCTATTTCTAAATTATCTAAAAGAGAGACAATTTACTCCTTTGAATGAATCTTTGCATAGTATTATGTCTCAATTGTTACAAAGAAATGTTATCAAACTTCCTCCTATCAAAAAAGTTGACCCATCTAAGCTTGCATCCCCTTACTTTGATAGCAATTCCTTTTGTCAATTTCATCGTCAGCCTGGTCATGATACTGAGAAATGTTTTGCATTGAAAAGTAAGATTCAAGATTTGATTGATAATAATACTATATCCGTGGTGGGTGTGAATGATCAGGAAAATAAATCAGTAGCTCCTCCTAATCAAAATCTTAAGATTTTCACTGATCCTTTGCCTTCTCATACCTCTAACGTGATTAAGACTAAACATACCTCTTTCTCTCCTTCTGATCATACTACCACAACTCCAAATTTGGTGAACATGGTAGAGAAACAAAAGACACCTAAGGATCCTTGTATTACATTTGACCCTAGCGAGACCATTAGGGCACCTGATGGGCCTTTATACATAGTTGCGAAGGTTAAAAACATACCTTGTCATGGTTCTCTTGTTGATCCCTCTTGCATGGTTAATGCTATCACTGAGGAATATCTCTTCACTTTATGATTGCATAAACTGATCTATGATGACTCTAATGTGGTTGTGAAGTTATTTGATGGGTTCTCTTGTCCTACCATTGGTTCTATCACACTTCCTGTTGAAATTTACAATAAATCTATGGATGTCAATTTTGCTATCATTCCTTCTTCCGAGCAATTCCGTGTGAAGTTGGGCTACCCTTGGCTATCTTCCATGAAGGCTATTGCTTCTCTAATTCATAAGTGTTTGAAATTTCCTCACAATGGAGAAATCATAACTGTGAAGCATAGTTTATTTCGCCCATCCAAAAGAAGCCCTAGTGTTCCTATTGATCTCTTTTGGCCTAAGCAATTTTAATGTCTTCCACAGAGGAGCGATTCTCTTTTCCAATCCTATCAAAAATGGAAGAATGATATGATCTTACCCTTGAGTCAACCTAGATCCCCAACAATTGACATTCCTATCCTTCTTCAAGATGAAATCCTTCCCCTAACGGATAGGACTAATCTTCCTCCTAAGGAAAATCCTCAACCTATTCCTATGGATGTGACTATGCCTTCTCCTATGAAGAAAAAAAATATTCCTCCTAAGGTTAGACCTATACCACCTCCCCATGATGGACTCGGTATCCTTCCTACACCTAGAATATTGCTCCTTTATATGGCGCAGTTCCACCTCCTCGCTCTTATAGAGAGAAGAGGCTTGTCTCTCCTCTTGTCCAACCTAAAAGACCTCAACCTAAACCTTCAACTATCACAGAGGAGATTTTTCCTCCTTTCATAAATATTCTTCCTCTTTCTCAATCTTCAGCTAAGATTAAATGAAATCATTGTGTGAGAGACCGCCGATGAAGGCGTCATGCTCAAGCTTGTGAAGTTGTTCCTCAACCAACTCCATCTCCCAAGACTACAACAATTGATATGATTCCATTTTCTCCCAAACAAGATGTTGAACCTACATCTCCAAATCCTAAGTTGCACAAAACATGTGATGGTTTTACTCCCATTTTTTTTTATATTCCTGTTTCTATAAATTTTGATGAAGAAATGAGTGAAAATGTTATTCATGATGGCAAAATAACTCCTAATGCTTCTGATAGTGATTATGAATATGTTGATGTGGACAAGCATTTATCAACTAAATTTTCACAAACCCTCATCCTAGCTCCTAGAATTGAACAAAGTGACTTATCACATGAACATAGTCCTTGTTTGGATCTTGCAATAGCTCCATCTGTTGTGCTCGATGTTGCTCCTTTGGCATGTTGCTCGCCTTCCCGAAATAGTGATCATCAAGAACGAGAGACGGATGTCATGCTAGATTAGCAATATTAGCATTGTAGATCTTCTCTCTCTCTCTCCTTTCTTGTTCTTTTGTGACTATTCTTCTATGTGTATCTATGTTCTTCTATTTTTCTCTCAATGTTTACTTGAGGATGATGCAAAGCATTGGGATCTCTTTTGGTCTCTTTCATGTTGACTCGAAAGACATCCTCTCTTCCCTTTCTTCTAAGGTAGTGTCCCTTCTTTGGGGAATGACAATTATTATATGCACATATAAATATATTATATACATGAGTTATCATACAACATACTGACCCTAAGGAAAGAGAAACTACCTCATGTTTTGTGTTCATTATCCTTAGGTTTATTCCTCGACTATGGGCTAAATCCTTGTGATAATGTGCTCTCTCTTCTCTCTCTCTTGGGTGTATCCTATCTTAAAGCAATCGCCCTTGATAAGGTACGCGTGATCGCTTTAACGTGGGGGCATACACTCCGCTCATATTTTCCTTCTTGATACTTAGAATTATTTAGTAAACTTGGCTTTGCTTCATAATTTTGGTATCTTCATTTTCGTGACTCATAGTGAGGGGAACCTTGCTACTTGTAGTCATGGTTTTTCCTTCTTGATCTTCCCTTTTACTTTTTCAATTGATGTCATAAGATCCTAAGTCCACTGGGGACTTGGTGCATCTTGCCTCCTCGATGTGGTAGAAGTCTTCAATCTTGTTTCCTTATACTTTATCGATAGTATTGGCATACATTTATACTCTCGCTAAAGTGGGGGCTATATGTAGTGTCATGAAATTGCGACCCTTGCATTTTGTGACCACATTAGGGTCTTCACATTGGCGCTTTGAATCCCTAAGCCTAATCGGACACCTAAGACCTACTCTACCCCAAAAACTACCTTTTTCTGCCCCCTGCACTGCCTGAACTTGCTTCCTGTTCCGAGACAAGGGCAAGATAGGGTCGTGATGCCCCTATCCCCCTAGGAAAGGGGCATGACGTCCCTATCCTCATAGGGGTGTGGCACCCTTGTCCTTGCCCTATATTGGGGCCCCCTCTGTCCTATCTCTACATTGGACTCTTCATTAAGTAGTAAAAACCTTCCCTGTGTCGGCCTATGATAGAAAATTAGTCAATTAACCCTAATTGACAAGTATATAAGTCGCATTCCCCCTCCCATTTGCATAAGTTCAATAAGCGATAAGGTGGGCATGAGATCAAGAATTCAAGAGCATTCGAGCATTCCTTTCCAGCATTGAGCATTCTCAAGTCTCCCTTCAAGGCTAGGTGTTGCATTCAAGTCAAGGATTCAACCATTGAAGAGGAGATCCCTTTCAACATTCAATTCAATACAAGCAAATCTACCTACATTCTATCTACAACCTCCCTTGAGGTGACTTACATTTCATTCTTTCATTTACATTTACTTGTAAGTACTTTCTTTCATCATTTGGTTAATTCCAAAACTGGGGTTTGACCTGAAGGCAAACCCCCAATGCCAACCCCTCTTCCTCTCTTTTATGTGTGTAGGTTGCAGGTGCACAACTATGTTTGCAGATTCAGACTCCATTTGCAGAGGTGAAAAAACTTTTATCATTTGGCGGATTTTTAGGAGGACCGTGGACACTTTTAGCACAGTCTCGACAACTTTTCCTCAAATTCATAGGGCAGCTTTGTCTAGACATATTATAACCAGATCCAGGTGCACAGATTCATCTCACGCTTCTATCTCAAGTTATAATCAGTTCTTTGTTGCTTTCACACTTAACATAATTCAATTATTTTCCATTCTAAAAGAGGGGTTAGCTTATCATTTCTATCCCATTATCAATTCATTTACTCTTCAATCTTTGTCCTAAGAGATTGGATCTAGTGAATTCCCCCTCTTTTAAATCTAATGTGAATAAGGTGTTTGAAGGGAAATCCGTAGTGAAACTTTCATCTCTCCTTGAAGGGAAGAAAATCTTTCCTCTCGATCTCTCCATCATTCACCCTTTTTCACCATTATAGTAACTTCCTTCCTATACATGAAAAATCGAAGTTGTTCATTTATGTCTTGTAATCAGAGTCTTTTGAAAATCAATGAAGAATATTGTTATTGTGCCTACTCATTGCTTGTCATTTATATTGTATTGTGCAAATCATTCACTGTGATTTGTCTTTGAATCCTTTGTTGTTCTATGCATATGTATAGTGTTTTAACAAGCACCTTTTGATTTGATCAAGTTATATATTGTCTCAAATATTTTGTTTTAGCTTGTAAGATTATATGGTTTACATCATCTTTCATATAAACTAAAAAGAATGGCCTCTATATGAAGTTCTTATGATCATCATGGGGATCAAAAGATTTGTGAATCATATTAGTTTTTTCATTGAATCAATTGTAATCAGTCATTTTTTAAACATCAGAAAAACAAAACATTTTGGGTGCATCACCATAGTTAGCAGTAGGATTTCATTTATAATCATTTCTCTATCCCTTTTCTCTGCAAGATTCAGTAGTTTTAGGAAATTTCAAAGGGAACCATCCCTCTCTAGAGGTTTACTCTCACAACAAATACCCACAACTTGAGAGTAGTCCCATGTGTCACAGGTTAGATGAGTTTAGGCTTAGCTAGGGTGCAGACCTTAGTGATAATAGTTTTTGGCATGCCTGATGAGATGGTGAACTGACTTTTAGTTCACTAAAAGGTCCATATTTGTTGTTGTCTTGGTGTGAGAAGCGGTATAACAACCTTTGGAGGCAAGAAAATATCACACTTGGCGACTCTAAGTTTATATCCTTCAATTTCAAGCAGATTATATGCTAGCATGTGCAAAGTTAAAATATGATTTGGTCTTAGTTTTGATATTTCCATGAGTTTTGGGCTTATACGAATGCATTAACATGTCTACATTTCATGGAAATATTGTCTTTCCATCCCCATATCATGGAAATGCTCCCCATATGCTATCTTTTTTTGTCATATCAAGCTCAACAAGTTGCTACCCCAAGCCAAAATAGCTCATTAGCAGCCAACTATCAGCATGTTGATTATGTATACCTTCCATACACCACTGCTCAAAACCCTTGGCATCCTGAATGTGAGAGTAATCAGCTTTAGAATACCGATTCAATAAGCCTAAAGGATATGGCTGCATACTTTCAAAGCCAATTTGATGAAATTGAAAGACAAAGAGAACTTGAAAGGCAACAAGATGAGTGGGCTTGTCAAGCCTATTTGCAAGAGCAAGATTTGGAAGATCAAAGCAGGCAATATGAGGAGGATCTTGCAATGGAAATAGCAGTGAACAAATAGTAGATGAAGGTTTTGCTTGCTCAAATTCAGAGTTTGGAGACTCAATCAGCACCTTCAATTCCTGGCTTCAAACAAGTCCCCTCAACTACTATGGATCAACCTATGAAGGAAGAGGTTCGCGAGTACAAATTTCCAAGCTTCATGCAAGGTGAGTCTCTTGAGTCTTCTAAAGTTGCTATTCCTAGTTTTAGACATTCATCCTTATTGCAAGAACCTGTTCCTAAGGAAGAAACCCACCCATCTATTACCTTTCTAGATCCCTTTTTTGGAAAAGAGGTTCCGATGTTCAAAACCATATGCTTCATACAAGATGAACCTATTAAGCCTCCTAGAAGTAGAATCCCAAGATTTAGGAGTCATCCTTTGTTACAAGAGCCTATAAATAGACAACTGCAGCCTATAATCTCTCAAGAGCACCCTCTTGAAGAACCTATTTGTCTTCCAATAGCCCAAGAAGCTTCACAAGTTGATCTAGTGGATCATCTTGAATCACAAGAAAGTTGTTATACTGAGCATAACATGCTTGAGAAATAAATTATAGTGCAAGAAAATGGTAACCAACATGAGGTATTGTCTGATTTATTCACCAAACTTCCACTTTTTGTTGAAGAAGAGGAGGTTGTATTGTGTTCAATATCGACAAATCAGCTAGCACATCAAGATGATGTAGTTTCAAGAAAGCAAGGGGAAAAGGAAGATGTAGTTTCGGGACAACAAGAAGAAGTTCAAAACATTAATTTTTTGACTCCTCAAGAAGGCTGTAATAAGGTAAAAGACAAACCTCTTCCACAAAAAAATGAAAATGAGTATTAAGAGGACTCATTTTGGGATGATCTTGAGCATTTTGTTTCAAGTTTAGATACCAAGCATCCATCTTTTGATGAAGAGAATCGGGAGTAGAAGGTTGTTGATAATGTAATGCTTATTGAATCTTAGGTTTAAGTTGATTTATTCATTGAACTCCCTTTATTTGTTTCTAATGATAAGGATGACATGCATGAACTAACAAAGATGGAAAGTTGTGCCCATCAAGAGCATGAAAATAATAGTGATAGGGTGTTGATCCATGAGCAAATAATTGAGGACTGTTATGCAGAAGGTTCAAGAGTTTGATATGGAGGAAACCAAGATTCAAATGGAGTAGAATTGTAAGAAAGTAAAAGTGGTGATTGAGGAGACAATTGTCAGAGTTGAAACCAACATACAAAATCCAAGGTTGAGCATCTCAAGAGGATGCCCAATAAGTCATCTTTCCAAGATGAAGGCCAAACATGAGATTGATAATGAAGATCAACAGATCCAACCTTCATATGAACCCCAAACCAACAATGTGTATGAACCCCAAACCAACAGTGTGTTTGGTCAAAATCAAAGGGTATGTGATCTTTTATATGATTTTCAAGAAATGTTGTGGCATGTGCTTGTATTTCTAGTCATCTTTCATTTCTTTCCAGCTATCCATAAGCATGTAATTCATCCAAGGTTGAGAAGAAAGAGAAGTTATTTCTGAAAACCAGTCAATGGTTTTGTTTGATTCATATTTTTGTTGGTTAGTTTAGGAGTAGTTTAGGTGTGTTTTGAATTCAATGAGATGTTGTAACATCTTGTTTCAGTCATGTCAGTGCCTTATTTTCTTTCCTCCAAGTGTTTGAACACATTTTGTCTAGTTTGTCTTTAAAATTGGTGTTGTTGGTCTAGTGTAGCAACAAGTTCTTAGTCTCTTTCCGAGTTTTTCAGTCATTGTTGAGTCAATTCTAGGTTTAGTCTAAGTTCCAAATGATGTTCAATGTTTCTAATAGCAAGGCCCTAGTTAGTTCAAGTCTATTTTTTGAGTTTTCAGACTCTGTACCCAATGGATATCCTCAAGGCTATTGGTCTAAATGCATTTAGTGGGCAAATACCCCCAAAATTTGCCAAAAATGTTGTCTACTTTAGGTCTTAGGCCTAAATTGCACACCTAAGGTGTTCATCTGTCATTTTAAAAACTTTATTTGGCCATATTCATGGGATGGATTGTAAGTCAAGTTGGGATTTTTTGTTAAAAGGTCTCATTTTGTAAGCATGTGTTATAAATGCATTAAGATGTTGTAGTTTTGGTTTGACATAAAGATCTCAAAAGGGGCCTTGTTATTAGTTTGAAAATATCAAAAATTATTTTCATTATGTTTTATTTCCCTTGCAAGAGTCTTTTGAAAGCCAAATCATGCAGGAGTTCACGTGTTCAAACTTGGGAGGCAATTGTAGACTTTCATTTTTGGTTCAAAACTACTAAGTTTTTACCCTAACCCGTGTTTGAAGGAAGAATGCATCAAAGAGCCCTAGTTTTTATAACTTATTCCATATGGCTGCCAAGATTGAGAACTATGAGTCATGATGGGGGAGGAAAGAATGAGTTACAGTGTAGGGATTTCATGATTACATAGTCATTACAATAGTTGATTGGAGATATCAGCAATTAATAACAAAAAAGGAGGATTCAGAACACCAAGAGCAACCCAAGTGTGCCACATTCTTAGTCTCCAAGTATGGATGATAGTGAGTTTTACTGAAGATGAGGTAGGGTTTTTAAACGTACCTAAATACATTAATACATCTCCAGTTATTCATGCATTATTTGTCAAAAGGTTGTTTTCTTTCATGAGGCTTTTATGCCCTTTTGAATCCTTATTCCATTTTAAAGGATTAGGAGATGTTGCATGTGTTTTGGAAATTTATTATGCTGATTTGAGTGAAGGTTTTTGATCTTGTTCCAAAGTTTGAATGCTCTGTCTCATGGTATTCATTTATCATTTATCATACAAAGGGGCCTTTCTTTTGTTTCCAATAAACATGCATAGTGCACTCACAAATGCTACCTTGGATAAGATGCAACTTAGGTGATTTTTCTAGTTCATAATGTCTTGGCAAAGCAGCTCATAGAAGGGCATTGTTTGCATTGAAGAGCATCTAAAGCAGTAATGTTCCTAGCTATCATAATAATCATGAAGAGTAGATTAAAAAAATTAAGATCATCCCTTCATGATAGAGAAATAGATCAAGATACACCATCACATAGAGACTGTGCTCTTAAATGATGCATGATATATCGAATAGAGAAACTTTTGAGGGAGAAAGTCAAAGATTATAGCCTTGTGATCAAGTTGAATGATAAATATGGTCATGCATGAAAATTGCAGCCTCTACGAACAATAAATGACAACTTGAAAGCAGCTCATGAAAAGACAGTGATTGTCTCTATCGATTCATTGGGAATAAATGAAAAGAGCATACAATGTTGCATCCCTCTTTGAATGGCTATCAAAGTAGTGTTGGGAGCATTTGTGAAGATAGAAAATCTAATGAAGAATCAATTACAGTCCATATTTCCCAAGTGATGTTCAGTGCCAAAACAGATTAAGAGTAGTCTACTATGCCCAAAATTAAGTTCAAAGAGTAGTCACAAAATCCTTTGTGCCAAATCCTGTTGGCATTTTTGATGTTTATGTTGTGATTGTCATTGATGGACACACACTTGTATTGATATCCCCTTTATATGTATGAGCTAGAGCTCAACCGGTATTTGTTTTAACCGGTATGTTGTATTCTAGTCTTTAGACTATTGGTGATTTTGCAGAATGTATTTCCCAGTTTGAAGCGGCATGTCGACCCCAAGCAGTTCGTAGATCTCAAGCGGTACAAGGGAGAAAAGCAGCTTAACACATTCTTACCAATCTTCATTTTTGTCAAACCAACAACCGGTATTTTGTATGAACTAATAATACTCTGTGATGAGTTACCAACCGGCATTTTGTGATGAGTTACCAATCCACCGATTGATTTACGGTGCTTTTTGTGTCATGTTACTGAGTATGTCTAGATTCATTGAACCTAGGAAATTGTAATCTAATCCTATTGGATCGACATGAAATCAGACTCCTTTAAAAGGACATCATGTCTAGGGTTTTAAGTTGTTGCTGAAAGGGTTTATGTTGTGACTAGGGTTTAAGGTGGTTGTTGAGTTGTTGTAAGAGCGATCTTATCTAAGAAGATCAAGTTGTAACTGAGAGAGATAGAGAAGACTGAAGTAATGCTGAAACGCATTAGCAGTGAGCTATACTGGATCTAACCAAGTAGTTTGTGCTATTAGATAGATCAAACACTTGTTGATTACTCACATCTTTGACAAGTCTGTAGCCCTTAACTGGGTAGGCCCAAAAGCCTATTGTAAAATCCTCTAACAAGGTGGTTCACTTCTATGAATCTAAAATCCTCTAACAAGGTGGTTCACTTCTATGAATCTAAAATCCTCTAACAAGGTAGTCTTTAATCAAACTTATCTCCTAATAGAGATTGAGATTCCTAACAGGATCTGTTCTGGTGAAGAACATTGTAAGACCTTAACCGGTTTGGTTTCTATTCTGCAGATAGTGACTTGTGAGTTCCATCTCACCGTGGTTTTTCCCATCTAGGTTTCCACGTCAAATATCTTGTGTTATGGTTGTATTGCTTTTGTGGGTGAATGCTTTATTTGCATTTTGGTTTGCATGTGTGCTAACCGATCTGTCTGTTAAATTGTTTTACCGATTTATCTTCAGACTGTTTAAGTGTCTAAGTACAGAGATTTTTGGCATACTAATTCACCCCCCCCCCCCCCTCTTAGTATTCATCAAATCCAAGAGTAGGATTTGAAGGATAATTTTAGTGTAGCAAAAGTAACCCATGCAAATGATCATCAGATACAAGTATTGCAGTGACCCAATAATGATACAAATGGATAGATTTTGAGACATAAGATATCAAAATGGATATAGTATAGGGTTATTCAATACTACTATCAAGTCAACAACAATAAGAATAATACAATGATCAGAGTCAATGGTAATAAAAGGTCTTCATGAAAGTATCAAACCATTCACAACCACGAAAGACCAAAAGGGAAGAGGGGTATTAAAAGCCACATGAAAAGAAGCTTTGATAGAAACACCATCAACTCAGAAATAACAATCATTGAAGAGCATAATGATCAACGAGAACACAAAAAGTGCAGTCCAAAAGGCTAATAATCACTGTCAAAGCTGATAGAAATCTTAGCCTATGAATAATGGCAATAGGTTGTCATGTTGTAAACTTAACAATGTCAAAAGGTGCATTGATTTAGTGTTTTGGTATTCATATCACAGTACATCTCATGGAGACTAGAGCAACAATAGTCAAAAGCATTAAAGTCTTAGGACATCTCATATGCCTAATTAAGCCATATTTCCTTGTCAAAGCAATCATGTAGTCCAAAAGGTGTATAAGACAACAAATCTCCCAGCCAAAAGTATTATTAGCAATATTCATAGGGTAGTCCATTCATCCAAGGAAAAATGAATGAGTATTTGAGAGCTGAAACCTTGTAGCAGTCTTCTTAACAACAGTCCCATGTTAAAGAGGGATTGTAAGGAAAAGAAGATAGTCACTATTTTTGATATGGGAAACATATAAGAATAATGAGCAATCCAAAAGCAAGATCATAGTCAAATGAAGAATGAAGACATGATAAACACATGAGAGCAACCCTTTTCACAAAGATAGAGCCTTGGAGTAGCCAAATCAATCCTATAGTAGCATCACAAATGAGGGAGAAATGTTTACAAGTGCTTCATGGGGTAATTGATACAATGACAAGTGTAGTCTTCTTAATCATCAAAAGTAAAAGTCATATATAAGTTTCAGTGCAACAGATGGAGAATGTAGTCATAAAGACATGGATCATGGTATTTAACAGTCACCATAGCAAGGCATCATGAAAAAAAATAGTCATTAACCATGAGGATGGTCATCCAAAGATAGAAAGGACCGTATGACAATATGAATTGAAAGGTGACTAAAGTAAAGATGGCAGTCCTTTCACCTTCAAGGATTAGCTATAAATATCACAGTCTCCATACTCCATGTTCCAAACATAGTCAAAGCAGAGATCAAGGTGTGTGAAGAACAATGATGACAACAACATGAAGGGTGTAGATAACAACCTTTTGACAATCACCAAGGGTTGAACGAAGAGTTGTCCTAGTTATAGTCCATAAATACACATAGGACAAATTCATAGTATTTAAATAGAGTAATCAAAGGTTGATTGTGGCATAGGCATATCATTGACAATATGACAATAACAGTGATCAGGTTACAATTAATTTTGTCAATAAACCTACAAAGTGCAATAGCTAATATGCTTTATTTTGCAGTCAGAGTCTCAAAAGTAACACAATTTGAGAGGTGTCAACTCATCATACATTGGTATAGAGAGTAACATAAATCTAACATGTGTCATGATGGTCAATGGAAGAGCTTGGTTCATAAGTTCAAGTTTAAATTTCAAATTCAAGTTTGACATTAATGCATCCTAGGTTCAAAATCCAAAATGAGTTAAAGGAGGTCGACCAAAGGCAAATCCCTTCATTTGAGGAGGTTGTTGAGAATTAAGATTTAGTCCTACACTTGATTTAAGAGCCCCAAAGGGTTAAGTTTCAGTTAGGGGTAGTTTTGGAAGTGATATCAACACTAAATCTTCAGTTCAAGGCCACTTTTTGAGGGTTTTTTGATTCTATCTGCCCAACATTTGCTATTTCAAAATTTTCCTTTAGGTAAGTACCTGATTTTAAGCACAAGAACAACCAACACACTCAACCAGTCAGTTGAGTCTGCTGGTCAGAGGGAGCCAGTATTTTGAAATTCAAAATTCAGGAACAACTCTAATAAAAGATATTTTCTCATTCATTTGTAATCAGTTCTTTCCTTTTCTCTGGTACTCAGCAGTGAATTGAGAATTGTAACTCATTTTTTATTTTTATTTTCTGAAAATTTTCTGAGTTCTTCTCTGATTTTAAATGTAATCAGCTGTGTTAGAGCTTGTAACCTCCTATACATGAAAAATCAAAGTTGTTCATTTATGTCTTGTAATTGGGTTCTTTTGAAAATCAATGAAGAATACTGTTGTTGTTCCTACTCATTGCTTTTCATTTATATTATATTGTGTAAAGCTTTCACTATGATTTGTCTTTGAATCCTTTGTTGTTCTATGCATATGCATAGTGTTTTAGCAAGCACCTTTTGATTTGATCAGGTTATATATTGTGTTTCAACTTGTAAGATTGTATGGTTTACATCATCTTTCATACAAACTAAAAATAATGGCCTCTATATGAAGTGCTTATGATCATCATAGGGATCAAATGATTTGTAAATCATGTTAGTTTTTTCATTGAATCAATTGTAATCAGTCAGTTTTTAAACATCAGGAAAACAAAACATTTTGGGTGCATCACCACAGGTTAGCAATAGGATTTCATTTATAATCTTTTCTCTATCTGTTTTCTCTACAAGAGTTAGGAAATTTCACAGGGAACCAACCCTCTCTAGAGGTCTACTCTCACAATAGGATACCCATAGCATGAGAATAGTCCCATGTGTCACAGGTTAGCTGAGTCTAGGCTTAGTAGGGTGCAGACCTTAGTGATAACAATAGCATATCAAACCACATGTAAAGGAATCATGCACACACTTTATGTTAGATAGTTTAGATAACTGGAAGACAACTGAAAGATTATCGAAAGCATTATCAATTCAAAACAATAATACCAGAATAGCAGTTAATCCAATTAAGCATAGACAATAATCACATAATAAAAGCCATCCACACAACACCAAGATTTGTACGAGGAAAACTTGGTAAAGGGAAAAACCACGATGGGAAGCCTACCCACAGTTAGATAATAATTTTGTAGTAAGTATGTGAATTTACAATGAAGAGGCCTACACTTGCAGGAAGGCCAACAACCTAGAGCACATTGCTCATCACAAAAGGAGTCTCACTGACTACATACAAATCCAGACTACAATCTAGAGAAGTGTTGAATTGTAAACAATAGCATCTCCTATGCCTGAGTACAGTTCCGGTTAAGCTCAATACCGGAGGACTAAATCCTCTTACAAACCCAATTCGATCTCCATTGATCGACCAACTCCTTTGTCTAAATGATATTACAATATTTGCACATTACATTCCTTGACCATGACCTCTTACAATAACCATGATGATCTACAATGAGATCTTACATCTTATTTATACAAACCCTTGACCATAAACAATCAGGTCAACTACCAGATAATAAACCAATTACATTATTACAAACCATGTCAGCCTTAGACTAAAACAAATAATCTCCAATACATAAGACATCCCATAAATACAACAATAATTCCTGTCCACACGTTACATTAATGTCGGTCCATAACCTAGATCAATTGGGACCAAGTATAGGTCCACACGCTTCAGCAATGATCTCCAAATGCCAAGTCTCGAATAAGATTATAAATATCATCTTGAAACTCCATCAGAAGCTACACCAACATCAATTATGCAATGTATCAAAGATCTCCACCAAAAGATCTCCCGGTGAAACCCTCATCAGAACTAGAAACCAATCGTCTGTGTAAGCAGGATAGCATCAATCACCATACCAAAACTGATTGACCAAATATGAGTATAGGCATTATGAACAAGCCAATTCCATCACTAGATTATATCGAAGTTAACCAGATCATGTCGGATCCAAGTTAACCAAAAATCACTCAACCTGCTGGGACCAGAAGTGTGTCGGTAAAGAATCCAAACAGCTAGTGTTGACATCAATGACAAAACATCAATGCAATACATAATCAATTCCACCAAATGGCCAACGATCTCCCCCTTTGGCATTGATGGCAACACTAGATGTGAAAAACATCTAAGTACCAAGAAATGCCAAACAAGTCTCCCCTTGTGGAAGACAACCAACAATCTCCTGCATATAGCTTTGAATATCGATGTCTCTCCTCCTGTGAATAATATCTCTGTAAAGTTCTGACATTCTTTTTCACATCTCTATCTCTCCCCCTTTGACATTAATGCCAAAAATCTGACAGAAATATCAAAGTAAAAACATAAGCCTCTGAATCTCAAAGTTGACTACTCCCCCTGAGCAGTAGCATCCCACATTAGTGCCGGAATGAATAGTATCTCTAATAATGTATACAGGACTTATGCCAAACCACATCAATCAAGTCTCTGTCGAAGGGGCAGAAACCCCCAATCTATCTCTCAAGTACTCAAAAGATTCCTTGGATAAAGATTTAGTGAAAATATCTGCAATATGTTCTTTAGTATTCACATAAACTAGTTTAACTTCATTTGCTTCCATCTTTTCCTTCAAAAAGTTATACTTAATAGATATGTGCTTTGTCTTAGAGTAAAATACCAGATTCTTTGATATATCAATAGCAGCAGAGTTATCATAGTGAATAACTATCGGTGCATCACAATCCACCTTTATATCCTTCAACATTTGCTTCATCCATAAAACTTGTGTACAATTGGTAGTAGCAGCAGCATACTCAAATTCAACAATAGATAAAGAAGTACATGACTATTTTTTGTTGATCTATGCAACCAACTTCTTTCCAAGAAAAAAAGCTCCACCAGAAGTACTTTTCCGGTCATCAACATCTCCAGCCCAGTCAACATCTGCATATGCACATAAAGTGAAGTTATCATCCTTAGGATACCACAAACCATATTCTGATGTACCTTGCAAGTATCCAAAAATCATTTTCACTGTCATCTCGTGATTTTCTCTAGGATCACTCTGAAATCTTGAAACAATACAAACAACATTCATAATGTTAGGTCTAGTATGAGTTAAATAAGGTAGACCTCCAATCATAGATTTGTATCTTGTAGGATTTATCGGTGCAGAAACATCTTTCCTTGCCAATTTCTCACTTGTAATCATAGGTGTAATTACTGGTTTAGAATCTCCCATACCAAATTTCTTCAACAATTCCTTAGCATATTTAGTTTGACAGATAAAAATACCTTTGTCAGTCTGAGTAATCTACAAACCTAAGAAAAATGTCATCTCACCAATCATAGACATCTCAAATTCTTTCTCCATGTTTTTAGAAAATTCTATGCATAATTTATCTTCACCTCCAAAAATAATGTCATTAACAAATACTTCAACAATCAATATATTATCATCAATGTTTTTATAATATAAATTACTGTCAGCACTACCCCTAGTAAAACCAAGCTTCAAAAGATATTTATCCAACTTTGCATACCAAGCTCTAGGTGTTTGTTTCAACCCATATAAAGCTTTCCTTAACCTGCAAACCATATTGGTATCATTTGATAGTGAAAAACCATCAGGTTGCTCAATATAAACTTCCTCATCAAGATCCCCATTCAAGAATGCACATTTAACATCCATTTGATAAACCTTATAGTTTTTATAAGCAACATAGGCAAGAAATAGTCTTACAACTTCAATCCTAGCTACAGGTGCAAAAGTTTCTCCATAATCAATTCCTTCTTTCTGAGAATATCCTTTACTAACCAATCTAGACTTATTCCTTATAACTTTACCATCCTCATTCAATTTATTCATAAAAACCCATTTAGTTCCAATAACATTTTTATTTTTAGGTCGAGGAACCAAAGTCCATGTGTTATTTTTCTCAATCTGATCTAATTCATCTTCCATAGCTTTTAACCAAAATTCATCTTTACACGCCTCAATTACTGATACTGGTTCAACTTGTGAAATTAGACATACCTCATTAGTTGTCAGTCTTCTTCTTGTCATCACTCCATTGCTCTTATCCCCAATGATTTGATCTTCATAATGATTCAATCTCACATACCTAGGAGTCTTTCGACTCTCTATTCCTCTTCCCCGTTCTTTAGTTACTATAGAATTTTCTAATGTTGTTGGAGTAACTATTTCAACTCTTTGTTCTGATAGAGGTGCTACTGGTTCAGATATAATCATTCCCACTGTTGGTTCCTTCTCATAAATTCTGATTTGACTTTTGCTCAGCTCATCTACTTTGACATTAGCACTCTCCACTATTTTTTGCAATCTCTTGTTATAACATCTATATTCTTTTCTTTCATTAGAATAACCAAGAAATATGCCTTCATCACTTCTAGGATCAAATTTCCCAATAGCATAATCTTTCCTGATATAACATTTACTACCAAAGATTCTAAAATACTTAACTATAGGTGTATTGCCAAATCATAATTCATAAGGTGTCTTACCTGTTTCTCCTTTGATATGTACTTTATTAAATGTATAAACTATTGTGCTAACTTCTTCTCTCCAGTATATATGAGGTAGATTTGCTTCCATCATCATTGTTCTAGCAACATTCAAGATAGCTATGTTTTTCCTTTCCACAACTCCATTTTGCTGAGGTGTTTGGGGAGCAGAAAATTGTCTTCTGATACCATGCTTGCCACAAAAATTATTAAACTCACCGGATGTGAATTCTCCACCATGATCTGATCTCAAACATTTAATCTTCAATCATGTCTCAGTTTCCACTTTAGCCTTAAAGATTTTAAACTTTTCAAATGCTTCAGATTTTTCTCTCAAAAAAGTAACCCACATCATTCTAGAATAGTCATCAATGATTAGCATGAAATATCTATCACCATGAAAACTTTTAACTCTAGCAGGGCCACATAAATCAGTGTGAACAAGATCAATAACATCATTTGATTTATCTTGTATACTCCTAAAAGAGGTTCTGACCTGTTTACCCATTTGACATTCTTTACATACCAGATTATAGGGCTTCATAATCTTAGGTATATCTCTAACAACCTTAGTTGAATTGATCTCCACAATGCAATCAAAATTTACATGACACATCCTTTTATGCCATAACCAACTTTCATCAATCTGTGCAATCAAATATGTCTTCTCACCAGAGTTAAAATGAAATATGTTAACTTTTGTCTGCGTACCGGTTGCAATCTCCAAGCCATATCTGTTAATGATTTTGCATTTTCCATCCTTGAACTATAATTGAAATCCCTTATCTACCAATTGTCTCACACTCAAAAGATTAGACTTCAAATCTTCAACATAATAAACATTGTCAGTATTGTTCTTACCATCCAATGATATAGTTCCTTTTCTCTTAATCATACATGCCTTGTCATCTCCAAATCTAACTAATCCATCATCAATTTCTTGCAAAGACAGAAACTTTTCTTTATCTCCAGTCATATGATGTGAACAACCACTGTCAATTACCCATTCATCCTTATCCTCAATTTTAGCATCAAGTGCCTTCTCCTCTAGTACATTCTCTTCCAGTACCGGATCATCTTCCTTGATAGCCAAGAATACCCATTCTTTCCCATTACCGAATCCACTAGTAGATTCTTCTATCAGTTTATCATCTGAATCAATAATACCTTCCTCATCTGCTATGTAGCATAATTTGTTTTTCTTGAATCTAAACTCTTTCTGATTAGGCTTAAATGATTTCTTTAACTCTTTCTTCAAATATTAAATTCCTTTCAGGACATATAGATGCAAAATGACCAATCTTATTAAATGCAAAACATTTAAAAGGTGCTTTTCCTTCATACTTACTTCCTACCAGTCCTTTCGGTGGTCTTCTAGCAAATAGTGCTTCAAGTCGCTCAAACTCTTCATCTTCTCTCTTCATATCTTCTAATTCTTTTGCATATAAAACTCTCCAATCTTTCTTGCCGATTGTAGATGTAGATGCATGAAAAGAAGGTTCAGTTTTCACAGCTCCAGAAGGTCCAAATTCCTTAGGCTCAAAAGCAGATAGTTTCCCAACCAAAGTATCTTTGTTGACAAATGTATTAGCCATTGTTCTCAATTCATTAATAACAGTGGCCTTCATTTTGTACGCTGGTGGTAGGGCTCTCAGGACTTTAGAAACAATCTCATCTTCGCTTAGAGTTCCACCACAACATTGAATTCCCATAACAATCTCATTTCTCTTTCCATGAATGCAGTAATCCTTTCATCTTCTTCCATTTTCAGATTTTCATATCTCACTTGGTAACCATCAAGTTTAGCAATCTTCATTGTAGGGTCACCTTTCATTAAGGGTCTACAATTTATCCCATATAGCCTTTCCAGATGATTTGTCTGTTAATCCCATAATTTGTTGATCAAAAAGTGCACACAAGAGGGCTTCTCTTGCTCTATAATCATTCTCAAGCTCCTTGTCCAGGTTTACTGGAGGAGAATTGCCAGATCCCAGATTATAGGGTATGACACCATTCTTTGTGATTTCCCAAATCTCCTTGCCAAGACATCTCAGATGAGTCTCCATCTGAATCTTCCATACTGTATAATTTGTTCCTTCAAGCCTTGGTATATCCTTTCAAAAAATAGCTCTAGAAGAACTGGATGAACTTGAACTGTTAGTCGCCATAGGATCTTCCTCAAGCGGTTAAGCTTTCTGCAGAGAGGACCAAAGCTCTGATACCAATTGCTAGACAGTTCAAATAACCGAAAGACAATTGAGAGGGGGGGGGGGTGTGAATCAGTTGTCACAGATTACCGAAAGCATTATCAATTCAAAACAATAATACCAAAATAGCAGTTAATCCAATTAAGCATAGACAATAATCACAAAATAAAAGGCATCCACACAACACCAAGATTTGTATGTGGAAAACCCGGTAAAGGGAAAAACCATGGTGGGAAGCCTACCCACAGTCAGATAATACTTCTGCAGTAAGTATGTGAATTTACAATGAAGGGGCCTGCACTTGTAGGGAGGCCAACAACCCAGAGCACAATGCTCATCACAAAAGGAGTCTCACTAACTACATACAAATCCAGACTACAATCCAGAGAAGTGTTGAACTGCAAAAGATAACATCTCCTATGCCTGAGTACAGTTCCGATTAAGCTCAATATCAGAGGACTAAATCCTCTTACAAACCCAATTCGATCCCCATTGATTGACCAACTCCTCTCTTTGAATGATATTACAATATTCGCACATTAGATTCCTTGACCATGACCTCTTACAATAACCATGATGATCTACAATGAGATCTTACATCTTATTTATACAAACCCTCGACCATAAACAATCAGGTTGGCTACCAGACAATAAACCAATTACATTATTACAAACCATGTCGGCCTTAGACTAAAACAAATAATATCCAACACATAAGACATCCCAAAAATACAACAATAATTCCTGTCCACACGCTACATTAATGTCGGTCCATAACCTAGATCAACCGGGACCAAGTATAGGTCCACACACTTCAGCAATGATCTCCAAACGCCAAGTCTCGAACAAGATTACCAACATCATCCTGAAACTCCATCAGAAGTTGCACCAACACCAATTATGCAATGCATGAAAGATCTCCACCAAAAGATCTGCTGGTGAAACCCTCACCGGAACCAGAAATCAATCTTCTGTGTAAGTAGGATAACATCAATCACCAGACTGAAACCAATTGACCAAATATGAGTATATGCATTATGAACAAGCCAATTCCATCACTAGATTATACCAGAGTTAATTAGATCATGCCGGATCCAAGTTAACCAAAAACCACTCAGCCTACTGGAACCAAAAGTGTGTCGGTAAAGCATCCAAACAACTAGTGTTGACATCATTGACAAAACATCAATGCAACACATAATCAATTCCACCAAATGACCAACACTTTATGGGTTCACACAATAACCAAACTTTAAAATCACCATCAATTTAAAATTGTATTCAAAAAGGGAATCACAAGATCCATTTCACACTGAAATTGATTGAGATAGATGCTCACTCACAAGTTTAACCAAAAGAGGGCAATCTCTAATAAATAAGGTCATTGTTGGGGAAGAAACTTATACATGCACACTTAAGTCAAACATCAAGCATATCTGCTCTGCATAATAATAGTTAAAGTAGCATAAGTTACCCAACATGATATAAATCACAACATGATATCAAATCATCACATCCATTGCAAATTATCCATGACTAGCATGATACATGAAATAAAATATATAACCAACAATCTTTAATGCTCAACATATTTAAAAATCACAACTATATTTGTTAATAAAAAAAGTGAAGCTAAAACATTTATAAACACTTGATATTTAATAGACACAAGTACAACCTTTCCTCCCATCATGCATAGTTAGAAATACAATGCCAATAACAAACATATTAAGGCATACAAAAATATAGGCATTATGTAAAGAATTGTCTTATTTGAAGTTTAGAGTATTTTTTAGATCTTAAAAAAAATTAATTCTAATTAATTAATAATCATAAAAGCAGAGGATAAAAAATAAACATGACATTATAATCCAGTATGAAGGTATAAACCATTCATGGATAGAGGATGAAATAGAAGGGAAAATTAATTATCACTCTTTTAACTTATTTAAAGTCAAGAAGATTTTATTTAAATGTCTAGCTTGTCGATAGGTCACATCTTTATTAGTATTAATCAAAAATATTTTTATATAATACTTTACTAAGTTATGAATTGAGATGAAGTTAAGGTCATAGGGAGGGGTAATTTGACAAGTAAGCTAAAAAAAAATAATAGAAATCTTCATGGTGATTAAAGCATTTTTTCTAACATACATACTAATATACCCAAAACTAGGCTTATGCAACCAAATACAAGCCTCATCACAAGATATCACAATGTAATTTAACAAGACAAGCAAGTCAAACAATAATAAAATGATAAATCCAACCAATAGTGTGTGAAATGGTCCCTAGCTAACAACTATATTTAACTAATTTAGTTTAAATAAAATAATATTAATTAATATTCAATTCATAATAGTATTCTTACTTAAAATACTATTAATAAAATACTAATAATCAAATACTAATTAAGATGTTATCATGATAAAGTTTATTCATCAAATAAAGGCCTTTCCATCCAACAAATAAAAATGCATTGTGATAAAGAATTTTGAAGTCTTTATGAACGAGTTTCCTTCATGACATGTTGAATATTCCTCTTTCCTTCAACACATCTACACATTTTGTCTTTAATCACAACTTCAAGACTAAATAAAAACTTGTTTTCAATTACATTTTGATCCATTTTCACACCTTGTTCCTTTTGAAACAATCTAGGGGGATGTTGGTGAATGACGATGAATTTTTACACTTAAAGTAGAAATCCTCTCTATACATTTAATATGTACTCCTTGCACCACTTAATGAAGCAAGAAGTTCATTGAGTATTGGTGTGATCTAATTAGATGAACAAGATTCAAGTTTTAGTATAATTTTCCTAACATACTTTACCTTGTATTACTCAACAAGATAAAATATGACATGCCAATGCTAAAATGAGCTCGAGATTCATATCGTAGTCTTTCCTCTAGTCAATACTTCATTACAATAAAAAGGCCTTCATCAACATTCATATATTAATGAAATGATATTGATTTTTGCACTATGTTTAACAAGCACTTCACATATGACCAAGTGAAGTAACAAATTATAATTTGAACTATTAATTTGATAGTGATGAAAATATAAAAATGCTTGAAAAGAGTTTTCACTAATAGAAGGGACTAGCTAGTTCATACAACATTCCTTTTAATTGACTACTACACAACTATTTCATGCAACATATGCTACCTCTAGCTAACATTATAAATTGAACAAGACTAATCTAAACCAACCTTAAAATTAAGATGCGGGTCTTCCGAATCTATAATTATAGAGTCATAGATCTCATTAAATGAAAAAACTTATAATAAAATAAATTAGAAACTTATGATGACAAAAAAAAGCTCATAATACTATCAAATAAAACCTACAAAAATTGTAATAATGCTAAAACTACCTAATATTAAAAGTCTCCTAAATTTTCTTGACTGACGCCCCTAAATCTTTTGTATGCAGAAACCTTAATGCGACCATAGCCTAAAGATTCTATGAAATCCCATAGGCGAAATAAAGGATAGCCCACGTATGTTTTCCTATAAAGCAAAGATTAAAGATTAAACTTGATGCCACCTCAAATTCCCTTCTAAATGCATGGAGTACACAAAACTGCAGAGGAAGCTAAGTACTCGAAGTTTTGTATATTCCAAACACTTCGATAATGGCGGGTTTCTTTTGGACTACAGTGCACCCAAATCTCTTGCTCCCAGTAAGTAAAAATAACCGAAGACGTTTTCGGAACCCACTTTTAAATATGCAAATCAGTTTTGGTCATCTGCGACAAAAATCCGCTTAAAGGTATACGCATTGTTAAACCTCTTTAGCTCTTTTTTTCTTCCAGTTTGATAAAATCCAATGTCACCTGTATGTAAAAGCCTTATATCAGTATTTAAAATGTTTAAGAGCATCTATGCAATCCTTGTAATCCAAGTAATTTTGGCTTTAAACACCTATTTATAGTAGTTGCATTTTCAGTTAGTGGTCCTGTGAACGGCAATTGAATTTGTCAGGATAATATTTTTAGATTTTACAAATTTTTAACATGTCGAATTTTGCGAACTTGACATTTCCTCGCATGATTTGGGAAATTAGCACAACACCTCCGTCACTATGGAGTCCTGATATGCTGTGGCAGCTGTGGTTAAGGATTGTACCATTTCTTACAGCTCATTCTGCCCTGGTGAGTATCTTCGCGCCTTTTGAGCGAAAAGATTGGAGTAGATAGCATAGCAGAGATAGCATTTTTGTAGCTCTGGGATTGTGTCGAGTAGTGGCATAATGGCCGGTTGAAGTCACGTGCATTTATAACCTCTTGTCATTGGTTCCTCATATTTGGTTCAAATTAAAATTTTGAAATATCTAATGTCCATCTTTCAAGATATGCAATGTCTTCCCTTGTTAATTATCTGCAACAGCTTAAGAGGCCTCCTTATGTAGCTTGAATCTTGCCCATAATGGGAATAATTTAGATTTCTGGGAAGGGTCTGGATAGATAATAACATGTATGGGAGGTTAAATATAAATATTCAGCTCATAGATACCTAAGAGAATTTGATCTAGTTGTTAATTTTAGATGCACACTTTTGTGTTACTGGCTTAAACTTTTCAGCATAACACACCTATGCCAACATCATGAGAATGTGTCTATTTTGAATATCTGATATAATGAGATCTCTATTAAAAACTTACGAAACTTATTGCTCCCTGTGTGCTATCTTGTTTGTTGTTCTGTTTTGTTGGTCATCAAAACATCTATTCCGTTTGTGGTAGTGCAATTTCCACCGAAACTGTTCCCATTGTAAAAACCAATTAAATCTTAAGGATTTTCAAGACAAACTCTCACTTGAAATCTATTCTGAGCCGTAAACCTGATATATATGTAGGTTATGAATTATAAACTCAGTTCAATTGTATTCTATCTGCAAGGCAACTATGCCACGCTTGACCAACTTCAGCATCAGTAAGGGCTTCATAACCTGGACAAACCTTCTCCTTTGCATATTCCTGTAGTACAATGAATTCTTACTTTCGCTCTTGCCACTGAGATGAGTATCAATATTAGTCTGTTGGACGGTGTGATTCATTTTGATAACAAGAAGCTAGTCGACAACCTCTCTATTCTCCTAAACAGGAAAAATCTCTTAATGAGACACTAGAGAGTTATAATCTTATTTCTCCAAATCCTATTGTTCTTCACTTACTTCATTTGTCCAGAAAGTTCAGCTTGCTGCTCTGGCTTCTTAGGCAGCCTAAACTTGGCATCTCTATGCAGAATCTGCTTCTCATGATTGCCATCTTAATTCAATGTTGTGAAGGGCTTAGACCTATGTTGCTGGTCCCAGATCGGGCTTGGGTTCAGGTTTGAGATTTGGGTTCGCAGGTTCAGCAAAATTTGTTTTGGGGTTCTGGGTTCGTTAGTACAAAAACATATAAAAAAAAAAACATATACATATTTGCAGCAGTAGTTAAGTTCAAAATACACCACTATGCTAATAGTCAAATAACATAGCAAAATACACCATTATATATGTTAGTTCAAATAACATAGCAAAACAGTAAATACACCACCATATTAATGCTTTCGTTCAAAAATAATAATGTCAAGCTACAACAATCAGCCATCACTGATCAAATATCATATGGGTCATCAAAAATATCATCATCATCCTCCATATGTTGTGGTAGATTAGAAGAACCACAAATAGTGCCACTTGGAGTGGCACTAGCATTGGCACTGGCACTGGCACTGGCAGTAGCATTGGCAGTGGTACTAGCATAGCCAATCTCATGATCAGTAGGTAGCTCATGGTCATCAATGTCATCGACTCCAAGTGCATCAAGGCGGGCAATTCACTCATCCAACTCGGCATGTTTTGGATAGATATCCCACTGCTTTGTCTCCCCTTCTTTGTAGGCATTTTCTTTGTGTGTGATAAGCCACAAGTTTGAATGTACAAAGACCAAGTCCTCTGCCTTTTTGGAGTGTAGTCTATTGCACTTTATTGAGTGGATGAAGGAGTATGTGCTCCAATTCCTCTTGGATGAAGATAAACTAGCAACCTATCAAGATTTTGAAATAAGAGAGTTAAGAGATAAATTAAAATTTAAAATATAAGCAAGATAGAAGATTTTTTTAAAAAACTAAGAGTGTAAGAACTTGCAATAAAACTTTGATGGCAAGAGGTTGTAGGTTCTGGTATACTTCTCCATGGGAGTACCACCAACTATGAGCAGGAACCTTATTCTTGTCCCAAAGAGCTTCAAGACCACAATCATTTGTGCTTGAAAAACTCATGAGTTCAGTCCTCACCTTTGTTAGTTTTCGTGATCAGATTAACACTAATGAGCAGGAAATAATAATGCACAGTCACAAGAATCAAAGCACACAAATAGAAAGGGCACACAACAGAAGTCTACCTTGGGAAAACCTCCCTCTTGGAGGAAAAACCCAGCAACAACAGATCCTCAGATCTGATTATTCATTATGAATAAAATTGCAGTCTACAACACTTATCTCAGGCTGAATACATGTGCAGATATCTTCAGCTTCAAATGACCTTTTTGTAATCAGCATAACCGTACCTTCTTTAGCATGAACAATAGACTTAAGTTCGCATCACTCAGAGCAGAGTCACATCCATAGATCAGGTATCTTCACACCAAGGAGAGCAGATATATTTCGCACTGTTATTGCAGATCTGATTCGCATATATGATAATTTTATCAAGATGCATTTTATGTAGCTTTTATAAATGAGGATTGGTGCCTTATTGGGTCGGCCCAATAAGGCACCTTTTGGTGCTAAAGTCTTTGTACTTTTCCCACGTTATATGTGCAAGATAGGGTCGGCCCTATATCTCACTCCATGATTTATTTGGGTTCAGCCCTATCCTAGGTGCTAAGGTAGATGCTACAATCTCACACGTTTGACCTTGCTTGGCGTGTGGAAGAGAAAGGGCCCAGCCCTATCCTAATTTGTGCACATAGATAGGGCCCAGCCCTATTTACACGCCTCCTTAATGAAGAAGGGACCGACCCTATAAGGATTCGGATGATGCCTTAAGGCAATCCGAATCCTTTTTATTTTCCTATCCTAGTTACACAAAAAAACAACAACCTTGGGCCGTAGGTCTTGGGGAAAGAGTCTACGAATGGCTTCCTTGTACCCTTGAGCAACTTTGGGATCTCTAGAAGGGGCAACTCTTGTGTCATTCTCTTGAAGGATTTGCTGACAATAATACATCGGGCTAAATACAAAGGCAAGGAAATGCAATGGAGTGGTCATTTTGTTCCATCTCTCCACAATGATTTGTTGGATTTTTTTTTCTTCTGGATCACTCTCTTTTGCATTTATGACAACTTTAATCCTCTCAATCATTGTGTCGATGCCATCATATACCTCACCCAAACAAGGCTTATCCATGTTAGTTTAATGGATCATGCTCAATATAGGCTCAGTGAACTTCAGGAGGTACTCAACACCATCCCACCAAGAGTCATCTAGTATCATTTTCCTAATGTTCTCTGCCCTTGTAGTGCTAGATTGCTTCCATATGCTCCAATTAGGGCTGATTACCATGCTAACTAGTGCCTCATGAACCTTCACAAGTCGTCACAACACAAATGTGTTGGAAGCAAAATGGATCTCAACAATCTATTTCAAAATCAAAATAAGAAAAAATTAAAATTAAAATTAAATTAAAAGGTTTACTAAACATTTTTATTATTTAACTAAATTTAAAATTAACTTACCTTCAACAACTCCAATCTTGAGAATTGCCTAAATATGCCTTGTGACATGGTGTTTAATGATAAACATTTGGATTTCCTCGGCCTTAACATACATCTCTTTGATCCGATCAACATTTTTGCCAATTTTTTGCAGCATTAGGTTGAGTGAGTGGACCGAGCAAGGTGTCCAAAACATGAGTTGATACTGCTCCTAAACCAATAATCCAGCTGCCTTGCAATTTTTGGCATTTTTTGCTACCACTTGAACAACATTTTGAGGGCCAACTTCCTAAATGGCTTGGAAAAGAATATTAGCAATGAATGGACTGTCCTTCACCTTCCCTTCACAATCCATTGCTCTCAAAAACATTGCTCCTTTAGGGGACACTGCAACAACGTTGATCAATGGGCGATTTCTTGCATCTTTCCATCCATCAAATATGATGGACATCCCAATTTCAATCTATGAATCCCTGATGGGCTTCAAGGAGTCCTCTACATGTTTCACCTCTTTCTCCAATAAGGAAGTACGCACCTTCTCATAACCTAGGCCCTTGAACCCCTTTGGAGCCTCATTAATTGATCTCACCATTTTTTGCCAATAAGGTGAGTGTTGACGTGGCTAAAGTCGTATCGCTACAACTCTCTCCGGTCAACGCAGAATAGAATGCTGAGTATCCTATCGTCTCTTGAAATAAGGAAATTCCTAATGCTGTTTTAGTTGATCAATGGGGACGACCTCAAGGTTTCAACTGTCAGGCCATGGCTGCAGGATAGCTCAACAGTTTGATGTGTTTTGTTGGAAACACAAAGGTGACTTACGGTTAGACAGAATCGGTTTTGTTCGCACGGGTTCCCTAAGATTCTACAATTTTGATTTCATCAAATTTATATTTGACATGACGCTGTTCGGACTTAAACTTTCAGATTTAAAAAAAAAAAAAGGAAAAAAGAGATAAAAGGGGAAGGAGGATGCTAACTACTTCTGCCTAAAAATAACACATTCAAGCTGATAGATAGAAACCTTGCAATAATCAAATTTTATTTTGCCAGCAATTCACACAACTAGATAAAATTGATGTAATCTCCAAAGGGGAAACACATTTTCATGCTATCAAACATAACGCTGAATTTAAGACATTCATACATTCCATGTTTAATAACCGAACTAAGCATACTAGTGAGTTCAGACTAACCATGCAGAGGAACTGGCAATCAACCAATCCTTAATGGTATGAACTAAGATTTCTATCAGATATCAACTTGCACATATTATTTTGTAAAACAAAATGCATAACATAAATTCAAAGAGTAAAGAAATAGACCATGCACTCACATGAAACAATAACAACTTTAATCTTCATTAAGTTTGAATGTATTTTTGCAGAGTTTCTACAACAATCCAAGATTTCTTACCACAAATAAGGGAGAAACCATCCCTTATATAGACTTTCAAAAATGGATGAATGGCCAGGATCTAATCTTACAAGTGGCCCAGATTCATCCTATAAAACATGGCTGCCCATACCCATTAATGGATAACAAAATATCATCACCAACCATCAACTAACTAATAACTACCAACTACCAAACATAAAGTTGCTCCAAAAAGTGCACTTGCACGGAGCTCAAAATTTTCAATGACTTTGGTAGTTGGAAAAAAACTTTATGCTGAAAAAGTGCAGTTAGAATTTTAAAAGAAACAAATATATTCAAGAAAGCACTTTTTCTTTCCCCGAGGTAGACTTTTTCTCCAAAAATTCAACTTCTTTTTGCAAGTAATCCTTCCAGATCTCTCGATCTGTTGCATGTTCTACCCGAACGTAATCTTGAAATCTTATGCACAATTGGAACAATTCTTTGCTGGGAGTGTTGTCCTCATTTTTGTTTTAAAAAATAAAGGACCATTACATAAAATTTTTGTCAAAAATGAAAATTTTACTCTACGGCACGCTTCTCGAGTCAGAATTTTGCTTCGCCCTTGGGCTGGCTTAATCCTTAGTCCATCCTCGAACCACGTTTCAATTTTCATCGCATTCTAGGTTCGTTTGCTATGTCTTTCCTTCAATTTCAGGTTTTTTCTCCCTGACTGCAGGTGGGAAATTTTCCCTAAATTGCAAGTTTTTATGATTTTCTTTGTTTTAGTCTTTGTAGGGAAATTTTTAGCTAATTACAAGTGCACTTTTTGAAAAAAGAACTTGTAACTTACTTTTTATTTCCCCCTTGTTGCTTTTTGGCTTTTTAAGTCATAATAGGGATTTTTTGGATAAGTTACAAGTTAATTTTAAATTGCATATTTAAAAAGTCACTTGTAATTCTTTTTATAAAATTCCTATTTTAGTGTTTTTACTTGTAATGGGGATTTTATTAAAACTTGTTTAAGGGATTTTATTTTCCCTTTACAAGTTATTATAACTTGTATTTTTCTCTCAAAAACCCGATTTTGCTTAGAATGGAGAAAAGTGACATTTTTAAACTTGCAATTGAGTTTTAAAAACCCAATTTGCTCCATAAAGAGAAAATGAAGGCATTTTAAACTTGCTATTGAGTCTCAAAAACCCTATTTTGCCTTGTGAAGAGAAAAGTGAAATTTTAAACATGTAATATGAACTTCAAAACCCGATTTTCACTATTACATGCAAAATCGAACTTGTTCTTTATTTTCAAAAACCCGACCAGCCAAGGAAGGCGATTTTGTTGAGAATTTCAAGTAATTTTTTGTGGAGAAATCTTTGGAGGTAGAAGGCGTTTTGAATTCCTCCCTATTTTTATGCATTTTCAAACACATATCATGCCATTTGGAGGTCATGATTGCTGTTTTTTTGGTATAGAACAGCAAACACGTGTTTGGTGAATACCATGATTTTCTCTTTCAAAACGCCACGAACCTTTTTTCTCCCAAGTCGTTTTTGCTTGTTATACCTAGGCGTTGGGGTTTGATGGAGATTTGACCGGTTCTTGTGCCTTTTTCCTTGCATCTTGTACCACGTTTTAGCTGCTGAAGACGTTTTTCAAAAACGTGGCTAGGGTTTTCAAGTTTGTTTATTGCTTACTTAAGGGGTTGTCTTCTTCAATCAAAGATTGTTCATCTTTTGAAGAGGCATTTCGAATTGAAACAAGGTATGTTTTCTTTTCTTCTTGTTTCATTTTCTGGTTTTCTTGTTTTTCCATTCTAGTTGTAAATTTGTAATGGTTTTGCCCCAGAATCGGTTTTTGTGAGAGAGATTTTCCCCTTTGTAAAGCGATTTGTGAATTGCATTGTTCTTCCCCATTTTCCCTCTTTACTTGTATTCGGGATTTTAAATCCCGATTACAAGTTGGATGAAAATAATTGATCTTCCCTTATGGTTATAAGAATTTAACCATCTTTTGTTGAAATTCCAAGTTGCAAAGATGAAAAACACCCATCCTTCCAAAATCGGGTTTTTAGAACCGAATTGCATGTTCAAAGTTCTTCCCATTTTTTTGAAAATGACATTCCCAAAACCTTCCCATTTTTACCCATCCATATTGCCTATATCCGTACTTTTCGTTCACGTCATTTCCCACAAGTTTAATTCTCATTTTTCACTCATTTCTCCATTTTCCGTTTTACAAGTATACTTGCATTCGGGTTTGAAGAATCTGATTACATGTTTGTTATTCCCCACTTGTATACTTGTAAAATTTTCCCCAAGATCCGAATTGGTCAAAGTCAAAATTCTAGCATTCCCATTTATTTCCCATTTTTCTCTCACAAAGTCGTGAGGTGCAAGGGCTGGAGTTCTTCCCATTCAAAAAAGGAAAAATGTTAGTAGCAACTGATTATGATGTTGCCTTAACACTTTTAAGTCTTCATCGCAGCATATCAGGTTATCTTCCAATGTTAGATTTGCCATCATCTCCCATTCCGAAGAAGATGAAATATAAATATGACAAGTACCAGAATGAAGTTTCACCTTCGCAAGTTTCCTCTCCTTTGGATCGCATCAAGGACATGGAGACAGGGCATGTTGACATGTCACAATTCATTAAGAGGGTGGAGGATCCGCAGGATAGCAATATGCAGCGGCTGTTGGACAGCCACATTCATTATGCATCTTCTTTTCCAGTGGCTGCCCTAGAACTTGAATTTGTTCTCGCTTGTGCCCATCACTTTGACAAGGAGATGAGAACCATTAGAAATGGTGATGGTGAGGCAATAATCCGCCTTGATGCGGATACTATTGAGAAGGTCTTCAGAATACCACCAACACTTGTTTAGATGGAAATTTCAAAGGATAGTGCAGCTGAGTACTATGTCAAGAGGGAAGAGGATTGCAAACGTCATAGTAACAGGTGGATTCATGAGCCACGAGCCGCCTTCACAAGATGGGCTAAGTTGTATCGTTGTGACTTTAAGTGGGAAATTGGAGACATCATTACTCTCCTCAGCAGGATGATGGGTCTTGAACACTCTAATGTTTTTGAGCCCTGGATGTATCAGTTTATCATGTTCATAAGGCAGTCACATCATATATCATGGGGAGAGATTATCAGTGATGCTTTGTGCGAGCAACTTGCAGCAGTCCCTATTACCATGAATTTCTACATGAATTCATACTTAGTGTATTTGGCAGCGTCACTCAGACATTTCCCTGGTCTTTCTACCAAGGGTGATCGCTCGCTTATACCTGTGTGGGAATATTATGATAAGCTGCCTTTGAGACCTAATAGATTACATTTCAGAAGAGTTCAAGATGCATTCTTTGGTTACTTCATGTGCCAGTTTGACAAAACTCTAAAGAACATAAGGGTGTCAGATGAAGCATGGGAAAGAGTCAATGAGTATGGGTGCTTGTTTCTCCAATTCCCAACTTTCACTTATGTGAGAGTCGGATGCTACAGTGGGCAGCCATACATGCTCCCTAGATACCCGACCGATAAGATCATTCTTATGGAGTTGGGAAGACAAATCATGGCTGTGCACGCTCATCAATCTGTCAGACATAAGGTCGGAATGGGGATTTCTACAACAAACCCATTGAAAATTGGCCGGTATTCTCTTGTCACATCCGTCAAAGCCAAAGCTATGGAGATTGAGATGCAAGAGATTAAACTCAAAAGGTTTAAGTCCAGGGCAGATTTTGATTACCGGGGTATGAAGGAAAAGATCAAAAAGTCCTTCGTGCACGTGCATCGTATTGAGGATATCTGGGTAGATCTTCGTACGGAAATGGAGGTTCTCAAGATGGACTACTGTAGGCTTACTGTTGAGCAGGTTATTGATCTGAACCTAGTGGACATTCCGCAAGGAATGATTGATGATGGGAATGTGCTCGATCTAGAGTATGTCTCACGAAGAGTTGAAGAAGCATCACTTCCTTTAATCCAATGGTTGCATAAAGAATGCACGTCCATTCTTGAAAGATTTTATCCTATCTTAGCTAACACCAACACTTGGCTCAAAGGTAATGGTGTTAGACTCATCAAGATCAAGGTTGGGAAAGAAGATGACTCTATGGGGCCTCTTGGACGTAAGTCTGAGATTCAAATTGACAACAAGGAAGGTGCATCATCTTCAGGCACTAGGATCAAATTGCGGGTTAGTCGGGCAATAGTGCTTCCTCCTGAGGAGGCGACAGTTCGTGGAAAGGAAAAGTCTCGGCTTCATGTTCATGTGATCGATTCTGATAATCCAAAAGAAGGACAACAATCAGATGATGCTCCTAAGTCACTAGATTTAGACTCACCTGATGAGATTCCTTACTCAGTTTCCATGGAGATGCCTCTTTCTCCTCCGGACATAATAGTGGAAGAGTCTCCTCAGAATGCCATTCCTATTTCAGCAGTTGAGCTGCCTCTTGATCATCAACAAGAGAGTTTGCTGGAAATTCCTAAGGATACTCTTGCATGTATCCATTTGTCAGAGATTGATACCTCTACTTCTGGCTTTGAAGAATTTATGAGGCAATCTTCATGCCCTTTGGTTACTAAGCAAACCATGGTCACCATCCAAACAGATACTCCTCCCAGGGTGACCACGATTGTTCAAACAGAAACTGCTTCTCCTTCACCTTCAGCAGCTACTAGAGGAGAACTAGTTGTTTTACCTCCATGACTTAGTTCTTTTACCCCAAAGAGGAAGAAGCAGGAAATCTTTTCTGATGTCTTTGATTATGAGCAACTCAAGCAGTCTAGGCCCAAGGTTGCTAAAAAGGCCAAGACAATCTCAAGAGTAACTGTTGACAGCAATAAGATGAAAGTGGCAGAAATTGTTGAGCCCCTTGCGGATAAGCCATGTGAAGAAATGCAAGCTGCTGATTACAGGGTTACAAGGATAGAATTGGGTAAACAAATGCATGAAGTGGTCAAACATGATGCCCAACAATCCATAGCCTCACTAGTTCAATGGTATGATGCACTTCTAGCAAAGAAAGACAAGCTAGAAGAGGAGAATAGGCAACTTGTTGCAGTTGCTCATAAAATTACAAAACCTGCTGGTGAAGGGAGTAATCCTAAAAGTTCTTCCGATTCACAAGAATCAATTTGGGGAGTTGAAAGAGCTGCTCAGAAAGTACAAGCGTTGGATTGTTGGGTGGATCAACTTCATGATCTGTGTGCACAAGTGCTGAAAGACATTTTCCAAATGATGTCTAACTTGGAGACCATTGAAGAAAAATTGAATCACGCTTTCGAGACTTTCAAACAGAATTTGGAAAGGGTTGAAGGTAGTTTGACAATTTGGCGCACAATGCCCCAAGAATAGTTGAGTGTTCTTCAGGAGCATGCCATTATTCCTTCCAGGGTCATGTACTTGGAATTTGAAGAACTTCTGGAGAATAAAGCCCTTGTTCTCAAATCCCTCATTGAGGAGATTGATGATGCAATGAGATTGCGAGTTGAAGTATTCCAAGGTGTTGTTTCCCACTATGAGAAGGCCTCTTGCAACATAATGAGTCAGAATGGAGAGTTGATACCAGAAGAAGAAGTGCTCGTAGATCTACAGATGAGGATTCATAATGAATGGAGGAGCGAACAATTTTCAGCTAGCATGTTATTTACAATCATAGGAGCATTATGTAGGATAGGGTTTGACTCAACATACCAGAATTATTAATGTAACGCAATTACTTGGGGAAAAAGATGAAAGAATAAAAAATTGTTGCTTTTCCATCTAGCATGTATGCCTTTCAGAACGTGCCCCTCGTGGCCTATGAGGTCTAGGGGCAACACCCCTCGTGGGGTTCAGGGGAAAAACCCCTCATGTATTCCGTATTGCAATACAAGGTGGGGCTGCAGGATGGAGCCCTTGCCACCAAGCCCAATTTAAAGCCTTTGAGACCACACAAACATTTATGGCACATGCCATTTTTCATAATTTTATTGCTTTTAACCAACCTTCATAAGTCCTTCAAACGCTTCAAAAAATGCTTGAATTTCATGCATTACATTCTTACATTTTCAAATTTTTATTCTTTTTTCTTATAAATGCATAATCCTCCTCACGATCTTCCTTGGTAGTGTTTGGTTGGGACCTTCCCATTGGAGGTGCCTACCCTAACTATAAAGCAAACAATGTTTGCTTGGGGTGGGCTTAACTAGAATAGGGTTCACTCCTCTATCAATCATTTTCAAAGTATTTTCTACACAGAAAGTTATCGAGGGTGCGCAAATGATTGTCGTAATTAGGGGACACTTAACATAATGACCCTTTTAAGGAGTGTGGCATGTGACGTACAAATGTTGATTCACATCTTGATAGGAAATAGAAGCATTGCACCTTTCTTTGTGGTTGTGAAGTGGGAGAAGGAGAATTGAGGTGTGTACCTTGAAATTGTACAACAAGTGCACTTTTTGAGCTCTCAAAGGAAACTTTACTCATATTCTCTTGTCACTGTTCCTTTTGCAACAAGTATGAATGACCTTGTCAAAAGTCTCAGTCTAACTTTTTGCCAGGAAGTTTAGAAATTCCACAAAACTACATAAAAGGATGATAGATTGTCCATGATTAGAGCAACCATAACTTCCTCATCCATTGGTTTGTTGATCGCGATGAGTTGATCCCTAAGATCTTTGATTTTTAGAAGATGCTTTGATTAAGATCCCTCCTCAAGCATTTTAGTAGAAATTAATAAATTTTTCAAATATAAGATTGCTTTTCTTAGAGTCTTGATATTCATTTTTCATATTAACCCATAGGGTATGTGTAGATGTAAGTTATTGGCCATGGAAGCATTGTACCTTGTGTGAGAATTTGCCAAGATCTAGAGTCCAATTGATAGCACAAACAAGAGAGAACAAAATATGTGACAAGAATAAATTGTATTCCTATCAAGATGCAAAATACCCTACTAACTGAGTTGATTGATTGGATTTGATTATTACATACAATGTAAATGAGCCTGCTTATAAAGGCAAGGCATGAGAGCACACAATCATGACATGTGGCTCAATGAGATACAAGGGTATTCAATCCAATTTCTATAAAAAAAAAACATGTTTAGATTAAAAACTTTATTAATAATAATAAAGAAAAATATAATTTTTCAATATTAAAAAACTTAATAAAGAAAAAAAACATTATTAAAAAGATTCTATTCAAAAAACTGTTTTTAATAAAATTTTAATTAATTTAAAAGATTTTTAAATTTTTTTTTTAAAACACCATATATTAAAAAAGTTCTAATTAAAAAAACTTATTTTAAAAAAATATTTAAAGCCCTTGTATGAATATGTTTTGATTTTGATTTTTAATTTAATAATTTTTTTTTAAAATTAAAAAAACGAAAATATTAAAAAATAACCTGTACCTAACTAATGATGACTGGACCTACATTTGTGACCATACCAGCGACCAAGGGAGGGGTTTTTTTCAACTTGGAGTGACGAAGGCCGATTTGCACAAATGGATAGGCGATCTTGGGGTTTTTGGGCCTTCTAAGCACGATGGCGGTGGCGGATTTGACCCAAAGCACTCCAAAATTGCAGATCGCTCTTGAGATAGGTCATCAACCTCCACCTTCAAATGGCTCTAGATTTGGCCTCCGGTGTCAGATTTGGACAAAACAAAAGGCGATTCTGACTTTCTCGAACCTCCTCAATCTAATGGTAACCTTAGATTCGACCCAACAAGCTCCAATAATAACCTGCAATAGAAAGCTCCAAGATTCAAAACCCCAAATTACATCAAATTTTTCTCAAATGGCAAACCAATGGCACTCCGATGGCTTTGATACCATGAGAGAATTTGCCAAGATCTAGAGTCCAATTGATAGCACAAACAAGAGAGAACAAAATATGTGACAAGAATAAACTGTATTCCTTTCAAGATGCAAAATACCCTACTAACTAAGTTGATTGATTGGATTTGATTATTATGTACAATGCAATTGAGGAGTCTTATAAAGGCAAGGCATGAGAGCACACAATCACGACATGTGGCTTAATGAGATACAAGGGTAGGTAGCGGTAGATAGGAGAAATAATAAAGTATTCCACAAGAGGTGGATCACCCACCGAAGGTGGAATGTAACAACGAGATAAGACCACAAAAGGTGGAATTTCTCGTACAACCATCTTCCCTATGTGTACACTTCCCTAAGTGTCTCATATGCAAACTACTATGAAATGCATTACCCTAAGTCAACTTAAGTAAAGTGTAATTATGAGACATAATTTACACCAACACCTTTCTTTGTGGTTGTGAAGTGAGAGGAGAATTGAGGTGTGTACCCTAAAATTGTGTAGTAAGTGCTCTTTCTGAACTCCTAGAAAAAATTTTATTGGTATTCTTTTGTTGATTTGTTGATGTTCCTTTTGCAACAATTTTGAACTAGCCTTGTCAAAGGTCAAAGTCTAGATTTTTGCCAACGAGTGTAGAGATTCTACAAAAGTCTCCTAGGAAGTTGATAAGTTGTTGATGATTTTAACAATCGCAAATTTCTCATCCATCGGTTTTTTGACCATGGTGAGCTAATCCTCATCCCTCATGCAATTGAGTAGAAAATAACAAATTCTTCAAATATAGGATATAGCTTTTCTCGAAGTCTTGGTAATCATCTTTCAAACTATTCCATAGGGTATGTCTAGATGTAACACTTCAAACTTCAAAAACTAAATCATAGAAGATTGACAACTTGAGAATTGTGACATTTATCAAAGTCACTTGGATGGATAGTAGGCCTAGATTTAGTGTCTAATAGAATTCTATCACATTCTCAATTGTCAATGATAGCTAGTATCTTGTGACTTTGGTTATTATAATTTTCCCCAATGTGTATTTGGGCCTCTGTAATACTAGATTCTATGTATTTGCCATTTTCCAAGCAACCCCAAAAATAAAACTTTTCTTGAAAGTTTTCAAACCTTGTCAAACCCCTTTGATTTGGCCTAGAAAACATCTATGTTGATTTCAGAAAACAAAAAAGTAAGTTGTTTGAGAAAGAAAAAATTGATCTTGAAAAGTTTTTCAACCCTGCTAACAATATTTGTAATTTGACCTAGAAAATAAATTTTTTGGAACTTTAATCCTCTTAAGCCAAGTCTATTTAGACTTAAAATCCCTTTACTTTTCATTAACAAGGTTTGGATTTTTGCAAGATATTTTTTGAATTCCTTTTTTAGAACTTGACCTAGAAAATTAGAAAATTTCTTGAAACTTTTCAAAAAATATTTGAAAAACTCCCAAAAAGAAATTGAATGTAGATACAAAATAGAAATACCTAAGATTGACTATAAATGCCCAAAAATTGCAACTATGTGTTTGTTTTCTAGTGTGCCCTACCTCTAGCTGTAAAAATTCACAAATTTTGTAACTTGTGACCTTTGTGAATACCATGAAATTCTTTTCCTATTCGGCATGACCTTGTCTTAGTACTTTTGGACTAGTAAAGATTGTGCATCCTAGTTGCAACTAATTTGCACTTTGCTGCTCATGTTTATCTGCAAATTTTGGCCTCTTTTCTGCCTACGCAATTTTACAATGGCTTGTCCCCCAGAGGTTAATCATATCATTGTTGGGTATTCTAGTTTTAATGTCAAGATATATTTGCATTAGTGTTGTTTGAGAAAGCGTATGGATATGGTGAAGCCAAAGGCAGAGATGATTCCCAATTGAAGCAATTCATTATTCAATCAAAGATTGCGCACTTTGAAAGCAATCTTTGAGGAATTTGGCAACACAAATCATTGACTTATTATCAAAGTTATCTAGAGAATCCACAACTATCTTCAACATTGGGGCAAAAGTGAAAACACAATTTTGATATCCATTGTGTGTATATTTGCAGAAGACATCAACATCTCACTTGCTCTTTCCTGCAATCACCTTTGCTGCCACTTTTTTGGTGCCAATTACTTCTTCAATGGGAAAGGTATCTTCAACATTTCTCTTCTCAATCTCATGATGAAATCCTCTACTTGGGGGAAATCCCAAAGGTATAACATCTAACACCAGGCTATGCTAATCCAAAATAGACCAGATACCATCATGATCAAGTGTCTCACCTATGAATGAAGTTGTGGTTGTGATCAATTGGTGCTCGGTTCACTTGGCCAAGTCAAAGTACTACCTCTTTGTCCTTAGATTTCAACTACACAGCGATCTCTCCCATACCATAGAGGTGATCACCCCCTGTGTTTACCTAATGTGATGACAAGCTGCTGTGCCTTTGTGGTGCAAGGAATGGTGAAGCCAACTCATAGTATGTCACCCTTTGTGAATTCTCCTTCATACACCCAAGGGTGGAAAACTTGTTTGTAGCTTGATTCCAAAAATACTACACCATACTTGGTCATAAATTCTTGAATATCAAAATGACATCTATTTTGCTTACCACCTTTCAGTACCAAGAATCTCATTGTCTTGACAACTATGAGTATCTCCATTAGGCAATAATCCATTACTTTATCTTCAAGTGTAGGACTTGGATCCAAGGAGTGATGTATGCACCGTTAGCATTGATCCTTTACAACTTTGTTAGAATTCATAACATATCTTATATGATTCTTCATAAGATTTCTTTCTATCCAAATGATGGAATGAAGAATTCACAAGATATAGTGATATTGATCTCATAAAAGCCTTTATCCTTGTTGTACCTCAAATGATCACTTGGATCCAAATTCAAGAATAATTTTGAACTTGAATCAAAGAATCTATGTGCCCTATTGTGAAAGTTGTATCCTTCATCCTACCACTCCTTTTAGAATGCCTTCCATAATGAAAAAAATCTTGTAATGACATAGTAGGGAGCGATACATCTGAAGTATTTGCCGAAATAGAAATTGTTGAGTTATCCCCAACACTTCCATCCTTGTAGTCGTGACTTTAAATTCCTGAGTTTGGATCAATCAAAATATTCTCCTCAATTGCATGCTCATCCACATAGCTATAAAATTCAATCACATATGGCAATGACCCATCCTTTGGAAGATCGATGGATGTTTCATGATTTGGTGCATCTTCCTCCATCTTGGGCTCTTCGCATCCAACAAGTGATGTATTTTACATTTTGACTTCCAATATTTGCAGACATATGCAATCATTAGAAGTTAATAAAACACCTCCTAACAAAAGATCTATAAAATAGGCTAATGAGGCTCCTACATGAATCGAGAGACCATGCCTACAACATATGAAATGTTAGGTCTTGTGTGAGACAAGTATATGAGACTTCCAACAAGATTTTGATACAAAGTGCCATCCACTAGAGGTGAAGAACACTTAGCCTCAAGTTTGATCCCAGACAAAAATGGAGTCAGTGTAGGCTTACGGTTAGCCATGCAAAATCGAGAGAGCATATCAAGAGCGTGCTTAGGCCATGCAAGGAATATACTGATGAGTGGGTGATCTTAATCCCAAAGAAGTAGTTCAAAAGGCCCAAGTTTGACATCAAGAAACGATCATCAAGGGCAGTTTTCACTGTGTGAATGGTGGATGAGTGATCACTCAACAAGTCATCAACATAGAGAACCAAAAAAGTAAGAGTATCATCTTGCTGCAAAATGTGTAGACATTTGGATCAGAATGGAAATGAGTGAATTCAATTATTAGAAGGAAGGAGTCTGTTGTGCGTTGCACACCCATCCCCGTCTTTTTAGACGGGCACCCCCTCCTGTAGCCTGCCCGTGAGAGAGGAGGAGAGAAGGGCCGATCAAAATACCAAATCCAACCCCACTGAAGGTGCTTAAAGTTTAAAAAACAATGCAAATACAATGAGCTCGGGTTTTCAAAATCTCAAGCAAACTGAAAATGTCTAAGTCTAAGGTATTTTAAGAGCAAAACAAATGGAACAAAGCTGAAGATTATCTTGAAAATGAAAGTGCCCATAGCGTTCAGAATCAAAGCGAATAATAAGTTCGAACCTTTTTTTGAAATCGTGCCTTTCCATCACCTTCAAAACTACTGTCTTCACTTCATCAATGAAAAGGCTAACGAAAAGACCGGTGAAAATCCAGAAGTCATAGGCAAAGTAAAAATCGAAGCAAAGCACATAAAGCCAAGGCGTAAACCAAAGCTATTAATGGATTGAAATTCATAAAGCAAACTCGGGCGTTTAAAAAAGAGAACAGTGTTTTCGACTCATAAAGCCCGATGGAAACCCCGTGAAATATAAGTTTGAAACAAGTCAGAGATCCCTTTTTTTAATTGCGCCTCATAAGGCTGATAGAAAAGACCGATAATAATATTGGGCTTGGGCGTTCCTTTTTTTTAAAGGAAATCATTTGTTTTTAATCACTCTTCTAGGTCCAATAAAAAACACCGAAAGGTGTCAAAACAAAAAAGATATATATATCGGGCTTAAGCGAATTAAATATATTTCGGTTTTTTTTTTTAAGAAGAGAGAGTGCTAGTCAAAGCCAAGTCATTTTTTTCGAGTCACCTATCAAACGCTGATGGAAATACTGAATTCTCTATTTCAAAAGGCTTTAAAACGCATAAACTCAAAATGCAATAACGAGTCACAATAGATATAAAGCTCAGGCTCAAACGAAATAAAGGGCGAAGTTAAATATCATTCCTGTTACACCTAAAAGTGCCAAAAAATATCCTGAACTTGCCAACAAGATAATAAGAAAGGATCAAGAATAATAAGTGAAATTCAATTTTCTTTTAAAAAGACAAAAGCTCTTGAAAGTGTCTTACAAAATACCAAATTGAAGAAAACCTGGACAACACAGAGATTGTATAGCAAAAGAAAAGACGAAGATCATTATTCAATTTCCTGAAAGTTTCACCAAACTTTGTTTCGAGCACTTATATCTAATTTTAAATCAACTTTTGCAAATGAGTGTCTTTTTACCAACCTTCGCAACACCAAAGTCTCCAAGTGGTTGAAGGTCAGGATTTATAACCAGAGGCAAATTTGTGGCCCCACAATATTTAACTCAGTATATTGACTCTGCTCATTTAAACAATTTACGATAATTGATTCTAATCAAGCTTGTCATTACAGGTCAATAACACAAAGGAGGCCAACTGGAGACGCTTGGGATAAAGCGGACTCTACAACACTACCGTTTGAAACACCAACTGGCCCAAAGGATGAATTTCACGCTAGCAGGAGACGTCCACAAGAAGAACCCAAGAACACAGTGACAAAACACAGAATGCTACAAGACGTGCAAAACCATAAATGCACAACTGTAAATAACAACAAATTGAATTTGACCAACTAAGGACTTTATTGTAAAAATGACTACTTGTGCCCGAATAACAACAAATTGAATTTGACCTGATTTGCAAAGTTGATTGAAAATAGTTGGAGGTAGCTAAAGAAGTGGTTGAAAATAGTTGGGAAGTTATAAGAGTTACTAGGTATGGGTTAAAGCTATCAAGCTTCTAGAAGGTAGATCAGAGCCATTGGATGGATTAAATCCTGGCCACTAGTTCAAAATGTAAAATCTATAAAAGGTCAGTGCCTCTCTCTTTGTAAGGGGTTAGAAGGTTAGATTTTTATAGCTAGACAGTTTGCAGATTAGGAGTAGAAGTAGAATAGAGTAGAAGTTGTTGAACAAAAAATTGTTGTAATGGTAGTTGAAACAAATAAATAAACATTGAAGTATGGTGTTTGCCATTTTGTTCTCTTCATCTGGTTAGTTAGAGTTCAATGATTATAATGGTGAAATTTGAGGGTATTTGATTTGATTTCAAGTTCATATCGTTGGAGGGCTTGTTGATTGTAGGTCTCTGTGTATGGTTAGTCTGAAGTTGAACCCTATTATTGTTGTTAGTTCAACTGTGGGTATTTTTCTCAAGTTGCGCCAGAATTGGGTGCCTGAATGAATATCCATAGTGTGAAAATCCTTTTATCCCTTGGAGCTTGCACTATTCTTGTGGGGTTGTGAGTATATCTCTGGCTAAGCAAGAGTTTGTTTATGTGAAATCTATCTACCTGCAACACTAATTGTTACTATCATTGTCCTTAGGTTTTCTAAACCCTATCCCTTTTGCTTTTATTTTCCCCAGTTCGAGAACCAAGGCATCGTCAAATGTAGACCAGCTTGTTGTATCCGTAAGTCCCCTCATATTTACCAGCAAAACACATCACTACTGAGTTATTCTCGTAGTCAAGACCTGACAGTAAAAACCTTGCAATTGTTTTCTTATGATCGTCCTTGGTAGCATTAGAAACTTCCTTACTCGAGAGAATGTGATAATCTTGATATTCTATTGTGTTGACAAAAAAGAGTAGTAGTACTTTTCCCACGTCAACAGAGTCCATCTTGGCATACCAAACTCGAGGGGCCTATTTGAGGCCATAGAGAGACTTCCAAAAATGACAAGTGAAAGATCCTGAATGAATCCTTGTGGTTGCTCCATGTATATCTCCTCCTAAAGGTCATTGTGAAGAAAAGTACTCTTTACATCCATTTGATGAATTTCCCATTCGTGAGCTGCAGCAATAGCAAGAACAAGTTGGATGGAATCCATTTTGGCGACTGGTGCAAAAGTCTCAGAGTAGCCAATCCCAAGAACTTGGAAGAGTCCTTTAGCAACCAATCGAGCCTTATATTATCAATGGATACATTTGAAGCAAATTTTGCATGATAGATCCACTTGCATTGAACAAGTTTTATTCCCTTAGGAAGAGGGACAAGATCCTAAGTGTGGTTCCTTTCCAACGAACTGAACTCTTCCCACATAGTTGCATCCAACTCAGGGATACTTACAACTTCTTGAGAGGACTGTGGATTAGAAGTTGAAGCAATGAAGAGATGTGGAGCCTGCTAAAACTATGACCTTGTTCTTCTTGCATTTGAAGGATCACCAACCCAATCACCTGCTGACTCTACTGTTTGATGAACCCAATGAGGCCTTGAGACTAGAGTATTTGGAGGAGAATCATCATTCTTTGAATGATGACTTAGGGAGGCATGTGAATCCTCATCATCACTGTCACCATTTGAAGTGGAGAAAGAAGACTTAGATCAAAAGCAAGAGGATTAAGATCCTTAGAAGAACTATCATCATGATGCAATGTCTCCAAAGTGATAGTGGATGGAGAAGTATGAGAAGAAGAGCTAGCATGAGTCTCCTCAAAATGAACACTTCTCAATGAACAACTCATGAGTAGTAGGATCAAGAAGCCTGTAGCATTTGCATCGTCTGGGTATCTAGCAAATATGAAAGGCTTACTTTGCAGATCCATGGCCGTGCATTTCTCTATTGGAATGTGGGCCCATGCATGATAACCAAACACTCAAAATTGCTGAGGGTTTTCGACCAGTCCAAGCTTCAAAGGGAGTTAACCCCCTTCACAGCTTTGTGAGGTACTTGGTTCTTGATATAACACACACATAGAGTTAATGGCTTCTGCCCAGTTTGGTGGTGACTAAGATTTGGAGTGTATCATATAGTTGGCCATTTCTTTCGGGGACTGATTTTTTTGTTCTACAACTCCATTTTGTTTAGGATTGTAGGGAATTGTATACTGCAGGTCAATGACCTCAGAGACACAAAATTGTTCAAACTTGTTGACATAATCCCCTATTATCTATATGCAAAATTTTGATAGATTTATCAAATTGTTTCTCTACAAATGGTTTGAATCCAAGAATGAATTGAAGTCTTCAAATTTTTATTTGAGAAAATAATACAAAGGTTTATTTGGGAAAATCATCAATAAATGTTAAAACATATCAGGTTCTACTGAAAGATGGATGTGGAAATGGTCCAACCATATGACTGTGTACCAACTCCAAAAGCTGTGAAGTTCTCCAAGCTTTTCCTTTGTCAAATTTCTCCTTTGGATGTTCGCTAAGAATGCATCCCTGACAAACACCATTCTGAAAGCTAACATGAGGCAATTATATAACCATGTCATGGTGATTGAGCTGCTGCAAGTAGCGGTAGTTTGAGCGACCATACTATTGACACCACAAATTACTCACTTCATTAGGACTGAGTAAAACAGATGGAGTATCAAGAACAAAATGAGAAAACATATAAAGTTGTGCTGATAATTTGCTCTCCCACCTGCAATTGTAGAATCATTGTTCAACTCACAAATGCCCACTGATTTAGTAGAGAACTCAATTTTCTTGCTTGGACATGTGTGAGTGATCTAATATATTCATAGGAGATTAGTTGATAATAAGGGCACACTTAGAACATCATGGAATGTGCCATCCCCCACATGAACAAACCCTTTCCCACACACCTCAACAGAAATGTCATCACGCATGAAAATAGAAGGCATGGAACATGGCTCAAAAGGTGCAAGTTCATCTTTTGATGAAGCCATGTGGTGTGAGGCAACTGAATCAAGAACCCAAGTGGATGGTAGTGAAGGAAACACTACAAGGGCCTAGCCCATTCTTTTCCCCTTGTTTTCTTTAGCCTTGTTATACCCCTCACTTGAAATTTGTTTTACCAATTCAAGAACACTGATATTATTCTTTTCAAGAATGTGTGTCAAGTGATCAATTTGTTTCTTCAAACATATTTTTGCTTAGGCTTGCCACAATTAGAAGATTGGGTCTCATTGGCAGCTGGTTTTTGATCCTTCTTCTCATTGCTATTCTTTTGTTTCTTATCCTTATTGTTACTACTTTGTGCTTTTTGTTCTTTTGTGTCTTGGTTCACAACCAAGACATGTGACTTAGAGAATTTAGACATGCTCATCTAGATTGGAGAGAAATACTAAAATCATCTAAGAATGGCATGGTAAATTGAGTCCCAAGTGCACCCTCAGTAGCATAGAAGGTAGAAACAAATATAGAATATTCAGAACATAGCTTAGAGAGAATGCTAAGAATCAATTGTTCATCTTTCTTTTCAATTCGACATTGTTTTCACTGTAGCCTTACTAATTTCAATTTTGTTAAGAAATCCTAGATTGTGTTAAAATTGCCCAGATTTAGACTTATGAGTTCATTTTCCAACATTGACCCCTCATTGAATCTTGAGTTCCAAATAGAGTTTCCAACTTTGTCTAGATTTCGTTAGGAGTACTCAAGGAATCAATATGAAAGAGTAAATCAAGAGAAACGGACAAACACAAAGTTTTGTATGCTTCATCACATCTGTCAAACCACTTAGGCTTTTTTGTATCTAATGCAAGTTTAATTTCCAATCCTATTGTTATAGTATGCAAACTAGATTTTCTTAAGTAGATTGCCATGCATGATTTCCACTCGAAATAGTTATAAGGAGTTAGAATGAGAATTGTTGTTTGATCCATGATGCAAAAATGTAGAAAAAATTGCGGAAAGTAAGAAAACACAAGCACACCAATACACCTTCACCTTTTTCACTAGTCTCAAAAATCATGCCTCCCCCAAATATTACAATGTTGACACATTATAATATAGTGCAATTACAAAGCTTTTCCCAAATTACAATAGTGTCAAGGCCCACAATGGCTAAAAGTACAACACCTAACACAAATCTTAGAAAAATTAGCTATGTAGCTGTGCTTAGCACCGACTTCAACTTAAAATATTTGTAAAGAATGATAAAAAAATTGATCAAGCCCAACATGGATGGAAAGTTCTCATCTTCAGCTTTCCAATGATATCTTGTTTGCTGAAATTCGACACCTGAGGGAAAATATATGAACTTTTGAAAAACTGAATTTGTCTTGTAGGAATTGTTTTATAAGCAAAAAAGGGTTTTTTTAATTTGATTTTTGAAAAATCTATTCACTCTATGTAGATTAATAGAAACCTAGAAATATTTTGATGCTACAAACAAAACCTAGAAAGCATTTTTCTTTCTAGCAAGTAGAAGATGAAAAAACAAAGTAAATTTAACCTTAATCTTGTTGAAAAATGGATGTAGGATGCCTTTTTGGACCCTTTTTTTTGCCAGATCTGCTTAGTATCTGCAAAATCTAACAGATATCTAGGTGGGTTTTTGACCCTTGTAACGAAATCCTTAGGAGCAAAACCCATAAATCGTTTTTCTATTTGACTCGCAAAAGACACAAATCTAATGCAAAAAAAATCAAGTCCAATCTTTCTTTGAATATTTGCAGTCTTCTTTTGGTGAAGTGAAAACTAAATATGAATTCCTTCAGCCTTCTGAATGTTATGGAACACTTGAAAATGCCACTAGGATTACTTGAATGTTGCAAACACCCAATTTTACAAAATATTGCACAAAATTACCCGAGTTAAAATTTTCCCTCAAAATTTTGTGATTTTCTAGTTCATATGAAAATGCAAGAAACCTGCAGAAAACTTATTAGGAAACCTGCAGAAAACTTATTAGGACCACCCTTCCTCAAATAGTCAAATAAGGAAACTAAAATCTATTCTTACACTAGAATTGAAATGATAAATGATTGAATTATTAAACAAAGGAGACTAAACTCCTTAAATAGAGAGTACAAACAATGTTTCTATAAAAGAAATGATCGAGAATGAAAGACAAACATGAAACTTCCTAAAACTAACTAGATGACGAAAGACAAAAATGAAACTTCCTAAAAAGAAACCAAACAACTAAGTTGACCATTATAGCAATATTACAATATTAGTTTAATACCCTCCCTTAATGGTCATTCTACATTTTTGCTAACTACCATATAGAATACTTGGCATAATCTGCAGGTCATTTGGCCATGAATGCATAGAAGGCTGCTCCCTTCTCTAAATGCTCTGCAACATGAACCTACTACTAAGACCCTCCCTGTTTGTACTTTCGATTAACAAATTGCTTTCTGCAGAACTTCATATGACCAAGAAATAGAAACCATCCCTCCAACATGATGTTGGGTAATGAAGCCTTTCCTCTTGCTATCCTTCAGTAGCAGGAGGAAAGGCTTCATTAAGCTGCTGATAATCAAAGACATCGGGAGAAATTTCCTTCTTCTTTCTCTTGGGAGTGAAAGAATTGAGCCATGGAGGTAAAGCCATTAGCTCTCCTTCAGTAGCAATTGAAAGTAGAGGAGAAGTAGTTTCTGTTTGAACAACCATGGTCATCTTGGGGGAAGTATCTGTCTGGATGGCAACCATGGCTTGCTCGGTAACCAAGGGACATGAAGATTGTCTCATAAACTCCTCAAAGCCGGAAGTAGAGGTATCAATTTTTGACAAATGAATACATGCAGGAGTATCCTCGAAGATTTCCAGCAAACTCTCTTGTTGATAATCAAGAGGTGGCTCAACTGCTGAAATGAGAATGGCGTTCTGAGGAGACTCATCTACTACTATAGGAACATCATGAATTGTGGAAGAAGCATCCACATCTGTGTCAGGAGGAGATAAAGGTAGTGTTGTGGTGTTTTCACACATCGCCCCATTGCAAATGGAGACCCCCTACTTTTTAGGCCCTTTCGGTCTTTTGGCTTTGTTTTTTGGTTTTTTTCGCAGCAGTCTTGTCAGTCTCTCTGCTTTGCAAGTGTTTGGGGGTCATATTGATTAAGTCTGCTTTTCGTTTGAGCAAATTTGGTTAGGTCTAGGACTCATTTCGTCAATTTTAGGGTTTTTGCCTTCAGTCCTAGATTTTAGGGGTTTCTTTTAGGGTTTTGGAAAAACTGAACATACGACTAGAATCAGGACCCTCAAGGAACCTCCCAGTAAAATTTGAGCCAAAACGGAGCAACTTTCTATTTTTAGAAAGTTCCTATTTTTTAGGGATTTTACACTGTCTCGGAATGTCGTCATTTTGCCAAACATAAAACTTACTATTTTTAGTAAGTTTCTATTTATAGTAAGTCATTCCTGTATCCTGTCTAGGGGTCTAACACTGACACTTTAAAGGTTTCTATTTTTGGAAAGTTTGTTATGAGAGGACCATTCGGGCAAGGTGACAAAGATTAGGCATTCGCAACTATTTCTAATTCCAGAAAGTCAGAAAGCAGACAGAGAAAGCCAGAAGATGGTTGAGTGCTAGAAGCCCACTCTTGAAATGGAAAGCTTGGGAAATTTCTCTTTGTTTGGAAAAATCATCCCAAATTCTTATATGGTAGCCTGATCCAGAAGGGGCTCAAAATCCATCCCAGTCCGGAGGAAGCATGGAAAGGCAAAATTCCGCCCAAGATGAAGGATAGGCGCCAAAATCAAGGAGGCATGGAGGATTCACAAATTCACTGAATCCTCCACCAAGGCAAAATTCCACCCTAGGCCATAGCTGGGTACCAAAATGAAGGAGGCATGGAGGATTCACAATTTTCATTGAATCCTCCACCAATGCAAAATTCTGCCCAAGATGAAGGATAGGCGCCAAAATCAAGGAGTCATGGAGGATTCACAAATTCACTGAATCCTCCACCAAGGCAAAATTCCGCCCAAGATGAAGGACATGTGCCAAAATGAAGGAGGCATGGAGGATTCACAAATTTCATTAAATCCTCCACCAAGTCCAAATTTCGCCCTACTCTTCAGCTGGGCGCCAAAATGAAGGAGGCATGGAGGATTCACAAATTTCATTGAATCCTCCACCAATGCAAAATTCCACCCCTCTCTAGCTGGGCGCCAAAATCAAGAAGTCATGGAGGATTCACAAAATTGATGAAATTCCCTCTCCAGTGAAAATCCACGCCTAGGATTGAAAATTCAGAAAATCTTCTAAGGTATGGAAAGTCAAAGGGTCAAGGAGGAATCGAAAGTAAAAATCCCCTCAGGCAAATTTTTGAAATTTCTGTTTTTAGACACCGAATCTGTTCAGAATGTGGAAAATTTTATAGATTCGGAATCGTGGTGAATTCTCTCTCTCCTGGACTTGTATCCTAAATTTTATTAAATTTTCTAAAAAATAGATGTGAAAATTGGTCGAAAAGCCAAAGAGCACAAAAATTCTCTCCTCAGGAAAGAATTGCGCCCAAGAAGAAGAAATTCTAGGGAAGTGAAAAAACTTGACTAAGTGATGGAAATTCCTTCCTTCGGGATAGAATTCCAAGAAAGGTGAAAAATTGACTAAGCGTTTGAAATTTTTTCCTTCAGGACATAGTTCTTGGAAATCATGAAAATTGGCTAAGGCATGAAGAATTTCCTTCCTCAGGGGTAAGGAACAAATTTCTTTCCAAAGGAGAATTCCTTCACAACATGAATTCCATGTCGGGATGAATTGAAGGTGGAAAAAACAATTTCTAAGGCAAGGAAGAAATCAAGGATGAATTGAACAAGAAATTTCCCCCCCAGGGAAAAAATTGAAAAATCCATTCTCGGGCATCAAGAATCATCCGAATTTGAAAATGATGGTAGACTTGGAGTAGTGAGGGAATTTTCTCTCTCTTGGACCGTGGAACCTTAATTTGTGGAAAATTCCTAAAAAATAGGAGATGGTGGAAAATCATTAAAAATCTCCTCCAGAGCAAGGAAAGTTCGAGAAACTTCAAGAAAATTCTTCATGGATCAAATTCTTCTCTCCTGAAGTTTTCTCTCTCCAAGGTTTTCTTGCCAAGTGGCAGCCGAGTCAACGCACACTGAATTAATGAAGCATTCCTTCTGCATGCAGCCGTCACATTTATGGTATTATGGCAGATTCCTTCTGCATGCAGCCATCACGTTCAGGAGATGATGGTACATTTAGGGCATCATGGGCGATTTTTGCATGAGGGTACATTCATTGCACAGTGGGCACTTTTTAAATGTAATGGTTAACTAATGTTTTATGGGTGCCATTTTTGGCAGGATTGTAATTAATTGTATATGGGCTTTATGGGGTATTTATTACTGATTCCCACCTTGTTGCATCTTGAGTGGAAAATCTTTTGGGCAAACCCTAATTAGGGTTTTGCATGTAGCCAAGGCTTGAAGCCTATATAAAGGGGTGACCCGCCTCATTTGTAACAGGAGGGAGCTTTATATGAAATTGTTACGATAAGTTTTTGAGAAAATAATAGTGAAACATTGTTCTCTGATGGTGTCCACATAAGTTATTTTTTCAAAACTTGCATGGTTTCACCTTCTTCGCTTAGAGTAGAATTTTACTTTCTCAGTTGTTAGATAAAGTGCTTGGATTTCAATAGAGAATGTAATGGTGTTTGATGAATTTCCATGGTTCATACTTTTTGCATCTTGCTGATTGTAAGTTGTAGTGTAAAGTTAGTCTGAACCCCCAAATTTGTGCTAAGTTTGATTGTGAATGGTCGTTTGGATTGCGCCGTGTTGGGTATTCAAATGCACTTTCTCAATATGAAAATTCTTCAACATCCTCAGAAGATTGCACCGGTTCTTGCGGAGTTGTAGTTGATCTTGGCGAAGTAGAGCTTGGTTTATTTGGAATTTGTCCACAAAAGCACTATTCATTGTTATCACTGCCCTTAGGAGTAGATTTAGATCCTTCTAAACCCTTTCCCTTTTACTTTTAGTTTATTTTAGTCCGTTTGAAGTAGCAACATCGTAGAATTGCTATATCCAATGATGGAGTTCCAGCCACAACAAAGAAGTGAAAGAACGATGCAAACGTAAGGCCCCTTGGATTACTAGCAATCACATCAGCCAATTGAGTCACGTCCGTAGCATAAAAGAACCTTGGAGTCGATTGTTTGAACTTCTTGCAATCTTAGCATGCAATCGCACTTTGATCAAGAGAGAGTGAAGTGACCGTTAGGTAACTTTATTTTGTGTTCGACTCTGTCATAAAAAACACGTCAATAGGTAGCTCCATGGGGATTGAGGAAGGGACCTCATGAGGTGACTCTGAAGTTGGTGACTTAGGAGCATCATTTGAATGTTGTTCTTCCTCTGGATTTTCAAGATCAATCACATGAATATGAAGCTGGGATTTTTCCTTCTCACGAACTGTCTCCTCCTCAGGAGGAAGTACCATTGCCCGACTCACTCGCAACTTATTTCTAGTGCCTTAAGATGATTCACCTTCCTTGTTATCTATCTAAATCTTGGACCTGCGACCAAGGGGTCCTGTAGAGTCATCTTCCTTACCAATTTTGATCTTGATAAGTTTAACACCATTACCTTGGAGACAAGTGTTGGTGTTAGCTAGGATAGACTGAAATCTCTCAAGAATGGAAGTGCATTCTTTGTGTGACCACTGAATTAATGGAAGTGGGGCTTCATCAACTCTTCATGAAACATATTCTGGATCAAGCATATTCCCACTGTCAATCATTCCTTGCGGAATGTCCACCAGGTTCAAATCAATAATCTGCTCAAGGGTGAGCCTGCAATAGTCCATCTTACAAACCTCCTTTTTTGTACGAAGATCTGCCCAAATGTCTTCTATCCGATGCACATGTATAAAGGATTTTTTGATCCTTTCTTTCATGCCTCAGTAGTCAAAATCTGCCCTTTACTTGAACCTTTTGAGTTTTATCTCTTGCATTTTAGTCTCCATAGCTTTGGCTTTGGTGGATGTATTGAGGGAGTACCGGCCAATCTTCAATGGGTTAGTTGTAGAAATCCCCATCCCAACCTTATGCCTGACAGATTGATGTGCATGAACAACCATGATCTGTCTTCCCAACTCCATAAGAATAATCTTATCAGTTGAGAATCTAGGAAGCATGTACGGCTGCCCGCTGTAACATCCAACTCTCATGTTTGTGAAAGTTGAGAACTGAAGGAACAAACAACCATACTCATTCACCTTCTCCCATGCTTCGTTTGACACTCTTCTATTCTTTAGTGTCTTGTCAAATTGACACATAAAATAACCAAAGAATGCATTCTGAACCCTCTTGTAATGCAATCTGTTGGGTCTCAAAGGCAGCTGATCATATTACTCCCACACAGGTATAAGTGAGCGATCACCCTTGGTAGAAAGACCAGTGAAGTGTCTAAGTGATGCTGCTAGATACACAAGATATGAGTTCATATAGAATGTCATGGTGATAAGGACTGCCGCAAGTTGTTCACACAAAGCATCACTGATGATTTCACCTCATGAGATGTGATGGGACCGTCTTATAAACATCATAAACTGATACATCCAGGGTTCAAAAACATTAGAATGCTCTAGACCCAACATCCTACTGAGGAGAGTAATGATGTCTCCAATTTTCCACTTGAAGTCACAACGGTATAACTTAGCCCATCTTGTGAAAGCGTCTCGTGGCTCATGGATCCACTTGTTAATGTGGCGTTTGCAATCATTTTCCCTCTTGACACAGTAATCAGCTGCACTATCTTTGGAAATCTCCATATACACAGGTGCTGACGGTATTCTGAAAACTTTTTCAATTTATCCGTATCAAGATGAATTATTGCCTCCCCATCATCATTTCTGATAGTTTATCTCTTTATCAAAATGGTGAGCACAAGCAAGAACGAACTCAAGTTCTAGGGCAGCCATCGGAAAAGAAGAAGCATGGTGAATGGGGCTGTCCAACAATTGCTGCATATTACTATCCTGCGGATCCTCCACCCTTTTGATGAAATCTGACATGTCAACATGCTCCATTTCCGTATCCTTGATATGATCCATAGGAGAGGAAACTTGTGAAGGGGAGACCTCATTCTGGTACTTATCAAATTTGTATTTCATCTTCTTTGGAACGGAAGATGATGGTAAATCTGACATTGAAGAACAACTTGATATGTTGCGATGAAGACTTAAAAGTGTCAAAACAACATCAAGATCAGCTGCAACTATCATCTTTCCTCTTCAAATGGGAAAAATTCTAACTCTTGCACTTCACAACTTTGTGAGAGGAAGATGGGAAATAAATAGGGATGCTTGGAACTTGGCTTTTGACCAATTTCGGATCTTGGGGAATATTTTACAAGTATACAAGTGGGGAAGAACAAACATGTAATCGGACTTTTGAAACCCGAATGCAAGTATACTTGTAAAAGGGAGAATGAAGTAGTGGATAAAAAATGAGATTTTGACACGTAGGAAATGGCGGGAATGGTATGTATGGATGATAGCTGTTAATGCATAATAGCCTCAGTAAGATAAATGATTGAATGAGAGATAAATGAAGTCTCTCATTCAAACATTTATTATCGTGAGGGGGCATGATCAAGTGATGTCTTGATCGGCCATGTCCAAAAGACATGGCCGGTCAAGGCATCGCTTGACTGTCTCCAGCCCACTACATATACCAAATGAAATGTGTGAGAATGGACATTGAAATAAAAATGCTCCTCCTCTCTTGCAACATAAAAGAAGACAATCAGATTTATACAACAATTCAGTGATAGATGATATATAGAACAAGATAAATTTTAATTCTGATCCACAAAATTAACATGGTATCAGAGCCAGGTTTCTTTCTATAAAGCCTAACCACCTGAAGGAAGATCCGATTAAGATCAGATTGATATCTCCTTGAAAGTCTCGAATATGGCCACATTGCAAGGACTTGTCCTCTCAAACTTAAACTACAAGCGTCCCTTGCTGAAGTCAGAAATTCAGACGTATGTTCAGAAAAATTATGTTCTCTAGAAGAAACTCAAGATACCTTGTGATTGAGAGGGAGCTTACTAATCAAGATTGAGCACTTCTGAGGTAAAAATTGTAAATATTGATTATTATTATTAATACTAATAATTATTTTATGGGCGCTGTGTAAATCATAAGGAAGTGACGACTTCCAAATGATTTCCACTTGTATTTTTGAGGTTATTGGAAGGTGACGATCTTACAATAACTCAAGATTGTGGATAGAATCGCCGACTGAGGCAATCCACGTAAAAGCTTGTGGATAGAACCATCGACAGAGGCAATCCAGACAAGAGCTCATGGATAGAATCGCCGATTGAGGCAATCCACGTAAGAGCTTGTGGATAGAATCGTCGACTGAGGCAATCCACGTAAGAGCTTGTGGATAGAATCGCCGACTGAGGCAATCCACACAAGAGCTCATGGATAGAATCACCGACTGAGGCAATCCACGTAAGAGCTCATGGATAGAATCGCCGACTGAGGCGATCCACATGAGAGCTCATGGATAGAATCGCTGACTGAGGCAATCCACACAAGAGCTTGTGGATAGAATCGCCGACTGAGACAATCCACACAAGAGCTTGTGGGTAGAATTGTCGACTGAGGCAATCCACGTAAGAGCTTGTGGATAGAATCGCTGACTGAGGCAATCCACACAAGAGCTCATGGACAGAATCGCCGACTGAGGCAATCCACATGAGAGCTCATGGATAGAATCGCCGACTGAGGCAATCCACACAAGAGCTTGTGGATAGAATCGCCGACTGAGGCAATCCACACAAGAGCTTATGGATAGAATCGCCGACTGAGGCAATCCACTCAAGAGTTTGTGAATAGAATCGTTGACAGAGGCAATTCACATCTTGAAACTATGGTCCCAAGATAAGCATCATACGATTTATGAATATTGCTCCCAATACCTTTTACATTTATCTTACCTAGCTAAGAGGGAGTGTTAATGCATAATAGCCTCGGTAAGATAAATGATTGAATGAGAGATAAATGAAGTCTCTCATTCAAACATTTATTATCGCGAGGGGGTATGATCAAGTGATGTCTTGATCGGCCATGTCCAAAAGACATGGCCGGTCAAGGCATCGCTTGACCGTACCCAACCCACTACATATACCAAATGAAATGTGTGAGAATGGACATTGAAATAAAAATGCTCCTCCTCTCCTGCAACATAAAAGAAGACAATCAGATTTATACAACAATTCAGTGATAGATAATACATAGAACAAGATAAATTTTAATTCTGATCCACAAAATTGACAATAGCAATGAATATGAATGAAAATGAAAAGATTTTGGGAAGATCATCTTTATGAAAATGGGAAGAACTTTCAACTTGTAATCAAGTTTTAAAAACCTGATTTTGAAAGGATGAGCATTTTCCAACTTTGAAACTTGGAATTTCAACAAAAGATGGTTAAGATTTTTCAGCCAAAGGAGTAGATCAACTATTTTCATCTCACTTGCGATCGGGTTTTTAAATCCCGAATGCAAGTAAAGAGGGAAATGGGGAAAGACAATGCAATTCACAAATTGCTTTGCAAACTTGGAACAAAGGGGAAAATCTCTCACAAAATCGATTTGAAGCAAGAACAAAACAAAACTAACATATACAAATTGATCAAGGAAACCAAAACAAACGAAAATAAGAAAAGAAAACAAGAACAAGGGAAGAAAGCATACCTTGATCAACAAAACGACCTCCCAAGAACAAGAAGCAATCCTTGAAAGAAGAGAAAGAATCTCTTAAATAGACAACAAACTAAACTCCAAACCCTAGCCACGTTTTTGAAAAAATGCCATATGTAGCAAAACACCTATCAAATGCAATAAGAATCGGTCAAATAATGCATTCAATCTCCACGCCTAGGTACAAGAAGCCAAAACAACTTGGGAGAATCAAGATTTGTGGCACTTCTTGAAGAAAATCGTGGCATCTCATGAAACACGTGTTTGCTGTTTGCATGCCATTAAATCAGCAAAACGTCTTCCAAATGGCACAAAAAGAGTTTCAAGATGCATGAGAATAGATATGAAATCAAAACGCCTTCCTCCTTGAATTTCTCCACAAAAATCATTGGAATCTTTCAACAAATCCAACTTCTATAGCTGGTCGGGTTCTTGGGGAAGGGCAACAAGTTTTAAAATTGCAAAGAACATATGAAATCGGGTTTCTTAAACCCATTTGCAAGTTTAAAAATGTCACTTTACATTCAATAAGGCAAAATCGGGTTTGTGAGAGCAAACTACAAGTTTAAAATAAATGTAATAGGGAAATAAAAGTCTCCTTCAAGTTTTAAACAACTCAACAAAAGACATGTGAAGGGAAAATAAAATTCCTTTTACAAGTCACAAAAATAACTAAAAAATAAACCTTGTAATAGGGAAATAAAATCCCTGAAATAAAATCCCTATTACAACTTAAAGTGACTTTATAAAACTTGCAATGGAGGAGAAAAACCCCTACCATAACTTAAAATCACTTAAGTGAAACTTTTTAAATAAATTACAAGTTTTGTTTTAACTTTATAATTTAAAGCTCACTTGTAATATGTTCAAAAAGTTCCTACAATGACTAAAAAGCCAAAAAGCAACAAGGGGGAAATAAGAAGTAAGTTACAAGTTCTATTTTTCATAAAGTGCACTTGTAATTAACTTAAAATTTCCCTACAACACTAAAACAAAGGAAAAATAAAACTTGCAACTTAAGGAAAATTTCCCACTTGCAGTCAGGGAGAAAAAACCCAAAATTGAAAGAAAAACAAAGCAAACGAACTCAAAACGTGATGAAATTCGAAGTGTGGTTTAAGGATGGACTTAGGATTAGTCCAGTTCAAGGGTAGAGCAAAATTCTACCTCGGGAAGCGTGCCATAGAGTAAAATTTTCATTTTTTGACAAAAAAATCATGTAATAGTCCATATTTTTGAAAACAAAAATGAGGACAACAAACTTTTGGAAATAAATTCCAAGCAATGAAATCACGAATAATGTTTTTTTCAAAAAATCTTTCCCCGCTTTGATACCATGAGATGATAATCATAATCGATTGAATTATTATAAACAAAAGAGATGAAATCTCCTTAAATAGACTACAAGTGATGTTTATTTTGAAAGGAAACTAAATGACTGAGATGACCATTATAGCAATATTACAATATTACTTTAATATTAAGTTACCGGTTCGGGTTCGGATTCGGCAAAAAAAAAAAATCTTGGGTATGGGTTCGTTCGTACATATATATATATATACCCATATACTATATATATGGTCAATATATACAATCCATACAAAAATAAAATATACAATGTGACTTTCCATACATAAATGATAAATGATAAATGATAAATCCATAATTATTAATTGCCAATGCCAATAAAAATTCATATATCGCAAATGTAATCAGTAAACTAATAACTAAAGTCTAATATCATATTCATAATTTGCAAAAAAGATAATATTCAATTTTCAAGTCTTTTTTAAAAAGTCATAAAGGGGTGAATTAGAGTTTTATTATAAAAAAACTATTTGAAAAAGTCTTTTTTTATTGTTTTTTTGACCTGTAGGCCCCCTTTTTGGGAAACCACAGGCCTGGTTCATGCGGGTCCTCCTGGGTTCGACCTAGGTTCCACCTGGGTCCTTCCCAGGTGGCCAGGTTCCCTGTGGATCTGGGTTCATGCGGGTCCTCCTGGGTTCACCCGGGTCCTCCTGGGTTCGACTTGGGTTCCACCCGGGTCCTTCCCAGGTGGCCGGGTTCCCTGTGGGTCCTGTGACGCAGGACCCACAGGGAACTCAGCCACCTGGGAAGGACCCGAGAGGAACCCAAGGAGAACTTGGGGAGAACTAGGACCGGGCAAGAACCAATGTGGTAGGGAAGGAAGGGATTGAGATTGTAGGAGTTAGCATTGATGAAGCCCATGACGATGATGAAGAGGATAGTGAGGGTGTTGACAGAAGATGTGATCTATTTCAGTTGGGAGATTAGTTTTGTGCTTAAATGGTAGAGGTCAAGAATATGATGACAATACGATCTAGTAGTTTGAAACTTGGTGCCAGATTTGTAGGGATGTGAAAGTCATTGAGGAGCATATTGAAATAAGGGGTCCATGATGGATTCCAAGGTCATGTTTTCTGCTGCTATGAAAATTAGTGTTCTTTTCCATAATAAATAATGCTTTTGTGGCAGTGTTATTTTTACTAGTTGTGCAGGCACTAGAAAAGTATAGGGAAAGAGCTCTTATGAAAAGGAAAAAGGTTTTCATAATCTTTTCAATTTCTTTTTAAAAAATTTAAAGTTTAATATAATATAATTTAAATAAGAAAAGAATTGTAGATTTATATTATTTGAATTTAATAACAATTTTCTTTTGTAAATTTTATTGGTTGATGAATTTGTTTTGAATTTCTATCTCACCAAACTCAAACACAAACACAAACCTTGTGACATAGTAGATAACAATTCATAAATCAATCTATCAAGCACCTTTATATTGCACCACCTCTCCTACAGAGAAGGAGCTTGTACACATGCATGCATGGGTTTCAACTGGCATGAGAATAAGCATGAAAACAGCATGAATGATGTACATGCTTGAAACTATTCATGAGTTTTTAATAAAATGATATTTTCAAGATTTGTCATTGCACTCTATGGAGATCATAGACATCAAATTTCTTGTTCATCATTGTTACATCATGCTATCTTGGAATGGATTGTTTGAGCTAGTACACACTAGGAGCTAAGGGTTTAGAGTTTGTATTTGTTTATGTCATTCATACTAAGGAAGACGATAAATAATGGCATTCTCCTCCTAATTAGGGAGATATTCTTTTCATTTCTGTAGGTAATTTTCTCTCCTGCTAATACTCTTATCAACTATTGGGTAGAATTTACTTCATGAGTTTGTACACATGTGGTGGTTGTCTTAGTCCACATATGTGCTTAGGTACATGTTATAGCCCACCTTAACTGACATACATCATTTTGGTTGTTATAATGATAAACACGAAACATTTCATTTGGGCACTAAATTACCTTTATGTTTATTTTGCATAATATATTAATGTGAAATTTTTTGTACATTTTTACTATTTTTTGGTTAAAAAACTGGATTGTTTATTATTTAGAATGATAAATACTGCCTTGTGTCTCATCTCAATATTTCTTTATATGTTTTTAATCATTTTTACCATATTGACAGATTGGGATCAGGTTGCTTCTGAGCCCTGTGAGTTCCAATATTGTGCTTCGGACAGCTTGGTATGACCCAGACCTTGTTGAACAGCTAGTTAAATCTTGTATTATGTAAACTGTGATGCAATTAATAACAATGAGGATGACTTTATATTTTGTGCTAGTTATACAAACTTTGATGAATGTTACCATGGTGATTTAATTTCATCTAAATTTGAAGTTTTGAAGTCGTTCACATAACAATTCAATTGCTATAGATATCACTGTCTCACTTTGAAATCTTTTTACAGAAGTATACAATTCTATGCAAGCAACAAAAAGCCTCAATACACTCACTGGAACTCAATTATATATGCTGAACGTTTCCCAATTACAATCAAACAGACTTGCATTCATATTTGCATAGTCCAGTGATGGATTTCTTTACTAAAGATGGAAGCTAACCCTCTCCCAACCATGAAGAATGAAGATAACATGTGTCCACAACTTCCCAAACGTGAGAAGACAAAAAACCCAGTGTTCAAATTGAAGTTGAAATGCCAAAAGTAAAAAAAAAATGCTTACTGCCTGTGTAAAGATAGGTTCGCTGCTTTACCATTAAAAATTTGCTAGAGCAAACATTTGTTATGCACACACTTGACAATTCAATTTTTATTCAAACTTGAGTGCTCATTTTTCCTTTGTCATGTCTGCACCCTTCAATGCAAATTTTCCTTTTGAATGTGAAATAGTTTCCTTTATTCAGGTGCACACCTTAATAAGCTTCTTGAACTAAACTAAAAAAATCTGTTCTTCTTCACGTAGGCATGCAACTAATAGTGAGATTTTGAACCTAGAGGTTTGACGTTGTATTCTTTTAATGAGGTGCACCCTTGACAAAGGGATTTTGACCTTGTTCGTTGAAACTCCATTTCCTATAAAGAGGTACACCCCTAACAAAGTGATTTTGACCTTGTTCTCTGAAGCTTCATCTCCAATATAAAGGTCTGCCCTTGACTTCTTGTTTTAGCAATTTATTTGACCCAAGATTGTCTCTTTTCTGGTGAGGTGTGTCTCCTCATTTAGGTGTGCCCCAAACATTGGGGTTGCATTTCAACTTTGAAATTCACCATCTTTGATTACACTTTGTTCCTTGCCTTGGGTGAACTGTTTGTCATCTCTTCATTGATTGATCTTCATTCTTCACCTTGTTGAAAGTGTCTCATAGTTCTTTCCATTTTCCCTGCACTAAGACAGTGAAAAAGGTGACAAAAACAACATAGACAAACAAGATGAAGTTACAAACAGTACTCATGGATTGGATTGAAACATGGGGTTCTAGCTTGAAACATGTCATTGTATGAAAAACTTCATATGGTTACAACGCACCATAAAGGAAAGGGATAGAGAACCTCATTTTTATGGAGGTGAAAAGAAGAGTTACGCTTGCAAATCCAAGCTTATATATTTTTCACCTTGCATTAGTGTGTGCCTATGTGTCCTATTGTCATGACAAGAGGTGTGCATATGTAATGTCCCCAAATTAGTTATACTCTAAATTATCTTAAATTTTCCCAAATCTGAAATAGGTAAGTAAGTTTTAAGAGTGTACCTTTGTATACTGTTTTCCTGCAACACAAAATAAGAAAACATATATGAAGTGATACTTATAAGTTGAAAATTGAAACATATGCTAATGAATTAGATCGAATGATATAAATTTTTAATGTATTAATTACCATTAGCATTATATTTGTTAGATAAAATCAGATTGTAGGTTAGTTGCCATTCTTTATTATTCAATTTTCTTAGTGCACTAGGGTAGGCTGGTTGTATAGGGTGTGCAAGAGACCCTCCACCCTAGGCCCAAGAGCAGATGCTACATCTCTCTTGGCTCCATGTGGCAGGTGTTAAGCATCCATCATGGAGTGGCGTGCCCAGTGAGGTGTCCTATCGCCGTTCCCCCCCATCACAACCACCTTCCCCCTTAAGCCCAAGAGCAGATGCTACACCCCTCTTGGCTCCATGTGGCAGGTGTTAGGCATCCACTATGGAGTGGCGTAGTTAAGAGAGAGAGTCCCTCATATACAATTAACCATTTGTCATATTCTAATGAAGTTATATTTATTATTCAATTCAACCCATTATGATAATTAATTATATTTGACATAGTCATTACAATTCTATTACATTATGTTAGATTAGTGTCTCATGCTTTCTGTTAGTACTACTTTGTATCAGAATTATTCATTTTCTGTCATGGCTACTTCTCACCATATTAGCACTGTACGAATTTACAGTATTATAATTTGTACAAACTGAATTTGACTTGCCTTATTCCTTCTGGATTTATCAACAGATATATGTACATGTATTATGTCTAACAGTGATGTTGCGTGTAGTTATTACAATGCTGTTTGAACTTTGAATAATTATATATTATTTGCCTTTTCAATTTTATGTCATATTAATGGTCATCAATTTGATTAAGATTATCCACAATGGTTTATATTCATTAATAAACATATTGAATTTTAATATATATATAAGATGCTGACTGTTATATTTAATATTAACTCAGAAAATGTACCTGTCACTGCTCCTTACTTTTTCCTTCCTGTCTTGCTGGCACTCTATATTTTCCTCTGTATATTTCTTTTGGCAGGGGGGTGGGGGAAGGGTATTTATTCTACCCCTTATCGTGGTGGAAAGCCACGATGTTCTAGCAGCACCTTTTCTGAAGGGTGGCTGCCTTATTCAGCGAACCCTTCATGTAAAAGCCACCGTTCCAATAATGGTATCGGCTTAGGGAAAATAATAATCATTGGTTAAAATATAATATGTAAATTATTAATAATATAATATATACGTTAACATTACTGATACATATTGAATGTAAATTCCATTAAATTGATTAAAATAAAATAATATAATATTATTGATTAAAATATAAAAATGTAAATTATTAATAATATAATATATACTATGGATTTAACAAGTCAATGTTTCTGATTCTGAATTTAATATGATTTTAATACATTACAAGGCAAAGTAATTCTATTATAAATGGGGGGATATGACAACATATATATGTGCAAAGAAAGGGAGTTACACTCCAAGACTCCTTTCAGGTTTCAAGGAATATAGTGACACCTAACAAAGGAGTTACACTCCAGTGAATCTTAGCTAAAAGACAAATAAGGTGTAGTATAATCTAAATTAATAAATGCAAAATAATAATAATCCTAGCCACCTCACTAAGGAGAAAACAACCTTATAAGTAGGAAAAATCTATACAAAAAAGGGAAAAAAGGTTGAGAAGGAATTTTTCATTACAAAAATAAAAAATAAAAAATCTTATGATGATACTAAAGAAAATATCACAACTCACATATACCTTGGTGTGACATCAAAAAGGGGCTTCATCTTGAAAAGGTTTGATTTTGTACATCAACTGCCATTGACGAGTAACACTTCTTAGAACCTGAGCTTAATCATCTAGGGCTCCATGGGGACGAGGCATCATTGACAAGTTCAGTTCTACAACTGCTTTGTGTGAATCTATCAATGAAGTGATACGTTGTCCATTGATTTACATCTGATATGGGTGCACTATTTCTACTTCAGAAAGATACTGGAAGATGAAAATCAATATTTCTACTTCAGAAAGACACTGGAAGATGAAAATCCTTGTATGGTTGCTAACATGGTATTGGACCTATAATCTATGTTTTTTTTGCCTTTCTCCAGTACCAGTGCTGTGAATTTGGATGCTTGCATTTGTTCAAGCATTATTTTCTGAGCATGTCATTTTTTATTATAATGACTGTTGGGTTGTGTAATTTGCAGCACTTTGCAATCTTGGATTGCTTTTTTGGCTCCTAAAGTGTTATGCTATCTATCAAGAATTGATGGAATGGGTCTTTTACCTATTGCTCAAGACCTAATCTCATTCCAGATTTGAATTCCTTTTTTGAGGCTTATCTGTGGTTCTGTCAAAAGGCCTGGGGCTATTATTGTTAGAATCATTTTTTATTTTTTTGTCATGTTTACTTGCTTATCTGTAGGCATCTCCTAAAGAGGTGATTCAGAAGAAATTCATTTACAGTATGGTCTCAAGCTTGATCTATACCTCGAGTTTTATATCTACTCAGTCTCTTCAATATTTAATATGACAGTTAGAGTATTAAGTAATTGCATATTCTAGGATAGATTTATCATTTCCTAAAATGTGTGAATTTTTAAAACTGTACCTCATAATTGCGAAGAGGAAGTAGGACTCTGTAGTGTCCCTTGTAAGATTTCCTCTATCTTCACAATCTAATGAGACTATTATATTTATGATTCTTAGTGTCTTGATTAGAAATGTCTAATGGAATTATCATTATGTAATACTCAAATCAAGAAGGGCTTAATGCATGAGATTTTTATGAATATGAAATGCAATGGTAGAACCTTCTTATCTGATATAAAATTCAATATTCAAATGGATCTGCAAAATGTACTAAGATTATTGGAATTCACTGGATCGTATTATTGCTACAAGAATATAGTTTAAGATCGTTGTCCTTGACTTGTATCCTTATGATCATGCAATTGGATTGGTTATGAATCTGATCTGAATTACGATCCCTCTTGCTCTTGTATTTGTGCAACCTTTGACGCTGTCTCTGCTAGAATTTCCCTTTGTGCATGCGTCCTTGACCTTGCAATTGGATGGGTAATCACCCTCCTCTCACTCGGTTGTCTAGAGGCTCATGTGAGCACTGCAGGTATAAGTAAATATACAAGACAAACATTCCCTGCCTTCTTGAGAATCCACGATCCTCCTCATATACCCATCAAATGGGCATGATGTGAGGAGTTGTATCTCTCACAATTATGACTTTTGCAAACAACCTAATCAATTATGTCCTTAATTGGACTTATTCTTCATTAACAGTACCATTATCTAACTAACTAATGAACTGATTGCCATTCTCCTAGACAGCAATAATCTTATTAATGTTCCTCACGTCCATGGAATGCCTTTGTATGGAGAGATCTGCTTGGAGATTTGTTTAGCAATTGAATGGGGATATTACAATCTCCCCTCCTTGAAATTGCTTGCCCACAAAAAACCTTAGATTGTTTTGTTTTTTTTTATTGTTTTAAGGTTCAGTAGTTAATGCACTTTCTATGAGTTCCATCCTGTTTCTTTACCAACACCACAAAAGATGCCAAGGGTCTTGAGATAGACCTTATATGTTGATGCAGCCATAACTGGTAAAAACCCTCAAAAGAGTCAACCGGCTTATGCAACGAGAGAGACACAATGGAAACGGCAAGAAAACATAACAAATTCATATAAACAGATCATATTCCAGCCATAGAGCTTCCGGCAATCATTATATTATCATCAAGGAACATCCGGTAATTAACCGGTTACATGCAGGCTTCCAGTCAGATACAATCCAACCGAGACTCTAAGAATCAACCAGATCACAACATGCGAATCTCAATCCTCATTCTAAGTTCTACTTCCTCTGCCCTTCTAAATGATTACATAACATCATATTGATACCCACCGGAACATATCCGGGTCGGCCTCAAAAGATTACATTCACCAATGCAGGAAAATGAAATGTGTAATTAGGTCGGCCCTAAGATTTAAAAAATCTTTCCGGAAAATTACAACCAAGTGATGCGGTTCAACAAGAAGGTCGGCCACGCGCCAAAGAACATCAGACAAGACCCAAGATGGATCCACACGCCAAAGAACATCAAACAAGACCCAAGATGGATCCACACGCCAAGAATCACGCCGGTAATGAAGGAAAACCAACCGGTAAGCACAAGAATTGTCCCGAGAACCCAGAAACAGCCAATCGGAAGCGATAACTAACCGGAGAAGAACCCAAATGAACTAGAAATTTGGATTCAACCACATGAAACCGTCAGAAAACTACAAACAAGAGCTGCCACAAAGAACAAGCAACTATCGTTACATACCGGTAAGAATACTGAAAGTGCACAAAGAACTAAACAAGAAGAAAACTGAAAGGAAATGTTTTTAGTTGATGCAAGATTGCTCATCAACTGGGGATGCCCATGCATCAGACAACCCAGGTAGAAAAAAATGTTCCATGAGAGGCAACTCATGAACATCTAAAAGGATTCAGAATGAAGATCCCATGCTCACATCTGATCCAAACATCTTCTTTATCTGCCAATATCTGCTCTATCTCCTTCGATGCTTCAATCGAATTCTCTAACCTATGACTCTCTTTGTTTCTCTTTCTTTGCTTCAGATCTGCACATTGCCTTTGTTTCTGCGACTCTGATTTGGTTCTGCCACAAGACTTTATCCGGTTTGTCACCATCAACTCCCTGTCATCCGGTTCCATCTGTCCATCAAACTCATCTGTCAAATCCTTCTGCAAACTGATGTCACCCTTCGGCATAACCTCTGCAACTAGTTCTATTAGATCTTTCTTCAAATCCTCCGGTATAACTTCTGCAGCCGATTCTATCAATCCTTCCGGTATAGTCCCTATCATCGGTTTCTCAGTAGTGCAACTTCTCTCAGGACTTAGCCTCTTCACCTCCTTCTCTTTCTCCTTTAAAGAAATCAATGTGAACTTTTGCCCATCCTTTAAAATAGTAACCAGGTTTCTTCTACAATCATAAATAGCTCCTCTATCATGCTGCCAAGGTTTTCCCAACAAGACATGACAAGCACTCATTGACACAATATCACATAAAACTTCATCTCTGAAAGGCCCAATATTGAAACTCACCAAACACTTCTCCTTTATCTCTATCTTCTGATCATCTTGTAACCAACTTACCTCATAAGGACAAGGGTGCTCAAGCCTCTTCAACCCAAGCTTCTCAACCATCTCCTCAGATACTAAATTATCAGTACTTCCACTATCTACAATGACCTTGCAACACTTACCACCTGATTTGCATACCATCCTTAAAAGACTCTTCCTCTGAGTAGATTTGGTATCCTTTCTTTTGAACATAAGGGATTCTCCTTGCTCCGGTGTGTTGGTGTTTGTTTTATCATCTACCAAACATTAGAATAGGATACCCAAAGGTATTCTATCCTCTCCTGAAAAATCACTACTGATTCCAAGGTCTATATGTGCGAACAAGCAACTTTAGTGGAATAGCTTCTTGGGTAGTGTATGCTGAAAATCTCAAGGGGGACTTACGTTAACAAATGTCTATGAACTGTTGGACTTAAATGGATTTAGCAATTTTAAGCTCTTTTTTTTTTGGATTTTCTGGGATTTAGACTCTCGAAAGAAAGGAGGAAAGAGATAGGGTTCAACAAGGTTAATCTAATCCTACGAACTCTAGAGACGGTATCAATTGGGTGCTCTCGAGAAACCAAACCTTGCTTCACCACACTAGGGACAACTACACAAAGCCGGTGCAATCTTCGATGGGTTGTGCTTATGATCGAGATGTTGGGATGCATAGGGGATGGGCTCAGACTAACTTTGCATGGTAAAATGGAAAACATCCATTTACCAAAAATATGAGCAGAGATATACCATCAATTGACACTTATCAAATCTTTCATTCAAATTAACAACAATGAAAGCAAATCTATATTAATTTTAACTAAGTGTTGAGAAAATTGAAACCATGCAAATCATTCAAACAATAGAGATTACAAAGCAAGCGCACATGCAATATATTATCTGGAAATGACCTTACGCAACAATACATCAAAAACCGCACACTCTCCAAATGAGAGGAGGTAGCCTTATATAGTTTTCAAAAATAAATAAACGACCGAGATCGAACAGTGATCAAGGGCCAAGATTGAAAGCAATAAACCCTAATTAGGGTTTCCCATAACTAACTACCCTCGACCAATGAGAAAATTACATTTGGGACACTTGTCCTTCTTGCTAAATATGAACCATCAATGAAAATATAAGGTTGTTGCATTGTGAAGTGTGCCCTTCTAGAAGCTTTTGGATAAGTCAAGTTCATTGAACCTGGACATGCTGACTTGGAGCAATCTGATTGGTCGAAAGATGATGAGGCGCCACCTCAATGTGTTGGATGTTTTCCTTGAATTCTCCAATTTGTGTCAAGAAATTGTATAAGTATGGAAATTTGATTCCTTCTTGTCGCCATTTGATTTTGCTTGGGAGCTTGTCTTTTTCAATTCTTTTCGGAGATGAAATCCTTCAAGAAGTTGGAAGTTTATTTAACTTTTCCCTATTTTCACTAAGTCTGAGAACTTTTCTTTCTTAATACCTTGAGATTCTTTCAAGTGCCTCGAATTTGGAGAAGAAATCTCTTCGCGAATTATTTCTCATACTTAGCCAAATTTTGGCCCTCTCTATGCTCGGACGAACCTTGCTCGTGGTCTCGTCTTCAATTCTGAATTTGGCTTGAAACTCCATTTGTGTTTTCTGTGACGATCCTGCCTTCAACTGCTAATTTATGTTGCGTGGGAGGAGGGTAAAAGCTCTAGATAACCTCTTGCAAATATAAAATGATGGGATCAAGTTGTTCAGACATTCCCTGTGATCATGCCCTCCTTCTTGATACCCTGAAATTTGGAGAAGGATTTCTCCATGCCTTTATCATAATTGGGGAAATTGGAATTTTCTCTGTGAAACATTTCCCATACCTAGCCAAATTTTGGCCATCTTCATGCCCGGATGAACCTTGCCCGTGAACTTGTCCGCAATCCTCCATTTGGCTTGAAACTCTAGCTGCGATCTCTATGATGATCCCGCCTCTATTTCCTCATGCGACCTGTAAAACCAAAGGAAAATAAGTTAGAAATCTATCTTGGATTAAAGAAAATCGAGGCTGCGAACGGCTAAGTGTTTGGAGATTTTATTTCATTTTCATACTTAGCCTTGAGAATGGGATTTTCACATGTAAATTCTCCAACCTTTTATAACTTCAAAACTTTCATTCCATTTAGTCAACAAAATGATTATTCCCACTAAAAACTTGAACAAGTCCACAAAAATCATCTCCAACGGATTTTGAAAATTCAGAGAATGTAATAAATCTGTACTTAACCAACTTCACCTTCGATGGGGAGAGAAGAAAAAGATAAGAAGACAGAAAGATCTTTAGAAAAACTCAAAAAATCGGAATGATCTGCCTCCTATTAGCTGGTTATACTCCAAAATCTGCGGATTCTTTGACAAGAAGCTCACCCAACTGCAAGCAATATCAAGATTTTCTCCAGATGAACTCCAAGCAATATCAAGATTTTCTCGAGATGAACTCCAATCTGCAAACACTTCACTATGCTCTCCTTAAGAATTTCAAACTTCTTGGTGTAAAAATGAAGTTACAAATGAAGTATTTGTAAATGAAGTTGAATTCCCAATTAGAAACATGCAAACTCCTCCAACTCATGTTTCTAAATCCAACTCGAACCTTTGGGAAAGTGTTGTCATCTTCTCTAGTTCGAAAATCCTTTACTTATGCAAGTTTCTAAATTGTTTTTAGTCTATTAATTTGAACTAGGCTCATAAAATAGTATCTTCCAAAAAGTTTCTAATCTGGAACTCAGTATGAAAATCCTTTTGATTTGTAAATATCTTCTTTCCAATTTTAATTTTGAGTTTCCATTTTGACTTTTCAACTCAATGATCTTTGAAAATCTCTTTTTCCAACTTTCTAATTTGATTAGGAGTTCGATTTTTGGGAAGATTTGATGACATCACTCACATTCTTGTTGACTTTATTTGACTTTCAAGAGTAGGGCGGAGTTTTGAATGTTCAACTTCATGCTTGGGCGGAGTTTTCATCTTCTAACATGATGCTTGGGCGGAGTTTTATGACTTCTATCATCATGTTTGTTTGCTTGCCTTAAACTTCATTCATCCCATTCATAGGGCGGACTTTTAGAGACTCTCTCCTTGGGTGGACTTTAGACACCTCACAACATCTTGCATGTCCAAGTGTAGGGCGGACTTCTACTTGGCACCAAGTATCACTTCATACTTAGCTAAATTTCTGTCATCACTTCTCTTTCATATTGCATCATATTAACCTCTCCATTTACTGACTTCCAATCTTCATGTTGCCATCATTGATGTCTGTTACATAGGGCGGAGGTTTTAGGTTCTTTGACACTACACTTGGAAGTGTTTACTAGGTAGGGCGGACTTTCTAGCTCATGGAAGGCGGACTTTCTTTCTTGTTCACTTCACATGCCTTCCTCCTAGGGCGGACTTTGAAGCACCTCCATCATCTTGCTTGGGCGGAGTTTAGGAAGGACATGGCTATCTTCATCAAACATGGCGGGCTTTTGATGACCTTACTACCTTCACCATTAAGTTTGGGCGGACTTTTGAAACCATCTCCAAGGCATGGCGGGGTTTAGGAAGGCTCCCACATGGTGGACTTTGATGCTACCTCCACCAAGGCGGACTTTCCAACTCCCTCTTCAAGGTGGACTTTTGATGGTCTGCAACATGGGCAGCCTTTGATGCTACCTCAACACATGGCGGAGTTCTGAACATTCTCCTAGGGCGGACTTTGGAAGGTCTTTGTTTACCTTGATCATGGTTGGGTGGACTTTTGACTACCTCTACATGGCGGACTTTGGACATTCCCCATGATAGGGCGGACTTTTGGGCTTACTCTTCAAGGCGGAGTTTAGGAAGTCTTCAACCAGCATGGCAGACTTTTGGTCTACCTCTATGGCGGACTTTGGAGGATGCCATGACTATCTTCATCATCAAGTTTTGGGCGGAGTTTGGGAGGCCTTAAGAGGCTTACACACATCCCTCCAATATGGCAGAGTTTGGAGAAGCCTCTCCTTGGGCGGACTTTGATGCCCCTTCCATCTTGGGCAGAGTTTTATGACCTCTCCACCAAGCATGGCGGACTTTGGAAGGCCTTCATCCCATCCTCTTCATGGCGGACTTTCATGAGACATCAAGGAGGGCGGACTTTTGAAAGCATGACTACCAAGGCGGAGTTTTAGACTAGCTCCTCAATGCGGACTTTAGGCATCTCTCAACATAGGGCGGAGTTTAGAGCTCTCTCTTCAAGATGGACTTTTGGAGGCTCTCAAGAGGGCAGACTATATATGAAATATAACATTTAAGTATAAGTCTTATACTTTAAGTTATATTTCATATATATTGTCAGGATGTTTGAGAGTGGTTTCAGACCTCCAGGAGTTATAATGCAGAATCTAGTTTTTGGAGGATTCTTCAATTTTCCAAACTTAGTCAAATTTGAGGATCAGGATGACATTCTAGACTTCGCCAAATTTCGGGACATTTGAGGATCAGGATGACATTCCAGACTAAGATGATTTTTTGAGCTGATTATCCTTTGAATGTGCCATGACCCCCTAAAATATAGGAACTTAGCTTTTTGGGTCAAAATTTGAAAATTTTCGATCGCGGTCGAAGCGGGTCAGTGGTATCAGTGCAAACCCTAGGTCCCCATTCCGAAAAAGCAAAAAGCAGACATCCCTAAAAAATAGGGAAAACTTTCTAAAAATAGCCATACCGGGGATTGGGCTAAAAATGCCAAAAACAAAACTTCCTAAAAAATAGGAAAAAGCAAAAAAGCAAACTTTCTAAAAATAGAAAGTTGTCCAAATTCGTCCAAATCAATTGCGATCTTTGTCCTTTGGCCTTTCTAGGCACTTTGACAGTATTCGGACTCCGGTATCACTTGGCTTGCAAAAACTAGCTTTCAATCTCTAGGGCTTGAACCGTTCAAAACTGAGCAAGGCTTGGCAAAAACTGAAGCGGAAGGCCAGGAGACACTAACAAAAACCCTAGAAAGCAAGAAAAGAGAGGGTCCCCATTTGCAATGGGGCGATGTGTGAAAAAGGTCACAACATGGTGCAAAGTCAGGTCCGGTACCATCCGGTTCTTCACTTGCCACAACTTCTCGCCATTCCTTGCTTACATTCATAGGATCTATGTTCGGTTTCTCCACACTTGAAACATTTGCCAAGAAATTCTCTACCGGTACTGCTGCTACCTTTCCTCGGTGTCCTTGTTCTGGTTCTTTACTCCACTTAGGTTTTGCCTCCTCTTCTTCAACCAGTGTCTTCATACTATCACTCATCTTGAATTTCTCCTTTCCTTTATTCGGTTGTCTTCTTCTCACCTTCTCTTAGCCTTCAAAGCATAATGGTAAGCTTCTTCAACTGTTTAAATCTTCAACATACTCATCTCATCTTGAATGTTAAAAGCAAACCCATTGATGTACCTCGCCACCTTTTCTTTGTCCATCTCTCTATGACCAGATCTGATTACCACCTTGTAGAATTCTTCAGTATATTCCTTCACAATCATGGTTCTCTGTTTCAGGTTCTGCAACTTCTTGAACAACTCCAGTTCAGAGTCTCCCGGTATGAACTTGGCCTTCAACCTTGCAACCATCTGTCTCCATCGGGTGATCTTCAATTCACCAATCTCCACTCTGTCTTTCTGCAACTCTTTCCACCACAAGGCAGCATGCCCTTCCAACTCGGTCTGTGCCAATTGGACTCTCTATGGGTCCTTGACATCCTCAAACTCAAAGGAGTCCTCCAACTCTTCGATCCAATCGATCAGATCCTTCGGGTTCAGCGTTCCGAAAAAAGTTAGAAACATCCACTTTATGCACTTTACTTGCTTGCGTCATTTCTCTTAGGAATCTTCCTCTCTCTCATCTTTCGGTCCTTCAGCTCCCTCAAGATCTTCACTAGCTTCCTCATATTCATCCTCAGAATCAAGGTTTCTTCGCAAACCGGCCAAAGCATTCCGGATTTCATTCCTCACTTCATTCTTGAAGTTTTCCATCGTTTGTTCTACCCTCCAGGGGTTTGCTCTCCTCGACGACATCTCTTCTTCCACTCTGGCGAACTGCCTCAACTCGACAATCTAACTACCGGTTTCAATTGCCTCCCCTCGGCGATCTATTGTAAACACTCGCAGCTTGCCTCCAATCGGCGATCTGTCCACCTCAAGGAATGCCTCAGTGTTCGCAAACGATTCTTCCACCAGCCGGTCCATGAGCAGCTCTGATACCAATTCATGCAGCCATAACCGGTAAAAACCCTCAAAAGAGTCAACCGGTTTATGCAGCGAGAGAGACACAACGGAAACAGGAAGAAAACATAACAAATTCATATAAACAGATCATATTCCAGCCATAGAGCTTCCGACAATCATTATATTCTCATCAAGGAACATCCAGTAATTAACCGGTTACATGCAGGCTTCCAGCCAGATACAATCCAACCGGGACTCTAAGAATCAACTGGATCACAAAAAGCGAATCTCAATCCTCATTCTAAGTTCTACTTCCTCTGCCCTTCCAAATGATTACATAACATCATATTTATATCCACCGGAACATATCCAGGTCGGCCTCAAAAGATTACATTCACCAATGTAGGAAAATGAAACGTGTAATTAGGTTGGCCCTAAGATTTAAGAAATCTTTCTGGAAAATAACAACCAAGTGATGCGGTTTAGCAGGAAGGTCGACCACATGCCAAAGAACATTAGACAAGACCCAAGATGGATCCACACGCCAAGAATCGCGTCGGTAATGAAGGAAAACCAACCGGTAAGCACAAGAACTGTCCCGAGAACCCCAAAACAGCCAACCGGAAGCGATAACTGATTGGAGAAGAACTCAAATGAACTAGAAATCCGGATTCAACCACATGAAACCGCTAGGAAATTGCAAACAATATCTTCCATGAAAAACAAGCAACTACCGGTACATACCGGTAAGAATACTAAAACTGCACAAAGAACTAAACAAGAACAAAACTGAAAGGAAACATTTTTGGTTGGCGCAAGATTGCTCATCGACCGGGGATGCTCCTGCATCATATGTCCTATTTCAAGTAACTCCTTGATAGATCTCTTAAAGTTATCCTTTAACTTTTTGGGGTGCTTGTATGGTGTTGTGATGATAGGATTTGCACCTTCTTCTAACTCGATGGTGTCTTCATAACTTCTATATGGTGACCTTTTGGGTGATATGTTCCCAAAAACTAGACTATGCTTATCCAAGATTGGTTGTAGGTCATCATGATAATACTTAGGCTTGTTGCTTAAATATTTTTAGGAAATAAGGCATCGTGTGTTTTGATGTGTTTTTTATGATACTTTGAACACAAAATAAAATGTCAAGTATTCTATCCTCTCTTTAACAAGGAAACCTCAAACGCTAAACTTCGTGATCAAATAAGGCAACCCCAAGGTTTACAATGCGAACTATGCGACTTTTTGTTGGATAGACTCAGTGAAATGATGTAATATTGCTTGTAACACAAAGGGACTTACACTTTGTTGGAACTTGGAATACTAACTTAACTCCTCAAACTAAGAAAGATCAAAAAGGAAAGGGATAGAGTTCTAATCTAAAACCTATCAATGCAAGAAATGATTGTTGACTTAGTGAAAACAAATCAAGCTTTGTTTCGCCATGAGGAAACAACTGCACAGAGATGGTGCAATCTCCGAAGGGTATGCAAATTATTTTCAAATCATTTATGCACATCAACACCATGAACAATGAGCATAGAGAAATTGAATTTAAGCTTTCAATATGAGTTCAGAGTCCAGATTGACCATGCACTGCAATTTGCAATGAACAAATTCCAAAGGGTATGAATATATAGGCTTCACCATTAATCGACAATAAGATCTTCCATTCAACTAATCAACTCCATGTAAACAAATCTAAAACTTGAGAAGTAGACACCATACAACATGTTGAAACAACACACAAATATCCACCATATCTTCAATGAAAATCATGTATTTATTTCGACAGTCTTGGCCACAATCTCTGATCTTCTCCTCCTACTGCTACTATTAAACTTTACAACTGAGAAGAGCACAACCTTATATAGAGGTCTTGATTACAAATGGATGATCCAGATTGATTCTAAATCAACGGCCAAGATAATTCAAGGAAACCCTAATTGGGGTAGCTATAACAACCACCACCTTACATTTAATATCACCCAATGGGAAAATTACATGTCTTGAATGCACAACCTTTGAGGGAAATGGACCAATGAGAAAATAATTATAGGCTTAATGGCACAAATTACAAGGAGTAGATAAGGATAAGACATCCACATGTCCACTTGTTATGAGTCAGGTTCAATGAACTTGGACATGTTGACGTGGAATAACTTGATTGGTTGGATGACTAATTGCCACCTTAGCATGCTTATCTTGAAAGTTTATCCTTCACCACAAAGAAGTCCTTTCATCTCGAGCAATATCTCTTGATACTAAACATTGTCTAGCCTCTTGACTGATTCTGATGGTTCATATTCCCAAATTGCATCATCTCCTTGAATGTTCTTCTTCATCTTTTGCTATCCTTCTTCATTCTTGGAATTCCTCTTTGGATATCATCTTGTCTTGGTCTTCTTGTCAAAGTTGATCCTCCCATTGTAGGTGATCCTTTTGAATGTCTAGATCTTGCTATCATCTTGATGTTGTCTTGCATTGATCATCTTGTAGAGTCCTCACCTTGATCTTCGATTTCCAATTTTTCCTCCTTGGAGAGTAATCTTTCTTTGGTGATCCTCTTGAAATGTGGAACATGTTCTTGATTCTCCTTCATTATGTGGATTCCTTGATATTGATTCTCCTTGCATTGTTGAGTTTTTTCATCCTTGATCTATTTCCTTGTATGACTTGAAACTTGACTCTTTCATGTTGTGAAGTCCTTCACTCCATGTTCCATGCACCTCATTCCTTGCATCAAACCTGAAAAAGAACATATTTTGAATCAATAAGAATGAAATGAAACTCAAACTTACACATTCCTAATTCATGATAAAGAACCTTAAGATTTCACGATAATTCTTTCTTCATATTATTATGAAATGAATGAAAATAATATTAACACTTCACAAATCATGTTTTCAAAACCCTTTTAAATCTGGAAATGACATTGTAAGTTTGGTAATGAAGTTTGTAGCCTTGAACAAGACATTTGGTAGCCATTCGCCATTCTCAATTGTTTGAAGTCCTTTTTTGGCAACCAAAGCTGAATTAATACAGTTATGAGTAGCTCCACTATCAATTAGCACCGTTATCCTTTGTCCTTGCAATACACCTTGAATCTTAAAAGAGTTAAGTCCTTGAGTTCCGGTCAGAGTGGCAATTGTACCACCCTTCTTTTCTTTAGGTGGAAGCTCCTTTGTCTTTAATGGTTCTTCGTCTGTTTCATCTTGTTCGCTGCTTTGATCAAACTTGTCTTCTTTATCACTAGCAGGCACAACCTCAATATAATGAATCTTTCCCTTGTTGAGGCATCTATGTTCTGGTTCCCAAGGTTCTTTACAAGTAAAACAAAGTTTCTTCCTCCTTAGCTCTTGCCTAGTTTCTTCGTCCATTTTGTTCCTCCATGGCCTTTCCATTTGGAAAGGTTGTTTTGCTTTGCCCTCTTGAATTGATGATGCCTTTGATGGAATTTTGTTCTTTGTTGCACTTGAGTCTATATCTTGAGCCTTCTTGACTGCTTCTTGAAGTGTATTAGGGCTGAGAGCTTTGACCCAACCTCTTAGAGGGTCCATTAGGCCATCCATAAGTAGAACAACCAACCTGTTGATGTGTTTTTTATGCACTATTGAACACAAAATAAAGTATTGAATACTCTATCCTCTCTTGAACAAAGACTTCTCAAATGTTGAACACGAGGATCACTTGAGACGACTCCAAGGTTTACAATGTCAGGGCTTGACGTGTTGGATAGCTTCAATGGTTGATGTGTTTGTTGCTCCTCCAAGGGGACTTACATAATTGTTCTTTAAAGGAATGAAACTTCTTAATCACAAGGAATTCTGTTTGTATGAATGATGTTGCAATGAATTTCTTTCTACTACTACTAATGATCTTTTGATTAAAAAAAGTGTAAAAGAGGATGAAGGTTTAGGGATGCTAAATTAACAGTAGGAATGCAAGAATAATGAACGACTTTAAGTGAGACTCAACTAAGCTTTTCTTTAACATGCGAAGAACATCTCCACAAAGCCAGTGCAAACTTCTAGGGATAGCTAATAATTTTCAAATCACCACTACAATCATAGATACCATCAAGATGAAGCATATCAATGAGGAAGTAGCAATTGAAGTTAAGTTTGGCTAAAATGAGTTTAGTTGACTATGCAAGATACTTCACCATCGATGAAATACTAGTTCGAGCTTCACCATCAATCATGCACATGAATATTTCATTCTTCTAAATACTTAAGCAAATTCTATTCTATCTTTTTGTTTTTTGTTTTTTAGATATTAAGTTCTCTCATAAAAGGATGAAGAAACAAGCAAATGCTCCAAAACACAATAAGTCACCAACACTTAAATGATTTTATTACTTTTGGCAGTATCAAAGCAACAATTCTTCAAAAATCTTCTAATCGATCCTTTACAAATGAAATGAGTGGAGCTTATATAGTGCTCTCAAATAAAATGAATGGCCAAGATTAAATCAGAATCAAGGGTCAAGATCTTGTCACCTAAACCCTAATTAGGGTTTGTTACAACAAATACCTAACTCATTCCAAATTATCAAATATCAGCCAATGGGAATGTGACATCCATTTGGCACAAACTTCAAGGAAAAATCCTCCAATGAGAAAAAAGACGCCACATGCGATCATAACAAACTATCTTCTAGAAGTTTGTGCCCCTTATCGTTTTCTTTTGCTGCAAATTCAACGAATCTGGACACTATAATCTCAATCTTAGTTATTGGAGCAGCAGGTACGTTCTTTAACTGATCTTCCATGAAGCTCACCTCCTTTAGGGCAGAAGCAAAGGTTTTCTCCCATCCTAGCCCAATATCTTTAGTCTTGCTGGCAAGTACCATGAATGAGTGCATGTCTTCCAGCTGCTTCTCTGAATGTGATCCGGCTGTCCCAAATAATATGAATTTTACTTTCTTAATCAGCTGATCGACATGTATATGGATTCCTTCATTCATCTCTTTCTCAAGTATGATTTCAGCTACTTCCACGATTTTATCATGTATCACATTTACCGCATTGTCTACTTGAGTGCAACCACTGCTAATATCCTAAGATGACCTTCCTCATTCGGAGCAAGTTATACCAATGCTGGAAATCATGTGATTGTCCATCTTTCAACACTCCTCCATCCACCAAAGTCTGCTTAGGTAAATTCTTCATTGCTTGCAGTCTCAGCATGGTATAATCTTTGGTGAAAGTGAAAACATCATAAGCTACCACGAGGACTTGAGTTTTGTTGAGAACACTTGAAACTTTATCATATATCCTCATCAGTTCCTTCACAAATGCATTTACCTTCTTGAAAGACTTGTCTATCCTTCACAAATGCATTTGCCTTCTTGAAAGACTTGTCTATCCAACTCCTCATCAGATGAGCTGAAGTCCTCATCTTTTCTAAATTATCAACCGAGTCTAGAGGAAGCAGCGGTGGAGGTGTTCTTGAGGGATTATGTTCCTCAATGCACTCACTTCTCTCTTGAGTTTCTTGTTCTTCTCTACCTCGAGCTTCAACATATCATGGACTGTTTTTACTATGTCATTCAGGTCTTCCATTGCCTTCTCAGTGCTGGGAGGGCCTAAGTCAATAGTCTTTGTCATACTCTTCTGCTATGATCTCATCTTCAGGATTGTCTACCCTTGGAGTGCCAATTTGTATCACTTGAGATCCTGTACTATCTTTCATTATCTTTGACATCTTGGTGGCTTTCTTCTTTTCAATTGTCTCTTGAGCCTTGTTTAGGAGGTTGTCTAAATCATCTATAGGCTCTTCTTCCACCACTATGACTTCCTTTGCCAATCTCTCCTTAGGCCATGTTGGGATAGCGGATCTTTCTTCTCCTACTTGCACCTCTTTGAGCTATTGATCTTCTCGGGGTGGAGAGGTTACTTCTTTATCTTCATTCTCTATATCCACATATACATCTTCGCCTTCTCTATTACCAGTTTGCTCATGTGGTGCTGAATTGTCTTGTACTTGGGGTTGTTTCTCTTTGTCCGTCTTCTCACATCTATTATCTTGAATTGTAGACTCCATGGATTCATTCATGTCATGATCTATGCTTCCCCTAGTTGGCTGACTCTCCTTGTCGGCTGCCTGATTCATCTCTACCTCATGTATGCATTAAGTACTAGTAGAAGGACATCCTGAATTGATTTATGCTTCTTGTGTGATGATCCTTAGGATTTTCTTTCCTCTTTGAGCCTCTGGAGTGGACTGACTGGGTGGCACTTCCACTCACGCTCATGCTTTTGTTTCTTCATCAGATGAGTCTGACTCTCCCATCAAATCAAATGTCAGCTGTCCATTTTGGCTCTTCAACTTCCGAGTTTGGATGTCTACCCATCGCCATGTGTATGCTAAGATTGGCTTCATCAAGTCTTTCAAATCAGTGATCTCAACATCAATCCAATTTACCTCTACCTTCTTGTCTTTCTCTTGTTCATATACAGGCTGGAGGCGTTTTCCACTATCTTGTGCCTGATCTGGAATGTTGAAAATTTTACACATCATGACGATGTCGATCGGTAGCCTTGAACACATCTTTCTTATCTCTAAATCATCTTAGTCATTCATCCGATAGTCCTCCACTTGTAGCTTATGCTTGTGCCTTCTCCCATTGGCTCTTCTCATGTTACCCTAAGGATCAAAGTTTTCTCTAGAGAAATATGGGATAAGGGAATAGGATCTCAATTCTTCCTCTGATTTCTCAGCTGCATGCAAGGATGGACACACTTCTATTGATTGCCCAACTGAGATGTGAAAATCAATCCCTCTCTTGTGCCTATTGTTTTGCACTTTGTCATATGTGATTAACTATTTTACTAACTCCAGCAATACTATCTTGTTGGTAGGATAGCGTGGTAGCATGTAGGGTGGACAAGAGCATCCTTGAACTCTTATATAGGTGAACTTGGGGATTTGGATATACCAAGCACCATATTTATTTACTAACTCCTTCGCCTACAAGGATAATCTTTGATGAATACCACCTTGCAATGTTCTTGTCAAATGCATGGTGAAAGCATCCTTGACCCTTCTATAATGAGTCTTACTTGGGTAATGCAGTTGCGTGTAGGATTCACATGCTCCCTTCTCTCCAGCTCTAGTTCCAATTGGCCCTCTATATATCAATCTTGCATATTCATGAGCTCTAGCAAGTGAATATATGAGATATGAACTCATGTAAAATGTCTTGGTATGCCCAAGTCTCTTCAATTGTAAATCAAGGTTGTTGCTTATGATTCTCGCCCAATTGATCTTTTCTTTACTTGTAGACACCATTTCCATGAAGTAGAACATCCAATTCTCAAATGGAGATGCTTGAGAGATTCCTATAACTCGGTTGATCAAAGTGATCAAATCACCAAATTCTTCCTTGAAATCAATCCTGTGGAGCTTGTTGGGTATTTTGGATATGCCGGGTGTACTCTTCAGTAACCAATACTTATTGATTATGCCAAGGCATTTGTCAGGATCATCTTCATAGAATGCCCATGTTGCTTCTTTGCTCTTGTAGATCATGTCTTTGCGATCCTGTATGTGGAAGGCTTCACCGATGGCTATCTCGGATAGGTAGGCAAGTACTCTACCATCAAGTGCTACTATCGTTCTAGTGCCAACATTATAGTGTTTGGCACACTCAACTATCGACTCATTGCATTGGATGGCCGGAGGGAAGCCTGTTGCTTGTAGTATGCCGCTCTCGATCATCTTCTTCAAAAATTTGGAAGGTTTGCTTGTGTATAGGGGACCCTAGAATTTCTTCATGTTGAATTGCCCTAGGTTGGTATCTCCTACATTGCTCCGTAATGATGTGATCTTCGATTCAAACATTACTCCCTTCGAAACTTCCTTGATAAGGGTTTGTCTTGTGACTGCTGTTGCCTTAGGGGCTGCCATGTTCTACCTGAAAGAGTTGTCTAAGTTAGGGTTTTGATATAACCTTAATGTCTACAATATTGAAAGATGCATCTAGGTTAGCAATTCTTCCTTAAAAGCTTACAAAATCATTAAAATCCTAGGCATATGTATAAACCTTAGACCATAAAAAAAGTCAGACTTTGTTCAAATCATTAAATTACAATGTATTTCAATTACAAGACATGAATCATCAAATGAAACGTTTTTGAAACAAATATTGAAAGGAATTTAATCTCTCTAAGTGTTTTGAAACCCTGGTTTTTGACTTTAATATCATAGAATTAGACCTGGTCCTTGTCAAAGTCACTGATGGACACAATCTCCTAGGATCACCTGCAAAACCAAGATCAACCTTCTACATGAGAGCAATAGAGAGGATGAAATGCTGAAATATGGTGCGATAACAGAATAATGATATTATCACACTCCAAATGATACAATATGGATCAGCACTCCCTTGTACTGACTAAGCTGATATGAATTCATTTGAGTTAACTCATAAGGGAGAGGTGAGTGCTGATTATTTAGCAAAATGTGGGCACATAATTCCAAGAGGAATAATAATTCCCAAATAACCAAATTAGGTGGGAGTTGTGCCTACTTGGAAAATGCCAAACATGTGGCAAACCAACTCAAGTAGGGACAAACAAATGGTTATGGGGAGGTGGCAAATGAGTCCAAAAGAGGGTGTGACATTCAACCACCCAAATGTGGGTGTGAATGACACATGCAAATGTAGGACTATGCCACGTGTCCTCACATAAGCCATCCTAATATAACCTAAGTATGATTAATAATGTTTAGGGAAAATAAATATAAAAAACCTACACTAACAATCCTGATGAAAATGCTTCAAAAATTGTCAAATTCAGACCTGATATTACTGTTGATGAATGCTTAAATGATGCTTGTATTGAAATCTGCCCTTCAATATTGTCAATTCTGCTTCAACAATGGATATATGTCGCTGTAGTAATGGGAGATCAATAATGATCTGATGTAGATTGCTGCCTAAGGGTGACAAATTAACCAATCTTAGAAGAAGACTTGCTGTTTGAGGAGATCGCTGATGTTTGGGTGATCAATCCGCTTTTCTTGCAATGATGAATTAGCCTTATGCCTGAATGGAAACAAAATTGCTGATTTGAAGATGGATTTGCTGCGCTTGAAATGATGAATTCAATTTGTTTTTGAATGGAATCGCTGCTTCTTGATTAAAAATCGCTGCACCTGAAAACAATATCATGGATTGATCAAATGAAATGATCAATCCTATCTTTATAGAGATTGGGGGGGGGGGGGGTTGTGTGCATCTTTTCATCCCAACTAGGCCAACTTGTTTTCATTAAATGATTTACAAATTTGTTTTGAAAAGGCGGACTTGTCATTTAATATGAATTTGAGTCAAAGTGTTGACTTCTTAGGCAGGCCCCTCTTTCAATCTTTAGCGCTCAAATACATCTCCCCCTTACTCAGTTTTGGAGATCACAAAAAGTGATTGAACCTTTGGACATGCATAGGAAGTCCGGGTTTCTTAGTGTTCACTAGAAGTGGTCAGGTTTCTTGGTGCTCATTGGAAGTTCGCATTTTTTGTGGGGGGCACTTGCTATCACCAAAAATGTTTGGACTTTTGACCCTGCACGGACAGTGGCACTTAGGATGGCTGGGCATTTAGGTAGGCTTTGACAATGCCTTAGTCATGAGTATAGCCCTTTAAGTGGAAGCAAAGACTTCCAAATGCCTTCAAATTTCGTTGATCATCATTTGATCTCTCCTTCTATTTTGTTTAACTCATTGAATTCACCTTCCTCTTGCCTTCTACATGCTTGAATTGTCGCCTTTTGATCTCTCACTTTATCAGCCTCAAAAAACTACTTTATCTTTCACCTTAGGTTAGACTTTTCAAGCCTAACTGGAAGCTCATTCAACATGGTCGGACATTTGGAGCTCAATTGGCAGCGGTCAGACTTTTTGAAGGGCACTGACAGTCTCCCCAAGAAAGTCGTGGATTCTAGCCCTCACTGACTGGAAATCATGCAATAAGATTGTGGATTTGGTGGTCCACTGACAGTGACTAAAGATGTCTATCTTGTTCACTCAATTACTTGGTTTTTAAAGCTTCTCAAGTCATTATCAGAAGATTTTATTCATGTCATCATCACTATCTCTCAAACATCACACATATACTTCAAGAAATCTTCCTTCTACCAAGTGTAAAGACGAACACACCTTGGTCGGGTTTTTGGGGGGTCACAGGAAATGCCTATTAGCAGGTCGGACATTTGGGGGGTTGCTGACAGTAGGGTGAGGTAGGTCGGGGTTTTGAGGGGTCACTGACAGTGACCTCACTTGCTTAATTTTGTGAGTAGTGGCACTCACCTCGCCCTCTCTAAGAGTCTTACATCATCAACAAAGCTTCTCCATGGTGTTTGGGCCTTCATCTTGATTGTCTTGCATCCAACATCAAAACTCTCAAGACTGATGTTCACACTTGCATTCATTGTTTCATCTCTGATGATAATGATCAAATGAAATGATTAACACATATCGTTCATTGCCAAGGTGTTGAGGACTAAATCAACTAAACCTTATTCAATCTAAGGGATCTAATTGCCACTAAGCTAACCTAAGACCTAAAACTGAAAGAAAAAGAGGGAGTCCCCATTTGTGATGGGGTGATGTGTGAAATGTTCACAACACAAACTTTTCTCAAAAATGTCGGTGACCAACATAGAAAGTCTTTGGAAATCAGCAATATATTCATCAATTGTTCCCCATTACTTTAATTGTGCCAATTCCTTGAAATGAAGCTCGGGATCCTTGTTGCCAAATCTTTCTATTAGTTTCTCTGTGAACTCCACATATGAGGTAACTTGTGCATGGCCCATAGTGATCATGCCATGGTGCCACCATTCTTGAGCCATCTCATCTAGGTGTAGGGCAGCATACTTGATTGCTTCTTCCTCTAGCATTGGGTTGAGTTGGAAATGTGTCAACTTTTTGAACCCAATCATATGCTGTGGTCTTCCCCGAACCATCAAAGTATGGAAAATTGAGTCTACAAATCTTTCTCCTTAGATCAAGGTGATTATCTCTATCACCCTTATTGGGTAAGTGTGTCATTCTTAGGTCCATGTAGTCTCTAAGGGACATATCGGTTTGCAACCCTCCATCTATCCAATCTTGACAGAATTGATCTTGTAAATCTACCAATGTGGTTTCATTGCTCTCTTGATGCTCCATTGTAGGTGGAAAGGTAGGTATCATTGGTCTAGAACTTGTTGTAGGAACACGCGTATTTGGAGTTATATTGTTAATTGAATGGTTTTCATTTCCATTGTTGCCTCCATTATTGACACCATGGTTTGAGTCAACATGTCTAATAATTGTGCCATTCTCTCTTTTGTGTTTTGTTGTTCTGCCATGAATTGATCAATACGGTCTGCCATATCTCCCATGTTTATGCTTCTTTGTTCACTACTTAACGATTCAGGACTGTTAGTGCTGTTGTTCAGTGTCGATCCTTGGTGGATACCCAAGATATTTGAAGTTGTCTCACCCTCCAGAACTTGGGCAGGCATCCACTGTCTTCTTATATCCCTATTGTAATATCTCCTCTCTCTTTCACTCATAAACCTTCACAGGCTGGCAGGTTAACCAGCTCTGATACCACTTGTAGTGCCCCTTGTAAGATTTCCTCTATCTTTACAATCTAATGAGACAATTATACTTATGATTCTTAGGGTCTTGATTAGAAATGTCTAATGGAATTATCGTAATATAATACTCAAATCAAGAAGGGCTTAATTCATGAGATTTCTATGAATATGAAATGCAATGATAGAACCTTCTTATCTGATATAAAATTCAATATGCAATGGATCTGCAAAATGTACTAAGATTATTGGAATTCACTGGATCGTAGTATTGCTACAAGAATATAGTTTCAGATCTTAATTTGGTAAGATTGCTGTCCCTGACTTATATCCTTATGATCATGCGATTGGATTAGTTATGAATTTGATCTGAATTACGATCCCTGTTGCCCTTCCTGTTATAGCTTTGTATTTGTGCAACTTTTGACACTGTCTCTGCCAGTATTCCCCTTTGTGCATGCGTCCTCCACCTTGCAATTGGATGGGTAGTCACCCTCGTCTCACTTGGTTGTCTAGAGGCTCATGTGAGCACTGCAGGCATAAATAAATACATAAGACAAACATTCCCTGCTTTCTTGAGAATCCACGATCCTCCTCATATACCCATTGAATGGGCATGATGTGGAGTTGTATCTCCCACCATCATGACTTTTGCAAACAACCTAATCAATTATGCCCTCAATTGGACTTATTCTTCATTAACAATAGTATTAACTAACTAACTAATGAACCGTTTGCCTTTCTCCTGACAGCAATAATCTTTTTAATGTTCCTCACGTCCATCTGCTTGGCAATTTGTTTAGCAATTGAATGGAGATTTTACAGATTCTTTTCAGATGTCAACCAAACCAGACCAGGTTTCTGTAAGGATAATATCATGCTTGTTAACTTAAAAATTGATTTCCCAATAAGTTAAACTTTTAAGATAGCAAATACAATATTTTCTGACTCAGAAAGAGTTTATGCCAAAGTAGGATCAAATATGATTAAATCAATTATTTGGGCATGGATATTTATCTTTTCTTTACAAATTGGATGTGCAGGCTTCCTTTTATCTTTAGTGTTTGGCCTCCTAAAGGCTTCTTGGTTGATTTATATGGCTACTTCTAGGAGGATTGCTCTTGTTGCAAGAGTTTTGCAAAGTTATCAATAATTTGTCTCTACTCTTTTCCCTGTTTTGCCATATAGCATTTGTTTTTGTAAAGCATCTTTCATCATCTTCTAGTACCATGTTGGGCCTAGAATTACAAGTGTCGTTTTGTCTTACATTTGTTGGTGTCAAGGAAATGGTAAGGTTAGTCAAACGAAAGATCATGAATTCCAAGACTGATCCGTTTGTAACTAAACTTCGCATAATTGTGCATTGATGGATAGAGACTGAATAGGAATAATGAGATGAGGAATTATCATTGTTCCACGAGGACACGTCGCCCCAAAAAACTCACCTCCCTTGTATGGGGACATTTTTCGAGACTTGGGGACTTGGGGGAAACGTCCCCCACAACACCACCACCTTTTCCACCTCAGCTAGGGATGTTGTCAGGTCGCTTGGTATATGGTACAAGCCATTACATAGTGATTGCAACCTTTAACTTTGTGAAAACTTGTTTTCCTTTCATAGGGTACTCACAAAGATGTTATATTGTAGATTTTGCCTTGAATATTTCAATTTATCTCAAATTGTATATTAGTACGCCCCCCCTACTGCTGCTTTGCTGTTGTCCCCCTACTGCCACTTTGCCACCGTCCCCTCACTGTCCCCAAATTTAGGCCTTTGGTCACCCCGTCCTCAAAAACCCGTCCCCACATCCTCTCATCCCCCCGTTAAGAAACTTTATGGAACTATGGGAATTATTAATTTGATAGCACTAGTTTAGGGCCCAGGTTGATATGAGGGATTGAGAGACAAGAATAGCAAACGAGGGTTTAGTGTATTATTAGCTGAAACAATTTTTATTGGTACTCATAACAAATATGCAGAGTAGCATGACAAAGAGGACAATAAAATATACTAAGGGAACGGTAAAGCAAAACTTAACACATTAAATTAACTTACAAATATGTAAGTTTTGCATACAATCTGAGGGAAGATGGATGCATTATGCAACCAAAACAATGAGCCTTAAAGAAGGCCCCTAATGAATAGGTGTGACATGTTTATACAAGTGTAGGAGGAGGATATAAAGTTGAACCCTGATGAATAGGTATGCCATGTTTGTACAAGTGTAGGAGAAGTTGAAGTTGGACTGTTACAAGAACACTGTCTATCTCTTGCTATTGGTCTTCCAGGCTTTGTCTTCTTATGTCAATATCTTGACATAGGAGTAAAAGATTTTGTTGGTATAGGTAGCACTTGGTGGCACCACATTAACAAGAGGTAGTTAGGATTGAGACCAGGAAGCTAATGGTGCATAGCACATGAAATCCAATGAAGTCACTAGATGGCACATGGCATTTTGTGAAGTCAGATCCTCCTGAATCACTGCAACTCTGCACCATCTCCTATGGAAACAGGCACTAACTTGTCAAAAGATGATTATGGAAAATTAGATTATGGGACTCTCTTAAGATATTTTAGCTGTCTTTGCTTCATAAACTTGGATTAGACAATTTACATAAGTTTATGTAGCAAGTTAATTATAGATATAATAGATACAAATTCATTTAATTTATTTAACTGAGATGAGTGAGCATAATTATAGAGACAAGTGATACTACTTTGAAGTGATATGGCCAAGCTCTTGAGAATTATTATATATATGACTGATACTGAAGTTCTTAACTGAAATTGGAGAGTTCTGTATGAGGATGAGATCCTCACCACATTTGACTGTCATCTCACCTTCTAGATGTGTATGCTGACCATTTCAACACTGAGTAGCAATTCATAAATTACTAAATCCTAAAACTGATGGTCTCTCCACTCTATTGCATACATGTCTTGGTTCCTTTAACTTTCTATCATAAAATATGGGATAGAGTCAAATAGAAGCTGGAATAATACAGCACAAGATAATACATTCTTTTTCTCATTTTCTCGCCCCGTTCAATACAAATTACAGACATATATAGGATTCGTTTTTCCTAATTTATAGGAAACTACTCTATAACAACTCTCCTATAAATATTGAGTTGTTTTTAACAACTCAATATACACCACTATTATAATAACTTGTTAAACAAACCTTAACAAACCTAATTATTATTTTATGCATCCTATGATGTGATATTGCTAACACCTGAGAAAGGAAGAAAGCTTGCTAGGGTTTCTCTCTTGATTGAAGGAATTGGTTCTGCAGGATCGAACGGAGGTCGACCACATCCAAACAAAGTGCTAGTGTCCCTGGGGGTAAGGAGTGGAGAACTCTTAGGACTGAAAGCTACATGAGGAGAAAGAGTCATTGAAATCCAATGCTTGAAGCAAGCGGGACTTCTGAACATAGATCCAGATACCCGAGCAATGCTGCTTCCGACCTTGTCCCCTTTGCCTCCATGGCCGAGATTCATAAACAATGCAGGTTCCGCCGGCTTCATCGAAAGCAACTGTTGCAATCACACCTGATAAAGCTGACGAGTACTGCACAATATAGAAAAGAGGGGGGCCGGGAGGGCTTCTATGGCTATTGTCGGTGAAGAGGGTTATTATAGATAGAAGTTGGTTCAGAGGGAAAAATGGCCCCTACTATTTTGAAGGGCCGGTTCAGAGGGCTTCTACTATATTGCCTGTGCATGCACAAGGAGGGCTGCTATGGCCCCTACCCCTACTATTTGAAGGGGCCTATTATTAGATTATTCGGGAGGGTTTGTATATTGCTGGTGCATGCAGAGAGCTTCTATGGCTATTGCCGGTGCATGCATGCAGAGGTAGATAACTATTCTTTTGGGGGTGGGGGGTATAGTAATCAAGAGGTATATAGTTGGAGGTCCTTATTAATTAGCTTGTTAGAATAATATGAAAAAGGGCAAATAGTAGGGGGGGCTAAAGTTTACTTTCATTTTTGTTCGTTTATTTGTTCCACCTCCGATCGATAAAGTGCATTGAGGCACTCAAGGGGCTCCAAACCAATCTTCTCAAGGTGGGTGGATAATCTTGGGAAGGCAGGATCCCAGTGGGAAGAGCGGAAAGAAACCTTGGTTTCGACCAAGCCAATCGATAAATCACTCTCCACCATCCAACTCTAAATACTAATAGAATGAAGCATCCTTTCAATGCAGGGTGGGGAGGACTCGATAGTTTACCTAGGAATTGCCAGTGATATTATTAACGGATTATGATGTGGGTGCATAGCGGCACATAACAATGGCAATGAGAAGTCGAGTAGACAATTGAACCATCATGGGGAAGCGTAAACAACATTTATTAGCACTTGGGACCATATCTCGCTCTCAATGCTCGCCTTAACCGGCGAGGGGGACAAGGTCACCCATGTAAACACTAATTCCCAACAACCTGGTGCAGGGGCACCTAGGCTACCATCAAACCTCTATGAGGCCAACTATGAATCCTTTGTATTTTGAAGGTTGAGAGTTGTAAATAAGGTCTTTTAAGACCACATGTGATGTAATAAGGTCATTGAGACCATTGGATGTCAGGCTAAGTCCTATTAGGGTCATATTGTTAATATTGCTCAAGAATTGTCAAAATTGTCATTTTGTGGCAAATATGTCTCAATAGGGTCATGTATGGTATTTTATGATATATGAAGGTATTTTAGTCCTATTTGGACCTATTCATATTGGTTTTGAGTCACAAAAGTCTTGGTTTGAGTCTAGGTTGCATTTTTGATAAAATTGTCAATGTTGCCAAAATGTTGTCAAGGCAATTTTTCATTGTAAGAGCAATTAGGGGTTGGTTAGTTGAAACAAATCCAAAAGGTGGTTATGTCAGTTGGGAGGCCTTGGAGGCATTCAAATAGGCCATTCCCACGTTGATTTAGAGGTTGGATGGGTGTGGATGTAAAGAACAATCAAAAAATCAATAAAAGTTTCATTGTTTCCTGCACTTTTTTCTGAGTTTTCCATACGTAGCAGTCTGATTTTGGATACTTTTCAATATCAAATTTGATTCATTTTTATTGAGGGATCATTGGACATTGTCTAGGAATGAATGTACTCTAATTTCCTTTTTGTGGCATCCGATTTCATTGTGTTTTGAGAGAGATAAAAGGACTTTGGTGAAATCAGTCTAAACCCTTATCTAGGGTAAACCGAGACTGCTAAAATTGCTTTTGTTTTGCTTCCATGTCAAATAAGCCACTCCAGATGAGTGGAAATGTTTTTTATATATGCACTTTAGTTGTCTTATGTTTTGCAGGGTACCATGAAGCATTTGGCACGTGCAAATGTGTTGGAGAAGTCTGATTTATGGTGTCTCAGACTGATATGACAGAGAGTTAAGGGTGAATGGTGAATGTAAGTGCAGGGTTGGTCCTTGAAGGTCTACAGAAGGCAGTGAGGGGTGTGTGGAGGTGCCAAAAAAAACGTGTTCCATTGGTTGTCAAGCCAAGGTGACAAAACAAACATGAAGAGTTTATGACTGACTCGGTGAGAGAACCTTGACTGTCACAGTTGACAGTGAGCAGATTCAGTGAATATTGGAAGGTTGAAGTGGGAGTGATTGTTGTGTTTGAAGATAGGGTAGAGAGTAGAGGATCCCTCCTTCATTTTGGTTGTTGTTTGAAACCCTATAAATGAGGAATGAGCCATGAATCCATGACTGTCCCTGCACATAGTGTGACTATCCTAAAGCATGTTTGACTGTCCTAAAAACAGTGAGCCCTCAATAATTATTGTTATGTCATTTTGGGTTGGTTGGGAGGGTATAGAGTCAAGAGTAGAGTTGTTGTGAAGCCTTGAGTGCTGCCAAGGGTGACTGAGTTGTGAGAGTTCTTTACATGTTGAAAGTGGAGGTTGGAAACCTAGTGAAGGGATGGTGTTGGTCAAGAGGCTACAAAGAGTGTTGTTGAAGAATGATGCTAAAGGACTTGTGGATGAGCACAAACATGTTGTGAAGACCTAGTTGAGTATGTCAATGGTGGGTAGAGAGAGAGGGAGAGTCTATGAGTGAAGAATGTGTCTTGAGGGTATGAAGACTTTGTGAGTAACCTCTAGCCTTGTGAAGAGTTTGTGAGCGAGTGGAGCTTGTTATCTATTGAATTAGGTAAGTTGAGAGAAAGAAATCTCCCTAATTGGTTGGGTTTGGTGGATGCTTTGCATCACAACCCCTTTAGTGTGAACATAGGGAGAAAGTACATCACAATACTTGATGACCACACTCAGAAGTTCATCCTAAGGTGTGAGTAGGGACATACACATCTACTCATGACAAGCAATAGTAGAACTTGTTGCAAGGCATGCGCCCTTGGTCTCTGTGCAACACAAGCGGTGGGTTTGCGACATAGCTTAACCATCTCTCGTGGATTCTATGTGTCTGGTGGTTGTAGAGGGCATTGACAGGTCGACTTTTTGGTGCAACATCAACCGTACCCAACAAATGGTATTAGAGCTGGGTCATGGGTTCAAACCCTGCTTGTGCTGAGGGGGGGATTGTTGCAAGGTGTGTGCCCTTGGTCTCTGTGCAGCACAAGCGGTGGGTTTACGACATGGCTTAACCGCCTCTCATGGATTTTGTGTCTGGTGGTTGTAGCGGGCATTGACAAAGACAACCGTACCCAACATAACTAGCCTCACTGCGCTTACTATTCTCTCATCCAAGGATAGGGACAAATCCATATACCCATGGAACCAAGGCTAGGGACTAACACATCCATCCAAGGTCTTACATCAAGTTAGGATAGGGACAAACACATCTATCCAACATCAAGGTTATGAATAGGGACACACCTTTGCTCACAACAATTATGATTGGGGAGAAACACATCCAATCATAATTACCAACTCTTGTGACTGGGGATGAACACCTCCAATCACTTATAGCATCTTTTGAATGGGGACAAACACATCCATTCATTTACATCATCTTGTGAATGGAGACAAACACATCCATTCACAAACAACCAACAATAGTGATTGGGGACATACACATCCAACCACAACATAAAAAGCTTGAACACCAAGCCCTCGTTGTCGTGTATGCAGCCATCATTATAGATCATTGCCACTTTGATCACAAAGGATATGAAACAGTTTCCGTTGCCACCTGGAAACTGATCTTAACTTTAGTTGTTTTGGCACAAATAATTGTCACTAATACAATTTCACAACCCCATCACTAGTGATTGACGAGAGGTCGTTGAATGTCCTCCAACCTCTTGTGCCTCCAACCTCTAGTAGATTTTATTTATTCCTCCTCACTATCTTCGTATGGAGGGTTTTCAGTAGCCACCCCATGAAGGCATTCTTCATCATCATCTACAACCGATGCCTTCTCTGTATTTAACTTGCCATCAAGGAGATCTTTGCAACATTGAGTTCAATTCATAACAATGTGTCCCTTCTTGCAACAGTAGCACAAAATTTTATTCTCGAAGAAACCATTTCACTTTGATGTAGAAGAACTAGATTTGGAGGAATGGTTAGGCCTATTTTTTCTATACATTGTAGTTTCCTCTATAGTTGAATCAATTTTCTTAGCTCCTTCATCAATCAAAGTAGATATTATTTCTTCCAGGGTAGCATCTACTTTGTTTACTGTGAAAACAATGTTGCCATAACTAGGAGGCATGATATTTAACAAAATAGCCTTTGAATCATCATCAACTACTTTAGCATCTATCCTAGTTAATTGATTCAAAAAGGAGCAAAACTTATTGATATGTTGAACAACGTTGTCACCCTCCATCATTTTCAGCCCGAACAATTTCTGCTTTAGACCCATCTTCGCAGTTGATGCTTTTGATCCAAATGAAGTATTCAAATTATCTCATACTTCTTTTGAGGTCTTCGATAAGTCAATGTGGTGGAGCTATGCATATGAAAGTGCAAGACCAATCAAAGCTATTTCTCTTCGACCCTTCATAGTCCACTTTGTGCTTTCATCAACATTAGTTGGCTTTCTTATTGCTCCACTTACTATATCGCATAGATCCTTTTCAATAAGGATCAATTGTAATTTGATTTGCCACGTGTGGAATTCTGAACCATCAAATTTTTCTATTAATATGCTATTTTTCTCCATTAAAAGAAAATATTTGACCTTGATTGACCTTGAAGCTTAATTTTAGAATCTCCGCTTCCCTCCCCCCCCCAAATGGATGTCACGTACAAGCGAGAGTGCATCTAATTACAACTACAATAATGATTTTATTATTTTGTTTACATCAACAATCTAAATTGACTCTACAAAATAGATAAAAATAATCTGTGACCTAGTAACCTCTACAAACTATAAACACTTTGTAACACCTCACCACACACAATAGAAAACATATCGGCCAATAAGTACAATTACAACAGAAAACATATCGGCAAATGACAAATTAATTTTTCATCAAAATGATGCATTACTTACATCTTCTATTTAGACTAGTGGCATCAATCTTGTTGAAAGATGATTGGAAGCAGTGCTTTGTAAAACCATAAATTAAGGATTGATCCACGATTCAGGCCTGCCTTGAATTGCTTGAGAAATCAGTTAATGACGATGCAATAGACTGGTAGTGAGCTAGCAAACCACTAGCTACACACGCTCCAAACTTTCACCGAGCTCCACAAAGAGCTGAATTTGCAAAAATCGCAGCTGCTTCAAACCAGTGAAGAGATCGAGCTTAGGTGTTCTCAGTCAACACCATAATATATCGGGCCTACTGGTAATAAAATGCTATCGCAAATAAGAGATCGTAACCATAGAAATGGTAAGAAACGGTGCCAAAGTCTGCTTCAATACAGAATTGGTCACAGAAACCAGCTCAGAGAAATCGAGCCACACAAAATGCAGATTAATCGCCACATCGGTTACTTGCAACAAACACGGCCAATGAAGAGGTAGCTGATGCAGCCCAATACATGGACCAATCTGACCAATGCCATAGATGAAATGCACATGCTTCGATCAAAAGAAATAATGATCCACGAAATGAATGCGCTAATATCAGGTCCGATCTGAGTAAAAGGCACCTCCACAAGATTCAAATTGGCAACTTCCTTAGATGCCTAGTAGTGACAAATTCGTGCAGTGTAGCCCAAGGCAAAAAATAAAATAAAAAAGAAACGGGAGATAATTGAATGTGCAGCACCGATGAAGTTTTTAGTAACCACAGGAATGAAACCTTAGATTGGTGAATTATTATCATTACACAACTGATCAAACAACCAAGGTCTCAATAGCTGGTGAAGGTCTAAGATGGAAAAGAAGAGTAGAACGAATGGCTCTGGTACCATATCATAGAATATGGGACAGAGTCAAATAGAAGCTGGAATAATATTGCACAAGATAATACATGCTTCTTCTCATTGTCTCACCCTGTTCAATGCAAATTACATACATGTATAGGATTTATGTTTCCCACTTTATAAGAAACTACTCTATAACAACTCTCCTATAAATATTGAGTTGTTTGTAACAACTCAATATACGCCACTATTATAAGAACTTATTAAACAAACCTTAACAGACCTAATTATTATTTTAGGCATCCTACAATGTGATATTGCTGACACCTATGTGAACACTAATTCCCAACACTTTCAACCTTTACCTAGCACACTTGTATGCATGTACTTTTGTTTTTCTCTGTTCAACCTCTAGTTCTACATGTAATTTTTTCATCCCTACGTGTTTCTTTCTATGTTTTCTTGCTCATCTTGGGGGAAGTAGTTGAAGTCTTACATGCTGAATCATAGTTCTCCCTGACCGTTGAATAGTAGTTTTTGTAACTTTGAACTTCAATATATATTTCAGCATTTAGATTGTTATACTTGTAGAATTCAATCACTATTGTTCTTTGCAACCAATTAGTGAAGAAATAGTTTTCTTCCTCTAAGTATGTTTCTTTCTGCTATATTTAACTCAAACATTCTATCCATTTTAGTCTGCTGAGACATAAGTGTAATTTTTTTGTTTGCTCCTACGTTTTATACTTTTTAATTCTTAATTTGTCTTGATATTGCTCTTGTCCCAAAGCATGGAGCAGGAAAGCAACTCCATCGTGTATATGTTAGTGTTTGTGCTTTACATGCTGAATTTTCCTTAAATTCTTTCATTTATAATATTTTTAAAAATAATCATTTGCAATAAAAGAAACAATCCCAGATAGGTGGAGAGAAATTCAACACAAGTTATTTCCTCAACTTGTTCAAATGATTGTATCTGGCTCTATCTTCTTGACAGTGAGCATGAAACTGTAGATATAATATAAGATTAACAATTAGTAGATTGCATTGAAAAAGGAAAGACATGTTATGCTTTCCTTGTTCACATCATAGATGTGTTATGCAAGTGTGTGTGCACCCCAATATCCTGCTGTATGGAGAATTTTTTCCTTTGCAAAACTTATGTTTGCCATTTTACAGCTGTGTTGTAGGTATTGGTTATCCTATATACTCCTCTTTCAAGGCCATTGAGAAGAAAGACAACGAAGAACAAGAACATTTGCTGACTTATTGGGCAGGTGATTCATTTGCCATGATTTTTTTAATTTAAATATGTTTGTAAAGATTTACTAAATATGCCATACAGCTTTGGGTTTCTTAAAATAATATTTCTTACCTTTAGCCTGCCTAAAGCGAGATTTAATTGCAATAATATATGTCAGCATCAACAAGGTATAGCATGTGTGCCTATTAGAATAATTACAAGTAAATGTTCTCTTTGGAATATCCATGAATTTCCTGCCTAGTGTCATTGCTTGTTGATGGAATTCTTATCAATCCTATGGAGTAAAGCTTTTCATAGTGACTTCTTTTCCCTCAATTGCTTTTGTATTTCCATTTCTCAATATTTGCAACTCGCCACGGACTCGCGAGTCCATGGGAGCCACGAGTCGACTCGCCACCTGGCAAGTCCATCTGAAAGACTCGCGAGTCTTTTGCATGGACTCGCGAGTCTTTCAGATGGACTCGCGCGACCCAGAAAAAAAGTCATGCAAGCTTTAAAATTGAGTTTTTAAAATTTTTTTTTGCCTTCATTTGGCATAACTGAGGGAGTGACAAATAAAATAAAAATAACACCCGACGCCTTTATAAAATAATAAAAGTATTTTTGGCCTCGCGGAGCGCGCAAGGGGCGCTGCCCCCTGACCCCAACTTGGGGGTGCTGCCTCCAAACCCCCGTCGAAAAATATACGGGGAAAATGCACTGATGGAAGTAGGGAAAATTCAACCTCTGAGTCTGATTAGGCTCCATATAACATCATAATTAGCATTGAAGAAATCTTGGTATTATACATTTTATAGTTGAAATTTTGAAACTATGAGTATGTGACATGTGTAATGTTTCAATTATGGCTCTTATGCTCTCTAAATGCATTAATTTCTTTATGTTTTTTTGTAAAATTACGGCTTTTCTTTTTGCCGAGTCCTTGCCGAGTCTTTCACGAGTCCGAGTCCGAGTCCAAATTTTTGGTTTGCTGAGTCCGAGGCAAGTCCAAGATTTTCAACTATGATTTGCATTACCTATATAAGGGAAATTGATTTTGGAAGATTTCATTTTTATTTAACTGCCTTTGTTTTTGGAAGACTGCTTGATTTTTATTTTTATATTTGTTTTTGAATTGAACTATTTAGCTTTTGGCTATCTGGATTGTTCCTTGATGTTTTTTTCTGTGTTAAGAGTCTGCTGGTTTTTGTGTGATGTTGTGCGTATCTATAACTGCTATAACTAGAAAGGTTTTGTAGTGTAGGTTGTCACTTTTTGATCACCTAGTTTCCAAGATGGGCAAGGTGAGAGCATATGTATATAGTACCACACCCAATTATTCAACATGCAGCAACACGAAGTGATCAAATTAACTAAAGCACACAAGGCGGCAAACCATCCTTATCTATGCTTATTCAACGAATTGTGCTCAATGCAAGAACTGAAAGAAAACACTTCTAGGCTTATTCAGTGGAGTGTGCAATTACAATAAGCACAATCACTTCTCGCTTATTCAGCAAAGTGCAATCACTTCTCTTTTATTCAACAAAGTGCAATTACAAGAAGTAAACAGGCACACCGCGAACACCCATCCTTATCTATGCTTGTTCAACAGAGTGTACAATTACAAGATAATATAAAATGCGTTACAATTCATCATTAGGAAACATAAATTGCGGATATATTGATTAAGGGCTGAAAACCCTCTCAAACCACGCATGTAAATCAATTAAAGAGCTGACTTAAAATATGATATAAACTGATAATAATCAGTCAATAATAAAGAGAAATTACAAGCCAAAACACTTTTTCATTTCGTGCATCTTGAAACCTACAATTTCTTCTTCTTCTTCATCTTCAAACCTGCGAAGAATATCAGTCCACTATGCCATCAACTCCACTCAACAGGATCCCAAAATAGGAACTGCTCGATAGCTCATTCTTGGGCGCTTATTTGAACAGCTATCTTTTAGGAGTGAATTTGTGAGCTGTCACAAGTTGTAATTCCAAGAATCTACGCCTCAAGAAGGAATATTCCAATTTTGAGGAAGAATATGCCAAATTCAAGTTTGAATCTCCTGTCCAACATGGATGCTCTTGCATCATATATGCTGATCTAAAATTCTGTTTACAGGTTTTTATTGCTGTAACAATCCAAAATGAACCAAATAACATAGACAAATCAGTCTAATCATGAACCAACTGAAAGATACCTTGTAAAGATGAAACAAGATGCTGTTACAGGTCTAATAACACTTTGGTAAAGCTGATACACTGTAAAATCAGACTGATGCATAACACTACCCACACAGCTGCAAATGCTACTTAGCTGGCTCTTCAAAATCCGAAAGGAAGAAAATAATTCAAGCATGTCAAAATGAGCTTCAAAACGTACTTTTATATTGACTCTAGGAAACTTCTTGAAATCCCAGGAATAAAGTGACTTTATTAATCTCCTTTAAATATGTAATATCCCCTTTACTTTTTTTTTTGATTTTTAACACAACAAGATTCATCCGTTAAGGTTAGAATAGTCAAACTTGCACAGAAAGGATATGCTGAAAGTAACCCTTTCACTTTTTGATCACCAAGAGCCCAATATGGGAAGGTGAGAGCATACGGTGTCAAGGGGATTGTTAGCTCAAATAACTACTGGAAATGAAATCTCAAATACAATACTGGGCAGCAAGCCAGCCCCTTCCGCTTATCCAGCGGGTGTAAGAACTTCTACAGCAGTATGGCGGTGCAACCAGCCAATTAGAAGATTACAAGACTAAAAGAACAACAATCACTCGACCGCTTATGCAGTGGGAGGACTAGAAGCGAATAGCAATCAACTCAACCGCTTATTCAGCGGGAGGACAGTGTTACAATAGATAAGAAGGCGGCAAGCTAGCCTCTTCCACTTATGCAGTGGGACAAAGAGCAACACTCCAAGTATATAGCTGTTAGTACTACTAATCAGCTTTACAATGCAAACATGGATTACAAAATAACTAGAATCACTGTCCAAACTAGGTGACAAGGCCAGCCTCTTCCACTTATGCAGTGGGACTAAGAGAGTTCAAATAAATTGCTTTTAGTACTACTAACCAACATTACAATATGATTCATCATGGGTATTCAAATGCCAAAACCCAAAGTAACAGCTGCAACTTATTACCAAGACTCTTCACACCACACCAATAGACTCACACACTGAAAACCAGCTTCAACCCCCCAAAACTAAATCTGATATGAATGAACAACAGGCTGGAAATACAAACCAGCAACATTAAAATCCTCACAAATACTTCTAAATCACTCCCCACACACTCAAATTATCTCTAAACACACTCCAAAGGCCCTAGGCTTAAAGCGACTAAGGCTACATTGAGAAAATGGCACCAACAAATCAGAATCAGCATAACACACAACCCCAAACACCTCCCAACAAAGACACCTACAACTGAAAGGTTCGACTTGCTATATAAATATCAATGCTCCAAGATATTCAATAAAAACTTACATGATGATTCGCCCAAGGCATAGGAAATGAATGAGCAAGTACCCAGAATGATCTGACACACGAACTGAGAGTTATGAACTAAATCATGCTACAGCCACACCAAAACCAGCAAACTGAAAATCCACACACAACACTCCAGAATCAGAAAACTAATAAATAAATCTGCAACATTATCTTCAATCCACTCCTTTGAATGAAGAGCAATTTCTGGCTTGACTAGTTGCTGTATTGCAAGCAAGAAATCAAGCTATGGCTAGGAGGTAAGCATTCCCTGAAGCTTTCACTTTGCATTTCGGTAGCATTTCGTTATAAAATTGTTCTTAGATAGTCCCAAATGAAGGCCAAGGCACATATTTATAACTTCCTCCTCAAGTCGAACTTCTTTTCCCTCCAATATGGGATTAAACAACCACATTCCAATTTCCTTAATTTGTATTTCATTTCATTTCTCCAAAATCGCCCATCACTTGGTCGCAAATACACTTTATAAAAAATACATTGATAAAGTGTATTATGGTGTTTAAAGAATAAAGTGAATTATATCATTAAATTGTCTTATTTTTCCTCCTAAGGTGTCCATCTTGCCTTAACAATAATTCACTTATAAAATATTTTCCTCAACCAAAAATTGCTCACATATAATTAAGGAAATGACTTAGATATCAAATAACTTAAGAAATTCCTTTTAAATAAATTGTCCAACATTTGCCTTAAGTTATAATTTAATTTAAAACACCATTTTTTTATCAAATACCAAGCCTGCCAAAACAAGCTCCAAGGATATGGGGAAACAAGTTGAGAGAATTGCCCTGCCAGAAATAGTCATTGAACTGAGCTGAAGAACCCTTGCCAAGAATAGCACCAAAAATGCTGGAAGACCAACTGCTCAAACTGACCTGCTGGAAATAGTCATCTGAACAGGCTTGCTGACATCGTGCTAAAAATAGAACTGCTAAAAATAGAACTTACTAAAAATAGCATACTGCTAAAAATAGTAAGTGTTTTCAAAGTGATTTTAACCACATTCTGAGCAGCCGTCATACTTACTAAAAATAGTAAGTCTGGAAAAGTCTTCGGATTTGTTTGCATGTCACACCATCACGAGGCTCTCTAAAAACCCAACAAAATAAGTTGTCCTCGCCCCCACTTACTAAAAATAGTAAGTTTGAAAAAATCCTTGGATTTAATTGCATGTCACACCATCGCAAAGCTCTCTGAAAACCCAGAAGGAATCCAGAATTAGAACTATAAAATTCCAACATGCAAGCCACCAAAACTGCCAAAGCATCCTCCTAGAAAATAGGAAACCCTAATTCTACCTTTGACTGACCAACGGGTCTCAGAATTGGCCAACAAACCCCAAAACAAACTAGAGCAAAAAATGGGACATTACAAAATATTTATACTTGAGTGTTTTTGGAATGCTAATATTACCCATAAAATGTACTTTGTTGGATAACATTAAATAATTAAATTAAATTATTCCCTTTAATCCTAACTTTAGCCTATGAGAATTGAATAGGCTAATTAGTCAATCCAAGCTACTCCTCGAAACGGGACATTACATCTAGTGGGAGACTGTAAAGGTGGAACCACATGGGGTTGTTCTCCATTTCTTGCAACAGAGGATTAAACTTTGGAACCCAATCTTTGACCAAAAAACCAACACCATCCATGAGATACAAACCACCTTTCGAAATATCTTCTTTTTGCCCTTGATTTGAACATTCGACAAGGAAAAAACCTTTGGCAAGAGTCTTCAGCTTGTGTCTTTACTCCACTCGTTCTGTCACCAATGAAGAACCTGACCTTTAGCTGGCCATTCTTTCGCCCATTTGATGAAGAAACCATTTTCTCTCAGATGCTAAGTTTTGGCTGCCAAGTTGCTATTGTCAATATGGAAACTCACTTATTTTTCATGCAGCTTCTAGTTCATCGGAAGTTTATTTGCTCTCGTCGCCATTGATTGATTAAAGGAGCAATCCTCCTTGTCCTTGCTTGGATTGATGTAGGTCTCTCTTGGTTTACAAATCTGTTGGGATCTAGGGTTTCTATGGTTTTTCCACCCTCCTTGTTGCCTTGGACCATGGCTATGCCTTCAATCCAATCTCCTCTTGAAGAAATGCCTCTTGCACTCATTCCCTTGCTCATACCAACCTCTTGATCTCCTCTTCTCACTAGCTCCATGGTGCTGAGCTTGTGCGAAAACTCAGTTGCTATCCATTCTTAAATATATTATGGTTATTTTAGGAATTTCAAGAGCTTAAAAGATATAAAACAAAATAGAATAATATATGATATTGATAGTAAATTTTAATAATTCTTGATACCACAATATTTCAATACATAGTAATATGAATATGAATATTTCCTTAGCTGATATAGTAATATAAAAGTTAGATGTTGAAAAAAACTTTCCCAAATTGAACGCACAAAAAGCCCCATAGAGTTTTAGGGGAATAGTACGGGGCTAGAGTATCAATTAGCCGTTGGTGGGAGTTATAGTTCTTGCATAGCTCCTCTTTCATGACAATCACGACTCACAAACCTACGTACATAAATAGAATGACAATGAGATTTGTTTTCCATTAAAAATTTATATGCATTTGGGTAGCCAAATTTGTAATGATTTTAAGGTTTTGTTTGTTGCATTTCAATTTATTTGAATGAAATTGAACAAACTTATGACATAGCTCACGGTTTTATACTAAATGTTTTTTAGGATTTTCTTTATGATTGATTTTTTTTGTTTTAGGGTTTATGTATTTTTTTACTTTTTAAAAATATTTAGTTGGATATGACATAGATGACCACTTTGTTGAATCCACATATATTTGGCATGGAAAAAAGTTTGCCCTCATTTTTGGTATGGGCAAGCATGGTACTCGACTTGTATCTAGGTTTTATTGTACCTATATATGTATTGGGTACTTGTAATATTCCTCTTAATTTTTTTTTGTTTTTAGCAATAAGAGTTACAAGCAAACACCATAACCCGTTAAGGTTAGAGAAATAATCCAAACTGCTGAAAGGGAACCCTTCCACCTTTTGTTCATCGAGAGCCGAATCTGGGAGGATGAGAGCATACGGTGTTCTGGGGATCGTTAGCACCGTAAATCAAACTGAAATTACAATGCACGGGCAGCAAGCCAGCCCCTCCTGCTTATCCAGCAGGATAGAAACTAAACTCTTGGCGGTAAACCAGCCAAGGGAAATAACAAGAAACTGAAACTCAATCACTCTACCGTGTATTTCAGCAGGAGGACATTACATTAAGCTATCACTCTACCGCATATTTCAGCAGGAGGACAATTCCATAAACTTATCACTTGACCACTTATTCAATGGGAGGACTGAGTACATAAACTTAATTACAAAGCAAGAAGGCGGCTAAGCTAGCCTCTTCCACTTATGCAGTGGGAATTACAAATAAGAACAGCAAGAATGATTGATCAGTATTACTGAAACAATCTTACAAAATAGAGATATGAGATAAGATAAGAAGCTTAATACTGATCTCAATCAATCCACTATCAAAATCACACCACACTTGAACGCTACTGCTGTTCTAATTCTGCAAGTTAGAAAACACACTATCCAGATACAACCGGAAACACCAAAACACTCATAACTTTCTCAAAACTAATCGGAATCACACCAAATAAAATGCAAATGACTAATATAACATAGGCAACCAATCCAATACCTCAAACTCGCAACTTGGAAGCCCCGAATGTGTTGCACGCATCCCAAGGTAAGTCTGAAAATGGTGCTACAACAACAAACTTCAATTTGCAACAAAAAATTGTGATGACCACCAAAAGCCATGCCAAGATAGGAGAATGATTGTCTTCCCAATACGCTTCCAAAGAGCCGATACCTAGAACGATGCAATCACTTGGTCAAGAGGTATGAGCAAAATATGGTTTCAGCAACTTCGCAACCAGCAACAAGGAAACACTCCAAAATCCACACAAAACTCTCCACAATTTGCAGAAAATTCACATACAACACTGGAATTACAGGAACACAGCTAGGTACTATCTTCCAAGTATGAAACTGAGACTTAGCTAGGAAGCCACACTTCGAAGCTCAGATTTTCAATCGCCAAACCGGCACCATAACAATGCAATTTCATAAAATATCCAAATGGGAGGCCAAGCCCCTGTATTTATAGTTTTTTCCCTCTGAAATTCAAATGTAAATGCTCCCAAATTCACCTCTCCAATTCGCATTTCATTTCACTATCATATGGTGTCCAAATGATAATTCATTTAATTTCCCAAGGTGGGCGCCCAAGTTGCATTTTAACCAATAATTAAGCAAGTTCGAACTTGCCTAGTCTTCAACAATAACTTAACGCATTCTTCAAATTTCAACGCCTAACTTAGGAAAATATAACATTGATATTAGATATAAATATTTCTTTTCCTAAGTCGCCCAATTTATCATTAATCAATAATAAAATAATTAAATATTAAACCTTAGGATAAGGAAATAATATTTAATTAAATCACTTATGACTCCAATACTGATTATCAGTAAAATCCAGGATGAAGCTGAGCAATGAAGACCACTGAATTGCTACAGGAACGGGACCCTGTCCAAACTGCTAAAAATAGAATTCCTCAATACTGCCTCTTACTAAAAATAGTAAGTCATGGAATACTCCTCCGAAATAACATGATCTTTGCACTCGGAGAAAGAGCTTGGAAAGCTCAGTAAGACAACATCATCCAAACAGCCAAACCCTAACTTACTAAAAATAGTAAGTTCTCACTTCACCAAAGAATCAAATGCATGTTATGCCACTCTGGAGCTCATGAAAAACCCAGAAGGAAACCATAGACAGAACTGAAGAATTCCCTCCTGGTAAACCCTAAAAAGCTCGAGCAGAACTCCACAAAAGCTGGAAACCCTAATTCTCCTTTCCAAAGAGCCTACGGGTCTCTGGAATAGGCCAATGGACCACTGAAGTGGAGAAGGGGACATTACAGTACCTTGGTACACATACTAAGGGAGGGTGTTACATATTAAGTAAACTTGAGAAGAATCAATCATCAAATGCCGAGAACCCATGTCCAAATTACATTGGAGTGGAAATAATACTTTCATGTTCAAGCATCTATTAGAGGTCCAAAAGTGGGATGTTAGAAATTTGTTAAATATACATTTGCCACTCCATTCAATTCCCTATGCACTTGACAAAAAGATTACAAGACCCAAGAAGAGTGTACATGAGCTCTAACTCAACAAGATAAAAATATATCAGGAGACTTCAAAAACACATTTCAAAATGCACCAACTTATGATTTTGTTGAGCTCACTATTTTGTATCGTTTCCCCAAGATTTAAGGAAAGGATGAGGTGTGGAGATGGTTGTAGGGATGTTTAAGTTTTATCATGATTTTGGGAACGATAGGAAGACAACTATTAATATAGTATATAAAAACTAATATTTATTTATTTTTTAAAAAAAATTGAAGGAAAAAACAACTTAATCAAGAACACAATCATTCAAGAAACTCATGTATTAGATGCATAAAAACCAACAATTGGCAACTATTATCATCCTTGTTTAAAATATTAATATAACCTCAACATTGAAGATAAAATATGCAACTAAAATAATAACATGAATAATTAAGCAAACAAGGGGCAAGAATGGAAAAGAAGAAATATAGTACAAATGCAAGATAAATACAACTCAAATTGCTACTAAATTAAGCTAGATCTCTATTTGTTACATTTTTTGAGCCAAATAAAAGATTAGTGTATCTTTTTGTTGGTTTCCAAATTGCAAGATGTTAAGGATGTCTTGACATCTTTAGGTATGCGATGGCATCCCCTTGATTTTTCATAATTGGGGAACATCTCTAGAAATGCTCTTAAATTGAGGGACATCCTCAATTTCTGATTTTATGGGGGGATGATGTAGGAATGTTTCACTCTTATCCTTGAAGTCCCAAAATGTCCCTGTTTTTAGGGACATTTTAAAAAACTAAGGATGCGTCCTTGACATAGGCTACTATTTAGTCCTAATGTGAATGCATAAAGTTTCAATGAAGCTAATTATATATCCAATTTTGGGAAGGGTGATTTTAACCCAAGTTTGTTAGCGGCATTATTGTACACAAACATAAGACTAGTTAATTATGTGTAATTGTTTTGGTTAGTTGGCAACCGAGGGGTGGTCGTTGCGGTGCGACGGTTGGCACTCACACCCCCTCGGTATCTTTATATACTTCGGAATGTAACTTGCAACACACAATTTATGAATGGAATAATATCACATATACTTGTCTGATATCTATGGCGTTATTATTTTGCATTACGTGCTTTATGTTTTAAGTTATTCACCCGAGAGGGCAAACAAATTTCAACATGAGTGACAAATTTGAACCCATTGATCCCATTAGGGTTTCATGCTACTAAAAGGAAACTATGCGTATATCCACATTAACCTTAGAGAGGAACAATGCAAGTAATAACATATTTATAGAAAATTCAACTAAGAAATGTCAATAAACACAAGATATTTCTTGGGAAATCCCATGTAAGGGAAAATCCAAGGCTCCAAACAACACCAAAATATTTTAATCTTCAAACAAGGTCACAATACACCCCTTTTAATTTAGTGCTTCAATGGAGATCAAGACTCTGCCTCTAGAGGAATTTCAATAGTATAAACCTACATAAGTTTGAATTTTCAATCTTTATCCCAAGTCCTCAATATACAAGCAAAAGAGAGACAAGAAACCAACATTGGATTTTCAAAAGTATAGGTTCAAAGTTCAAACCATGAGCCAACACATAGCCAAAATGTCCTAGCATGGACTCATATTTCCCTCTACGAGAGTACTCTTGTTGGACTAATTGCCAGTGTTCCTCTTTGGATTCCGGACATGGACTGACTGCCTCCCGTGGATCTGTTTATCTTTCGTGTTTGTATCTGGTGTTAACAAGTCAATCTTTTGGTGCAACAACAAATGTGTTCCGACAACTCTTCCCAAGATAGAATATAACTCGTGGTTTGATTGTTTAACTCGTATAACATAGTGGGTCCAATGTAACCCCCAAGTGCTCCATGTATAGGCAATAGTTACACTTACAAAACTCTTAGAGACATTTCTTTTAGCTAGCAATAGATGCTAGTCATAGTCCAACTTGTAACTCCCTATTCAATGACTTCTTACAACTATCATAGGAGCAATGACATATGGTGGAGAGTGCCAACAATAGAATCTCAAGATTCCCTCCATGTGTGGTGCCCTTTTTCACAAGGGTCCCAACATTTATAGTACTTCACAATTATTCAATAATGGCAACAACATTAGGATTTGCAAAGTTTACAACACCTAACCCTAACAATTAGGACATAGTAGCATTAGTTGTTATTGGGATCGACTTGTCAAATCAAATATACAAATAGAATTCAATTATTTAGAGAAAAATGCTGCTTTTCCATTTGAATCAACATAAAACATTTTTTTTATTTTTATAATATTTTAAAAGTAAACATGGGGTGTTAGGGTGGCAATCTCTATTAGTGTTGAGGGGCAGCACCCCTAGGGTCTGGGAACAACACCCCTAGCTAGTACTTGACATGATACATGGAAGGTTCAGAAGTCGAGGCTCTACCACCAAATCTAAATTAAGGCCACTGAGGTGACATAGACCTTAAATAAAATAATCAAAATAAGTATAGATGGAACTCAACTAAAATAATAAAAGCTATATATATATATATAAACTAAAATAATAAAGTAACATATATTTTATATGTACACACACATGTTTGTACATAATATATATGAATATAATATGTGTGCATATACATACTTACATGCATACACATATATATGTATGTATGTATACAGGCATACATACATATGTATCATTATGTATTTGTGTGTGTATATATAGATATACATACATGTATATATACATGTAATATTATGAATATATATATAAAATAATAATAAAAAGCAATGTATACACACACAAAGTCCTATATATTTAGATGTGTAAATAATTGAGTACTTGCATATTTTTTATAGTTTCCGTATCTATTCATATTTGTAATAGGAGATTTTGAAGATTAGCCATATCCATTTCTATACAACTATTATGAAAATAGTTTGAAAGCAGCTGGGCTATTGACAATAATCTGAAAATGAGCAAGAGTCTATCTTAATGTGCTAGTAGTTTTTTAGGTTAGACAAGGATGTCTTTTTATTAAGTGTGTTTTTAAAAGAAAATGCTATTCGTTTACCCACCAGCCCTGCAGACTTGATCAGTCAAGACTCTGGACTCACTGATTTCCTGAATCTGATCTGCAGACATGCCTGCGGTGCCTCTGATCCAGATTCACGAGTCTTGTTGGTTCCTCAACAAGCCTAATAACTATGGTCTATTATAGGATTTAGCTTATAAATAAATGCTTTCATTTTTATTTCTTTATTCATGTTCTGGCATTTTCCTGAGAGTTTGTTGATGTAGCTTGTCAATTTGACTTGTTTTTTCTTTTCTTTTCTTTGCTTCATTTTCTTATTTATTACTTTAGGTCTAAGATTATTTATTTTTGATATTTTTCTTTAGTGTTGGTATTTCTATGATGTAGGGTTGTAAACCAACTCTGAATGAGTTTTACAACTATGATATGGTTCAATTGCAACATATGGTTTTAGTTTAATTAATTTTTCATATTATGATTTTATTTACAGAAGAAATTCTGTCCCAATAATGGTATCATGTATTCTATTGCAGTTTATGGATGTTTTCTTTATGCAGAGGCGTTTTCTGACAAGCTCCTATCATGGTAATATTTTGACCTTTTCCTATTACATCATCGTGAAACAGAAAACAAGTTTATGTAACAATTGAAGATTATAAAGTGACACAGTCTAGGAAACTATGAGAATGTCTGGATATAAACCTAAAATTCTAGTATTGGAACACGTTGGTTTTTGCAAATAGACTACGTCGATATCCTAGATTGAGTAATGTGGTTGATTAGACATGCATACACAAGAGTGTATGGTGTATAACAAGTCATTACAATTGTAGTTTTAGCTGAATAGGAAAATGATTATCGTTTATTTCGTTACTTTTATTTTGGGAATTGTTTTGTTATTGTGCCATGGTAATATGATAGAACCCACTATTTATTTTCATGCATCACTTGTACCTTGTATACTAATGATATATATGAAATACTATACAATTTATTGTTAGTTTCTTTTTTGCATAGAATTGTCAAAATTTTATTAATAGAGAACATTTATATCTTATTTGGCCTTTTGCTTGTTGGTTAAGGAAATAATTATTTTCAAATGAACTTTCAAAGGCATTTGAGAATTAATTTTTTAAGAGGCTAGCATTTTACTTAAGCATTTAATCATGAGTTAAGAAACTAAAAATGAAAATTAAACTATCCATTTAGAGTAATTAAATGAAGATTTTTTCTCTACTTTTATGTTCACAATAAGGGCCAGCCTTTCCCAATGAGACAATTAGTTTTCGCCGTTGGCATGTTAGTACTTTGTATGTGGCCATTTAAAATTTGTTCAATTACAAAGCAGTTATAGTCTGCAGATTATGCTGTTGTTTATAAATAAATGTTGGTTAGCCAACGGTAGTAAGTATATAGTATTTAGTTGGCTATGTTATGTAATTGTGGTTTTTGTCCCCGATGAGTAGTTGTCACTTGGCAGTTCCTGACGGTTGGTAATCTTAACCAACCGTAGACTATTTACGTACTCGTTTTGGATGTCTCGGGGACTTGTTATCATTGTTGTACACATTGCATACTGGAATTGATGATCTATATTTCTGAAACTACATTGTACTTGCGTTGGAAGTTGTCATTGATGTCGAAGAGGTATGGATGTTAAGGAACCCTACAACTCAGAAGAACAATGGTTTTGCATTCATACAACATGCAGCTGTTGAACAGGGGGCCAGAGTCTTATCACAGTTAGTGCAATGTACCAAAGATGTTATTTTTCTGGTTGAATTTTTGGAGTCTCTAAGAATAAGGGATTTAACAAGCTATTATAATTAGATAAAGAGCAGAAATTTCTGAGGGCAGCAATGAATATTAATAGAAGAGATTTATACTAAGAAGTAGTGCTAATATGTTTTGCATGTTCAAGAAAGACAAATATGATTTAAGTGCCCAGCTTTATTATCAATAAAGCATTGATTCAGACTCATAAAAAATAAGCAATAATTAAAAGTATAAGATGTAGCGATTACTGTATCCAAAAGGGGTGGCAACTAATAAAGGACAACGATCAAAAGAAAATTCGATAAAGACAAAAAAATCAGGTGCAACAAAATTTGTCTTATTCACTTTGTATAATTCTTGTCTTATTCACAAGAAATATGGCAGCAGCTAAAGTTTATAAGTCAGCTTCTACAAAAGGACAGATACTTGAGTTTTTCAAAAAACAAAATAAAGTGCAATCCTTTAAAGAGATGTTTTATTTAATGTTGACCGAAGACAAGACTTTGAAATAGTAATGACATGCCAGCAGTCAATTGACAAGTCAGCAAATAAGCTTGAACCGATAAGGTGGAGCAGCTATTTGTATTAATAAACAGAGACAAATGAAAGACAGCGATGATGATCATAAAATCAAGGATAAAGGACACCAATTAGCATTAAAGAAATAATTAATACAAGTCAGCAAAACTCTAAGGAAGACATGCAATTACTCATGAAAAGGTACGATGAAAATATAAAATACCATTGTTATGTTTTATGTTTCGATTAAAGCCAGAAACTTTTTAAAAGGAGACATGACTATTAGAATTGGTAAAACAAAAGATATGATTTGTTAAGGGAATTTTTTATCAGAAGGTTGCACCCTTTCATAAAAGGGCACAAGGGAAGATATAAAGACTAGATTGTTTGGAAGATGGAATGTGTGGGTGATATGAAATGCTGAGAAAATAATTAGAAAAAAGAGAGTAATGCTGTGTATGTGGTGTGCATAATACTGGACATATATATCAGCCACAAGAAGAGTTTTATATGGGAAATAATTGCAGATTTGAAAGAAGACTGAAGATTATCTACAGGTGTATGGGCAGGTTTTTGAAAAGATAACAATCTAATTTACATAGCAAATTTATGACAGTCATATAGCAGATTAGAGGAGCCATTCATAATAGAAGTTTGTATAGAGGTTGGTACCTCATTTTGGGTGAAGTTAGTGCTTCATCTCTTGTAGGTTGGTGAGTTACTCGCCAAGCTATTTCAATGCATTAGTACTAGTGAGTCAGGTGAGATTTTGTTGGATTTTTAGATCATGCTTATTACAACTCAGTAAGTAGGAGTACTGCAAAGAACCCATTCCACATAGCGTATAGATCATAGTTCCAGGATCCTGAGCTGAGTGACCCTAGCGAGTCTCAGGGATTCGGGTGTCATGTCACCTCACTTATAGCAGAAATAATTGATGTAAATTTTACCATATAATATATTAAAATCATGTTAAAACTATCATATCATATTACATTAAAAAATGATATCATATTATCAATTTACATTTTATTGAATGATATTATTATATTAACAATGCACATTTTATTTAAATTATTTGATTGAAATGGTGTAACAATATATATATTAATAATATACAATGCTTCAACTTGTTGACCGACTTCCCTAAGGGCCTGATACCTCTTCTTAAACAATGGTTTGAAAAAGAGTGGGCCTCCACACCGATTCATTAAGGACACGTCAGATGTGAGGGTGGCGACCTTTCAAAGAGGGACGCTACCAAAGGAAATAGTCATGGCTTTCCACCACAATGAAGGATGGGATAAATACCCCCCTCTTGTGCCAATTTGGAGAATAAGAAACAAAGACTGGTCAAAATCTGCCAGTAGGGATAAAAGAAGCAGCAAGAACAGTGACAGGTACAAATATATATAGGATTTTCCGAGTTAAACATAAATACATCAGCCAGTATGTTATATATAAATCAAATAAATGGCAATTAATTATAATATAAGCTGGAAAGGCAAATTAAATATAGTTATTCAAACAATGCTGTTGGAGATAAATAAATATAAATATATATGCATACCAATGAACAGCTAATTTCCTAACTGGTAAATAATAATAGACTGGAAAATTTACAGTAAACTGGGTAATGACACATATTCGAATAATTTGGAATTTGATAGTAATGGATAAACTGTATACTGGCAACTAACTAATGAATAATCAGAATATTGGTTAGGATGTGAATATTGACAGTAATATTAATATTAATCTGTACAAGGGCATCCTATATGATAGGGGGAACTGCTGTACAAGGGCACCCTGTGTGACAGGGGGAACTGCTGTATAAGGGCACCCTACATGGACATATGGAGTAGGGGGAACTATTAAAGACACCCTACCAAATCTTGCACTATAATTCACCATTACTCTGTTAATGTTATAAGAATCCCTCTTTATGCTATACATAATTAATTATATATATGTAATCGCTCAGATGATCATTCTTCAATGTAATTTGCAGTGTCCTCTAACTTTATTTTTGCAGGTTCTTTGATAACAGCAGAGGCTAAGGTACCTTCTCTTAACCCATATATTAAGAATTGAGATTCATATCTAGGGTATATCAGATCAATTTATTAAGGGACATTACATTGGGACTCTCCAGGAACTCGCTATAGGCAAGACTCACTAGAAACTGGTTTTTTGCCGAGTCCTGCTGAATCCTGCCGAGTTTTTTGCTGAGTCCTGATTTGGGTCAGCCTTTCCGAGTCCACGCCAAGTCCGAGTCTCGTTTCTATGGTATAAATATAGTCTTATGGGTATCATTGTGTAATGTCCCCATTTTTGGAGAAGAATTAATTAATTAATTTAATTAGTTAATCTGTCCAAATTATTATTATTTTATATGGATAGCTTAATTAATTATTTTAATTAATAATATCAAGTTAATTATTTATAAAGTTATCAAATAAATTAAAATTAAAAGATGATTTTATATTTAATTAATTTAATAAATTGACTAATTAAATATTATTTCATTAAGTCACTTCTAGAAGCTTCTGGATGTTGGGGTGAAAAAGTATTAAAGGAGATCAAGTTGAAGCTTCAAGGCAGCTTGGATTTTGATTTTGATTTTGATGAGGTTTTGTAGAACCGAGAGGTGTCTGCAGACTTTGGTCTTTGGGAATGAAAACTCCTATCGATTGCATAACTAAGGGAGTGGAAGACCTTCCGAGGGGTTGCAGCTGAGAGTGGAAGATACTTAGTCTTCCATATTGAGCATATTGAGTTGCTACATTTCCATGGTGGATGGGGTTTATGATATTTTTCAGATTTGTCAGATTGAATCCTATTGTATATCGATTTTTGATTGGAAAGAGAAGCTGATCTTATTGGAGGAGTATTTGGGGTAAATTTGTAAGTTTGCTGATCATATCTCAGGTCTGAAACTAAATTGTGCTCCTAACTCCATACCCACGATTTTATTCATTCTTCATCATTGCAGCATCGACCCATATTTGAAGCCAGCGATATTCTTGGAAAGGATAGGCGATTCATCTTGTGAATTGTGAGGGTGTAACGTGGACGGATCAGCACCATATCAAGTCTGGAGCAAAAATTGTTGCAGTCAGCCTATACCCACGACTTTGCTCATAGCCCATCCATTTGGCATCGAATCTCATCTACAAGGTCGGCACCACAATTGTGAAGGAAGGGCGAACATTTTTAGAGAGGAGTTTGAGGCCTAGCAGCTGATATTTCATTTATGATCAGATCATCCATGGACAACAGGGGCGATTTTGGAAACACCTCATTTTGATAATGAAGTTGGCTCAACGAACAAGATATTGATTGCTTCATCCCTGCATCAAGGCATCTCTACCAGGTTCCTTTTGGTGTTGACTTTCAATGAGTATTTGATGATATTTATGTATGCAATCTGTAATGTCCCCACTCTAGCAGATTGACCAAGTATATGTGCATTAGCCTAGCTCTACATGGTCCCGAGGGCTAACGAAGGGTTTAAAGGGATCCTGGAGTGTTTTGGCCTAGTCATTTCTAGTTTGGGCCAAAACGAAGTTGATTTACTTAGTTTCAGGCATACTTACTATTTTTAGTAAGTCAGCAGGACACAACGGGGGCTAGTTTTGGTGATTGGATTTGATACTCCTTGGCGAGAGCTTTCCGACGAGCTATCACTCACGCTATTCGGAGTCCGATTACTAATATATTTTAATGCCTGAAGTTTTATTAAAGTAACATTTAATTTAATTGTAAAATATTAAAGTGTTACTTTAATATTTATTTTATGGAGATATGTGTAAATCAAAGGGGCAACCAAGGGAGACATAAGTGAATATTTTAATATGTTTTATATTGAACATGTTTTATCCCACATTGCTTGAGTGAGTTGGGTCGCCCCTTGGAGAAAGAATAAAAGGGAGCTTTTGTGGCTTCATTGGGCAGGTGGAATATGAGAAGAATTTGGTGTGTGAGCTGCAGATCCGTTCTTGGCATTAGAGGACGTCTATCCTCTCTTGTGACATTCTAGACATCATTCCCTTGGGGTTTGGCCTTTGGAATCCTTTGCTATCAGCTTCATTTACAGGCAGATTGGGTGCTTTTCCAGCTACAAGCAGCAGCATTATTTGGTTGCATTTCCAGCTACAGGCCGCGACACTATTCACGCGGGTACTATTCACGCGACACTATTCACGCGGGTACTATTCACGCGGCACTATTCCCGTGGGTACTATTCACCTGGCACTATTCACGCGGCACTATTCATGTTACTGTAGCAGCAGAATTAGAAACTTTGGTTGGAACATTATGTCAAAATGCTGGAGTATTTAGTGAGTTGAAAATAACCTGCTATGTATTTGATTTTTGTTAATTCTGGAAGTAATATTATAACAGCAGTAGTTCAATTTCCAGCTTGCCTATTATTGTAAATTCTTATAGTTCATGTTATGTGGTTTCATACCTGTGCAAAGACTTAAAAACAAAAAAAACATTGAAACATTAAACGGAGGAATAAGGAGTTGGCTGCAAACTGTTTGACTAAATTCCTATCAGCAGTGGGGTTAGTTTTTGGGCATTCTAGGGTGTCCACTACAGTGGTATCAGAGCAGAAGATTCTGCCATCTTGTGGGAAACTTTCACCAAAACATATTGCAGAAATAAAACAGGGCCAGAATGTATGATTGAGCATGCGACAGGGGCATTATAATTTTACGCAATACCAGGGCCAGACAAAATAGAAATCCGGATAGTCAGAGTGAGCAGTCTAGTTCATCCGTGCAGGTGGACATAGAATCCAGTCATACAGACATAGAGGAAATATTCTTCGATCAGGATAGCAGTATGGGTGACCGAGATGAGAGGAATATCGTTCCAGATCAGGGGGAGGTAATGTTCAGACAGTTGCTGGGTACGTTAGAGCAAGGGCAGCGTATGCAGCAGGAGCAGAATAGGCGAATGGACATGATGTTGCAGCTTATGGCTAGACAGATGGGCGTTAATATTAATCCAGGTGAAGCCGACAATGGAAACAATAACAATGGGGGAAACGATAACAATAGGGGCAATGATAATAATGGAGGCCGAGGCAACAACAATGGCCCTGAGAATAACATTAATGGTAATAATGGACATGGCAACAATGGAATTGAGGCGGATAACTTTAGACACATTGCACACCCAGCTCGAACAGCGAGCTCGAGACCTCTTCTACCCACCTTTCCACCTAGGGATCCGGTTCAACCAGTGAACGAACCGCAGATTACTGAGTTACAGGGTCAGTTCAGGAGGGACTGGGAGGCCAGTGGACCCGAGTTTCAGGCAGATATTTCCCTCAGAGATTATATGGACTTGAGGATGAGACATATGCCTAGAGCAGGAGGGAGGAATCAGAATTTTGAGCTGAGGAAAAAAGTTGGAAAACTTTCCTTGCCTTATTATGATGCTTCAGGGAAGATGACTGCACGAGCTTGGGTGCAGAAGGTAGATACATACTTGCAGCTAAATCCTATGCCTGAGGATGAGGCTATCAAGTATGCGGCTATGCATTTGGACGGCGTTGCGCATGAATGGTGGCATCATGGCATGGTGACTCTGGGGCATAATCAGATTACATCCTATGAGGAATTCACAGAAAGATTGATTGAGAGATTTGACACTAGGGATCCCGAGTTACATTTCAAGGAGCTAGCACAGTTAAAACAGTTAGGGTCAGTGGATGCTTACATCGCCGAGTTTCAGCGTTTGTCTGTACTTGTTACTGATATCTCTCCTAGGAGATTGGTGGTGTTATTTTGTGATGGGCTTGCTGATCCATTACGTGGTTGGGTGAAGGGACATGATCCACTCACCTTAGCAGAAGCAACTAAAAAGGCACGAGATTTAGCCCCTTCGGTATACAAAGGAAAATACCATTCAACAGATTCTTCCTACCGCAAGGACAAAGACAAAAAACCATTTCAGAAAGAGTATAACAAACCCAAAGAAGGATCAAAAGGACTAGACAGTGAAACCTTGAATGAACTTCGAAAGAAGAAACTGTGCTTCCAGTGTAGAGAGCCTTGGGACTTATCTCATAAATGCCCTCTCAAGGCTAAGGCAAATCAAATGGAGTATTTTTCAACAGAGGAGTCAGAGTCAGAGGGGGAGGATCAGCACTCCGATTCAGATGAGGGTAACATGATAGAGGAGAGCAACATTCCTAAGGATGATAGATCGTTGGCACGCTTGACAGGGGCCCAAAAGGCAATCACATTTAAGGTTAGGGGTACTATCCAGGGGCAGAAAGTGATATCTCTCATTGACACTGGGGCTACACATAACTTTATAGATACACAGTTGGTAGCCAAAAGAGGTTTACAGACAGAGGAGCATGATGGTTTTAGGGTCATGGTGGCTAATGGCCAAAAGCTATTATGTACTCAGAAGGTTTCAAATCTTCACATTAGATTTGGAGATGGCTATGAGTTGGAGGATGATTTCTACGTTGTGGACATGGGAGATTACGACGTCATCCTCGGTATGACATGGATGGCATCGCTGGTTGAGTTCACTTTCAACCTAGCAAAGTTGGAAATGAGGTTTCAGCATGAGGGTAGGACTGTTGTTCTCAGGGGACTTTCAGATGGGAGTTGTAGGGTAGTCTCTTTGAAGAGAATGGAGAGACTTTTTCGACATAATGACATAGAGTGGGCAACAGAGTGCTTAGTTATGCCAACTTCACCGGAGCCTCGGGTGAAGAGTCATCCATCAGATATACAGGAGATTCTTGACAGGCATGCCAAGGTATTCAGTGATATTCCTCACGGGGTTCCTCCTGACAGGGGTGCAGAGCATGTTATTGAGCTCGAGGAGGGAGCCAAACCAGTGATGATCACTCCCTATCGTCATCCTAAGAAACATAAAGATGAGATAGAGAAGGCAATTAAGGAGTTGTTGGAAATGGGGCACATCAGGCCTAGCAAAAGCCCCTTTGCTTCAGCTGTAGTTTTGGTAAAGAAGAAGGATGGGACAATGCGCATGTGCATCGATTACAGGGCACTGAATAAGAAAACAATTAAAAACAGGTATCCCATTCCTAGGATTGATGAGTTGATTGATGAGTTGCATGGGGCATGCTTCTTCACCAAAATTGATTTGCGATCTGGATACCATCAGATCAGGATGAGAGCAGAGGACATTGAGAAAACAGCCTTCCGATGTCACTATGGCCACTTTGAGTTTATGGTTATGCCATTTGGACTAACCAATGCACCCGCTACATTACAGAGTTGTATGAACCAGGTATTCAGGGAGCAGTTGAGGGGATTTGTCTTGATCTTCTTTGATGACATCTTGGTCTTCAGTAAGACCTGGGAGGAACATTCACAGCATTTGGAGGAGGTATTATCTATCCTAGAGAGAGAGTCTTTATATGCCAAGGAGTCTAAGTGTGAGTTTGGTATGACAGAATTACTATACCTTGGGCATATTATTAGTGCAGATGGAGTTCGAGTAGACCCTGAAAAGATTAGAGCTATAGTAGATTGGCCTACTCCCACGAACCTCACACAACTTAAGGGGTTCTTTGGTTTATGCGGGTTTTACAGGAGGTTTGTTAAGGGGTTTTCACAGACTGCAGCACCTTTGAGAGACCTCACTAAAAAGGGAGCCTTCGTATGGACAGAAGCAGTGCAGCGATGTTTTGACCACTTCAAACAAGTGATGTCATCTTGTCCGGTTTTAGCTCTACCAGATTTCACGAAGCCATTTGAACTTCAGTGTGATGCTTCAGGTGATGGGATAGGGGCAGTATTGATGCAGGAGAAACATCCCATTGCATTCGAGAGTAGGAAGCTCCGAGGTGTTGAGAGGAGCTATTCTATCTATGACAGGGAGATGTTGGCCATAATGCATGCATTGGCCAAATTCCGATCATACTTAGTAGGCGGACGGTTTGTGATCAAAACTAATCACAATAGCATAAAATATTTCATGAGCCAGCGTGATCTTAATCACCGGCAACAGAAATGGGTTACTAAATTGCAGGCTTATGACTTTGACATAGAGTTTGTCAAAGGTAAGAAAAACGTGGTGGCTGATGCCTTATCTCGGAGACCTCACTTATGTGCTCTGGCAGAGATTTCAGGAGATTGGAGAGATCAGATTATAGCAGAGTATGTCGGAGATGCTTGGGCTTCTGGATTGATTTCAGGTACTATACAGGATGATCGCTATGAGGTGATAGATGGATTGATCAGAGTTCAAGACAGGGTTTATTTGATTCCGTCATCACATTTGAGAGGTGATACTAAAGGCATTTCATGATGCACCCACAGCTGGGCATCCGGGGATCTTCAAGACCTACAGGCAGATCCGAGAGCGGTTCTCATGGAGAGGGCTCAAGGATGATGTTCAGAGGTATGTCAGGGAGTGTGCGGTTTGTCAACAGAATAAGGGAGAGCACACATTTCCTGCAGGTTTATTACAGCCCTTGCCCATTCCTGATAGGAAATGGGAAAGTATTTCGATGGACTTCATCACTGGGTTACCACGAGTGCAGGGAAGGGATTGCATCTATGTGGTGGTGGACCGCTTGACGAAGTTCGCTCACTTCTTTGCTATTCCGTCCATTTACACAGCAGCACAGGTGGCAGATCTTTTCTTTAGAGAGATATTCAGGTTACATGGGTTGCCCAGATTCATTGTCAGTGATCGGGATAGTAAGTTTATGAGTGTTTTTTGGCAGGAGCTGTTTAGGTTGTGTGGTACAGATCTTACACCTAGCACTAGTTATCATCCGCAGACAGATGGGCAAACAGAGATTGTGAATAAATGGGTGGAGGGATATTTGAGGAACTATGTAACTGCACAACAAAAAGCTTGGGTCAGATGGTTGCATATGGGAGAGTATTGTTATAACACCACTTATCATATGTCCATCAGGATGACTCCTTTCATGGCACTCTATGGTTATGATGCACCTAGCTTCATGGATTTAGTTTTGGGGGACAGCAGAGTGCCCAAAGCCAAAAACTTATTGCAGGATAGTCAAGACATCCTGAAAGTGCTCAAGGAGAATATACAGTAGGCCCAAAATCAACAGAAATTGTACGCTGATCAGCATCGAATAGAGCGCAGTTTCGAGGTAGGGGATATGGTTTACTTGAGGCTACAACCATATAGACAGTCATCACTCAAGAAGAGCGGAGCTGAAAAGTTGAAGCCTAGATTTTATGGTCCCTACAGGGTGATTCGCAGAGTGGGCGAAGTCGCCTATGAGCTTGAGCTTCCAGAGGGCAGTCGGGTGCACAATGTATTTCATGTGTCTAGGCTTAAGAAAGCTATTGGTCAGAGTGTAGTACCTTCTGCAGATTTACCTCCTTTGGATGAGGAGGGGAAGCTCGTGTTAGTACCTGAGGCTACTCTGGACACCAGAGAGAGGAAACTCAGAAACAGGATAGTGAAGGAGTATTTGGTCAGATGGAGAGACCTGCCGGAGGAAGATGCTACATGGGAGAATGAGCAGGTGATACAGTAGGCTGGACTGAGATTGCTTGAGGACAAGCAATTTCAAGGGGGGCGGACTGTAATGTCCCCACTCTAGCAGATTGACCAAGTATATGTGCGTTAGCCTAGCTCTACATGGTCCCGAGGGCTAACGAAGGGTTTAAAAGGATCCTGGAGTGTTTTGGCCTAGTCATTTCCAGTTTGGGCCAAAACGAAGTTGATTTACTTAGTTTCAGGCATACTTACTATTTTTAGTAAGTCAGCAGGACACAACGGGGGCTAGTTTTGTTGATTGGATTTGATACTCCTTGGCGAGAGCTTTCCGACGAGCTATCACTCACGCTATTCGGAGTCCGATTACTAATATATTTTAATGCCTGAAGTTTTATTAAAGTAACATTTAATTTAATTGTAAAATATTAAAGTGTTACTTTAATATTTATTTTATGGAGATATGTGTAAATCAAAGGGGCAACCAAGGGAGACATAAGTGAATATTTTAATATGTTTTATATTGAACATGTTTTATCCCACATTGCTTGAGTGAGTTGGGTCGCCCCTTGGAGAAAGAATAAAAGGGAGCTTTTGTGGCTTCATTGGGCAGGTGGAATATGAGAAGAATTTGGTGTGTGAGCTGCAGATCCGTTCTTGGCATTAGAGGACGTCTATCCTCTCTTGTGACATTCTAGACATCATTCCCTTGGGGTTTGGCCTTTGGAATCCTTTGCTATCAGCTTCATTTATAGGCAGATTGGGTGCTTTTCCAGCTACAAGCAGCAGCATTATTTGGTTGCATTTCCAGCTACAGGCCGCGACACTATTCACGCGGGTACTATTCACACGACACTATTCACGCGGGTACTATTCACGCGGCACTATTCCCGCGGGTACTATTCACCTGGCACTATTCACGCGGCACTATTCATGTTACTGTAGCAGCAGAATTAGAAACTTTGGTTGGAACATTATGTCAAAATGCTGGAGTATTTAGTGAGTTGAAAATACCCTGCTATGTATTTGATTTTTGTTAATTCTGGAAATAATATTATAACAGCAGTAGTTCAATTTCCAGCTTGCCTATTATTGTAAATTCTTATAGTTCATGTTATGTGGTTTCATACCTGTGCAAAGACTTAAAAACAAAAAAAACATTGAAACATTAAACGGAGGAATAAGGAGTTGGCTGCAAACTGTTTGACTAAATTCCTATCAGCAGTGGGGTTAGTTTTTGGGCATTCTAGGGTGTCCACTACACAATCATGGCTGTCTTGTACTCAGAAAATTATGAGTCAATATTAAGTTGAGCTTGGGACATTGTGTTATCATTGTAAGGACTTATTGAAACCTCCTTTTGAATGAAAGAAAAGAAAATAAGGTTGCATTCATATATCATGCTGATCTGAGGACTCATGCCAACTGTTTGTTAAAATGACAGCAAGCTGTTGGTGTATATTAGTGTGTCTAAAGTAGCATAGAACTCTATATTTTGGTATCAAATGCATCTTTTGTGACTGTCCAATTCATTAGGAGTTACTCATTGTTGATTATTCATGAGAAGTAAGTGTTTGAAGACCTCCATATCAAACTGAAAATTCTGAGACACTCTGTCAGCATAACACGCAAATCTCAGAACAGCATAACATGCAGTTTGGACAGTAAAATATTCCTTGTTCTCAGTCATTTTAGTACAGGGTATATTTCACATTGAGTTGAGAGATATCAAAGAATTTACAAGAAAGTGTGCAAAGGGGGAGGATTTTGCTATATGTAAAATCTGCGAGCTAGTGAAACAACAGCTAGGGCTTTGTACTATGCATTAGTAAGAGCAAGCTTGCAAAACTCGGCGAGCAATTCAAAAACTCGCGAGTAATCGCGATCCATAATGTCGCGCGAGTTAATCGCGGAAATACTCGGCGCGATTTTTTCATATACTCGCCGCGATTTTTTTGGCAAATACTCGCCGTTAATGGCCAAAACCTGCCCGAAACGCGGCACAAAATGCGAGAAAAACGCGACTTAAGTCGCAAGCAAAAAAAAAACCGAAGTCTTTATTCCATTTCGCAGCTCGCGCGACTCCGGAAGGCAAAAAACGCCACGTGATTTCCAATAGGGTTTGCATTTGCACGCGCGACCAGGTTTTTACTTGTTTATTCGTGATCTTTTTGTATTGTTTTATTTCGAATTCACAGTCATTTTAAATTTTAATCGAATGACTGTGTAATACACAGTCATTTGAAATGACTGTGTATTACACAGTCAAAATGACTGTGTATTGTTTGCATTTGCACGCACGACCAGGTATCTTTTTGTATTGTTTTATTTCGAATGACTAAGACTGTGTAATACACAGTCATTTGAAAATGACTGTGTATTACACAGTCTTAGTCATTTCAAATGACTGTGTATTACACAGTCATCATTAGATTCATTACACAGTCACAGTCATTTGAAAATGACTGTGTATTACACAGTCACAGTCATTTCAAATGACTGTGTAATACACAATCATTAGTAATTACAGTCATTTCAAATGACTGTGTATTACACAGTCATCAGTCATTTGAAATGACTGTGTAATACACAGTCATTTGAAAATGACTGTGTATTACACAGTCACAGTCATTTGAAATGACTGTGTAATACACAGTCATTTCAAAATGACTGTGTATTACACAGTCACAGTCATTTCAAATGACTGTGTAATACACAGTCATTTCAAATTTTCAAATGACTGTGTATTACACAGTCATCATTACACAATCACAGTCATTTCAATTTTCAAATGACTGTGTAATACACAGTCATTTCAAATTTTCAAATGACTGTGTATTACACAGTCACAGTCATTTCAATTTTCAAATGACTGTGTAATACACAGTCATTTCAAATTTTCAAATGACTGTGTATTACACAGTCATCATTACACAGTCACAGTCATTTCAAATGACTGTGTAATACACATTCATTTTCAAATGACTGTGTATTACACAGTCATCAGTCATTTGAAATGACTGTGTAATACACAGTCATTACAGTCATTTCAAATGAGAAATGACTGTGTATTACACAGTCATTTTCAAATGACTGTGTAATACACAGTCATTTTCAAATGACTGTGTAATACACAGTCATTTTCAAATGACTGTGTAATACACAGTCATTACAGTCATTTCAAAATTTCAAATGACTGATGACTGTGTAATACACAGTCATTTTCAAATGACTGATGACTGTGTAATACACGGTCATTTGAAATTTTGAAATGACTGTGTAATACATAGTCATTTTCAAATGACTGATGACTGTGTAATACATTAATCATTAATGTACATTGTAATTAATGACTGTGTATTACACAGTCAATTGTGAAATACTCATAGTCATTTGAAATGATTGTCAACTGTGTAATGTCAATGTGTATTAAAGTATTTCATTTAAATTTAAATTTGAAGTTAAAAACTTAAAAAAATACACAACCAATTAAAAATTTTAATTTTAGAGAGTCATCTATTAATAGATGATTGTAAATAAAATACAGTTATACAGTCATTGTAATTTTTGGATGTTTGTGATTTTTTTTGGTAACAATGTTATTTATCTCTAAATGTTGCCTCTCTTTTGCTAGGTTCTTTTCCACATCTTTTTGAAAGAAAATGGATTCAGCTTCTACAGTTAAAGTTGGTGGCAAAAAGAGAGACCCTTGTTGGAAACATGGGAGACCAGGTCCAAAACGAGGAGATGTTTTTTGCAACCATTGCAAAAAAATTGTAAAAGGTGGCATTAATAGGTTCAAATATCACCTTGCAAAAATTCAATGCCGAGATACCACAAGCTGTACGGAATGTACTGAAGAGGCTACGAGAGATGCAATAGCAACGCTTGAAGCATATGATCAAAGGAAGGCAACAAAAAAGAGAACAGCAGAGGCAATGGCAGCCCCAAGGGCAGATTTGAGTTCCATGGGGTCACATACAGATGTGGGGACATCTGGTTCTTCCCTTGGGCCACGGATACGAGCAAAGGGAACTTTGGACAGCAACATGGAAAACTTCTTTATTCCACGTAACACTCCTGGTGCACAACCTGGATTGCTTGGCACTGCATGGAATAAAGAGGCTCACCAACAAGCCAAGGTGGCGTGTGCTAGATTTTTTATCTACAACGATGTTCCGTTCAATGCTATTTCTAGTCCATCTTGGGACCAATTGGTCACCGCGTTGACTGTGGCAGGTAAGGGGTTCAAATCCCCAAGCCGTTACGAGGTAAGTGGACCGTTATTGCAGGATGAGGTCCAAAACACTCATGCATTAGTGGAAGAGCAAAGGACTATTTGGGAAAAGAATGGCTGCACCATTCTTTCTGATGGATGGACAGATGGTAGGAACAGGACACTCATCAACTTTCTAGTTGCTTCAGGAGGACAGTTAGTATTTTTAAAATCAATTGATGCCTCCAATGAAGTGAAGAATGCGGAGACCTTGTGCAACATGTTGGATGAAGTGGTGATGGATGTGGGAGTGCAGAATGTCATCCAAGTTGTGACTGATAATGCAGCTGCATATGTGGCAGCCGGCAAACTTCTAATGGCTAGACATTCGACATTATTTTGGAGCCCTTGTGCTGCCCATTGTCTTGACTTGCTCCTTGAGGACATAGGGAAACTAAGTTGGGTAAAGAAAGTGGTTGAAGATGGAAGGAATATCACCAAATACATCTACAATCACACATGGGTCCTGAATCTTATGAGAGAGCACACTGAAGGTAAGGATCTTGTGCGGTCGGGGGTCACACGCTTTGCTACCAATTTCCTCACCTTGCAGAGCATACTTGCTACATTGCCCAACCTGAAGCAGATGTTCGTGAGTGAAAGATGGTTGGGGAGTCCTTATGCTACAAAGCCTGAAGCAGAGAAGGTTGTGATTGCCATTTTTGATACTAATTTTGCCAAGATAGTGGAGGAGATCATCAATGTAAGTTTTGAAACTTTAATTGATGATTTATTATTTAATTTTCTAATATTTCAATCTGCTGATTTTGTTAGATTTTTTATATCTAGGTGTCGGAACCGTTGGTGAGGGTGCTACGAATGGTGGATGGGGATCATAACTCCATGGGGTATCTATATGAGGCCATGGATAAGGCCAAAGAGGCGATTCAACACTTGTATGGGTCAAACAAGACCAAGTATGAACCCATATGGCGCATAATTGATCGGAGGTGGAACCATCAACTCCACCAACATATTCATGCTGCTGCCTACTTCTTGAATCCCAAGTTTTTTTACTCTCCGAGTTTCAGAGCAGATGCAGAGGTTAGAATTGGCCTTGACACATGCATTCGGAGATTAGTTGATGATGAGATCCTTCGAGACCTGATACTTGATGAGTTGCAGAGTTATAAGAAGGCCTTAGGGGAATTGTTTTCTTCACCTGATTGCAAACGTAGGAGAGCCACCTTACGACCAGGTAAAAAAAAACATATGTTTAATTTTTACCATTTATTTCTCTCTTTAAGATTATTGAAATCTTTACAAGTTATAAATCACATTTTGTATCCTTGCAGATTTGTGGTGGGAAGATTATGGTGCCACAACGCCTAATCTTCAAAAGCTTGCCATCCGCATATTATCACAGCCTTGTAGTGCTTCTGGTTGTGAGCGCAACTGGAGTGTTTTTGAGAACATCCACACAAAAAAGCGCAATAGGTTGACTCAACAACGCTTGAATGATCTTGTCTATGTGCGGTACAACATTCGATTACATGAGAAGAAGGTGCTAGGGCAAGATTCACATGAAGCACTTGACTTGGATGACATTGATCCATATGCAGCAGAATGGGTTGCTTCTCCTGATGATGTTGATAATGATTTGGATCCATTCCTTACTAATGAGCAGCTGAGTGAGTTGGAGAGGGCAGGAGAGGAATGGGATGCGGAAGTGGCAGCACGTGAGGAGGAGCAGGAGGTTGATCATGCAGCAGAGGCACCTGTTAGTGTTGAGGATGTTGCCACTACTTCAGCACCACCCACCCAGCGGCCACAATCTGTTTTGAGCTTTAGTCGTAGACGCAATTTATGATTTCTTATTTTCATTGATACCAAACTTTGAACTTGATATGTAATCAGAATTTCAGAGGTTCTTGTTTTGTGGTCTATGACTCTATAACTCTATGAGACTGTCACTATGATACGTTGATATGTATTGAACTCTTATACATATGTTGCACTTGGTTTTTGGTTTATGCTATGATACTTGCATTTGTTGCTATGTATTACCAAAAAAATTTGATTTATATATCATGGAAATCATATATGTTATACAAATTTGGTGTAAATGCGTGTTTTTGAATTATATATAAAAAAAAAATGTATTTTCAAATGTTCGATAAAGTTGCCGAGTTTTGCCGAGTTTTTTGCCGAGTTTTGGCGAGTCCCGAGTTTTTAAAATTTTTTGGCCTTGCCGAGTTATTGCAAAATCCGAGTTTTTCATCTATGAGTAAGAGTGCATAGACTAAAGGAGAAGAAAAACTAATTTTGAGGAAGGATATTTAGTTCTTGTGCATCTTAGCAGAGAAGATTTACTTCTCATGCATGTGAGGAAGGAGATGTTTCCAAAATGGACGTATAAAAAACTAAAGTAGAAATAACTGGGCCATGCTCCATTTTGAGCAAGTTTTCAAGTATTTTATATGAGTTAGAGTTGCTTGAAGGTATGTGAAGAGCACACGGTTATACTAAGACGGGGGGGTGTGTAATATCCCTTGGCTAATCTGACCCTATTTCGCTTATTGAACCCCAAGGAATATTGTCAAACATTTGGCATACAATGTTTGAAGCCGCTGTAGTGAATTCTTTCTTTGTCTTCTTTGGGTTTGTAGGCTGCAAATGAAGTTATGGAAAGCTTCTAACAATGCAAAGTTGTTATAGAAATGATATACTAGCTGTTTTAGACCTTTCCACACATATGTAATGACTGAAATTAACTAGTACAGCTAGTTGACATTAAGACAAACACTTGTCATGCATCCCAAAGTACACCTACAGCCATTAGACATTTAAGCAAACAATTGGCATGAAAGCTAAATGGCTGATCAATGTTGAATGTGGAATATGCAAATTATATCTCCATTAAACATATGCAACCTCCAAATATTTCATGATATAATCATAATAGAAAATGATGCAATGAAGTAATGATTTTCTAATACAATGACCATAGATAGAAAACCTGGTATTTCAATGGCTGCCTTGATATATTGGTTTGATTCTCCTCATATGCAAATCCCTTGTCACATATATATAGCTGTTCAACCTCTCTAAATCCCCTTCTATAGAACTCCAACTACTGTAGCGCACTGTTCATGTGCACTGTTCACGGCACTGTAGCGCACTATTCACGGCACTGTTCATGCGCACTGTTCATGGCACTGTAGCGCACTGTTCACGGCACTGTTCATGCGCACTGTTCACGCGCACTGTTCATGCGCACTGTAGCAGCAAGAACAAACTTGCAATCTGCTCTTAAAACCTTGAATAATTTGTTGATAATCTCTCCCAACAAGAATGATATAACTCCATGTGCCAAAGAAGGATGATTCACAACCAACTATAAATGTTCTTCAACAATAAACTTCAAACCCTTGTAGAAAACTTCACCAATTTGCACAAATGAAAGAACTGAAGTATTCTTTCCCACAACTGCAATAATTCAGGTGTTATTTCACACCTTCAAAATTGCTATCAATAGGAAGTTTTCGTTTCCTATGATCAAAGAAGAAAATTGCGAAAGCCCTAGGCTCCACAATAAAAATCAATCAAAATACTATTCATCAACTGGATGTCGAGAATGAACTCTTGCCTTTCCTTTTATTCTTTCCTTAAGAGAGCTTAAACACCTTCCTGGCCAATGTGGGATAAAAGATTTATTCCCACATTAAATTATTCACTTAACGCACTTTATTATATTAAAGTGACTTTATTATTATAAAGTTACTTTAGAACTTTATAATAATATTAAAATATTAAATAAATCACTTAAGTCACTTAAACTTTAATATCTCTTGATGTACTTGTCTGATTGCTAAGCCGTCTGAGCCCGGAGTTGACTCTCCCTGTTCTCCATGCGATTGGATGCCTGTCTAAAAATAGAAACCCTGAATAGTAACTTACTATAAATAGTAAGTGTGCCAATCTGAGTCAAAAAACTTGTGCAAAGGCCAAAACCTAAATCCAGCTGAAGAGTAATGTCTCTAATCACCAAGTTATTGCCACACGAGGCCCTCTATCAATAATTATTAGCCTACGAGGGTCAAATGATAGGCTAATTCTTACAAACTCTGATGCTCGCAAAATGGGGACATTACAGGGTGAATCAGTATAACAATGAACTTTACCAATTTAAACTTTTATTAATCATAATAGTATTTTTCACTATCTTTCAACAATCATGCACATAGTAAGAACATAGTGACACAATGTTTTACGTGAAAACCCAAATGGGAGAAAACCACGACAAATTAATGCTTTTATATAATTGTTCTTTTACAATGTTTGTAGGCACCAACCTGTTGACGTGGCTAAAGTCGCTTTACCAACTCCTTCCTGTCAATGCAGAATAGAATGTTGAGTATCCTATCCTCTCTTGCGTAAGGAATCCCTAATGTTGTTTTAAGTGATCAAAGGGGACAACCTCAAGGTTCCAAATGTCAGGTCTTGACTGTGGGATAGCTCAGTGATTGATGTGTTTTGCTGGTAACAAAAGGGAGCTTACATTTACAACAAGCTGGCCTGCATCTGACGATGTTGCGATTCTCCAAAGGGATGAAGGATTTTTAGACTGGAGACACTCATTTCGGCACCCAATTTTGGCGCAGCCTAAGATGAATACCTATAGTTGAACTAAGCACAGTTTTGGGTTCAGACTAACCATACACGGTGACCTACAATCAGCAGGTCCCCAATGGTATGAACCAGAAATGCATCAAATACCCCCCACATTTGGCCATTAAAACCATTGAACTCTACTTCTAACCAATTGAAAGGAAACCATGCAAACAAAAGAAAACCAAAATAACAAACATCAGATTTCAATGCTCATATATTGTTTTTAACTGTTATTGCAACAATCTCTTATAACAACTCTATTCTACTCCTAATCTGCTAACTGCAACTAACTATTCTAACTCTTAAAAATCTAATGACTAAAATCCAACTTCCTACCATCTAACCCTCTAAAAACCTAACTTTTTACAAGAGAGAGACACCTACCTTTTATAGAGTTTACAATTTGAATCAAAGGCCAGGATTGACTACATCCAAGGGCCCTGACTTGCCTTCTAGAAACCTGGCAACTTTAACCCATGCCTAGTTATCTTTAGTTGTCCTCCCAACCACTTTCCTAGCTACTTACCACTATTTGACATCAATTTGGTCAATCAGGTAGCTGGGGCATAACTGACTTGTGTCCCTTTGCTTTGAAATACATTATACGGGGCCCACGGGTAGTTATTTTCATTAAAACAATTCAATTTTACAAACTGATTTTCTGGAATCAATTCCAGCCATGTATTTCTGAGAATGCATACACGTGGCATTTTGTGTGTTCTTTTGTCTTCATTTTTGCTGGCGGGCTCCAACTTGTCGTCTGTTGGTGGCACATATCTTCCTGATTGTCGTTTTGATCTTGCGCTCCTGCATCTTCGCTTCCCGACTTTGGTTGCGATCACGTCCTCAATCTCCAATTCAGATTGCTACCTTAGCTTTTTCCAATGTCGTTGATCTGCAAACAATCAATTTTGACCGGAATCAATTATTTTGAAAAATTAAATAAATTTAACAAATAAGTGTCGAAAGACACTTAGCAACTTTTAAATGTTCCTTGTTGAAGAAAACTCGGCTAAAATTGAACTCCGGCTTCATGAGTGTAAATGTGAGATTTTAAACTTGGCTTCTTTTGCTATTTGCAAATTCGGCCCTTCAAGTATAATTGTGCGATTTTTATGACTCTTTCATTGCTTGGAAACTCGACCTTCTGGGTGAAAATGTGCGTTTTAGCCTTTCTTGCAAAAGTAATAAAAATGCCGACTTTGCATCTTGCCCTTTGCCTATTAGAAATTCGGGCTCTTAAGCCAAAATGCACAACCTCTTTTCTTTTCCCTTAAAATATAATCAAAGGCCGAAATTTGTTTTGAACGCCCTTTGCTTTTAATATAAAACTCGGTCATTAGCTTGAAATGAGCAATTTTGATTTTTACCTTCTTGCAAAACTCGATAAAGTGCCGAACTTATCCTTTGCCTCTTTGTTAGGCGAATTTGGCTTTTCTAGATACATTGTGCGATTTTAAGGGGGCAAGTTCGGCAAATATGCGATTTCAACAAGATCGTCGAATTCTAACCTTGCCGATTTGCTTATTAGAAGAAATTCGGCGATCTGAAGGGATTTCTGTGATTTCTTTCTAACTTCGTGTAAACCATGTAAAGATGTCGAGTTTCGTCTCAATTCGATTTTACCCTTTTGAAAGAACTCGACGTTTTTTGGAGAAATGTGAGATTTATTTGTTTGCCTTTTATCAGACTCTTTTTTTTAGTGAATGCAGTTCGAAAGTCGGGTATTTTCACGGCTTTGAGAGGCGTTTTGAAGGGCATAATGCAAAAATCGCAATTTGCATTTAGAGAGAAAAGTCCGAACTACATTTCATGTTTCTGCCCCAACATCCCCGCGCAAAATCTAGTGCCATCCTCAGAATTTCGAAGGTACTTGATAGGAAGAAAAAACGTTTCAAGCAAGGCCCGAATATTTTCTTTCCTTTCCTTTGACTTGGCTCGGGGTTTCTTTGGGTATTTTGAATGCTTTGAGAGGATGCTAGAAACAAAGATTTTGCACAGTTGGGACCTCCTCTCTCTCATGTGGGCAGACCAGAAAAAAAGGATGGGGGTCCCTTGAAATAAGGGCATGTGTGCAAAATGCACAACACAACCCCTAACTTAATTTGTGAGCACCAACACACTGGAAGCACCAACTCCCACTTCTGAATCTGTAGACACCAACCCATTGGAAGCACCAACTCCCACAACAAATTTTGAGCACCAACCCATTGGTAGCACCAACACCCGCTACTGAATTTGTTTCCACCTTCTGAACGTTGCTACTACAACTGATAATGGACTATTCAAACTTTTCAAATCTGCATATATTTCTTCATATAAAACTGTCTTTATAATTTCTTCATATAAATATACATTGAATGCACTTATTCCTTACATAAATCTGCACCTTTTATCCTCTCAAATCTGCACTTATTTGTCTTTATAATTCTTCCATAGACTCTTGTAAATCTGCATAAATATATGCTTATATATCTGCTACAATGTACTCATAAATCTGTCGTTGGCAATCTTCTCTTTATTTTCTACAGGTCTGCTGATGCATATATGATATCCCTTCTACACACAATACTCACTTCCTGCGATCCTTTTGATAGATATTTTATATCTTCATTATTCACCACTCATATTCTTCTCCACACTACACACATTCTATTTCATTCCACTCAGTGTGCATCTCTTTATATTCTCTCAAACACAACACACACCTTGCACTTCTTCCACACATTCAAATATGATTTAGATCTGCCTTATATATCTTCCATATGTCCCTTCCATAACAAGTTGCGACTCTTCAATATGGAAACGATTATTGAAAGGTTGTGTCTTTTCTTTATTTATATTAATCTCTATTTTAAACTAAATACAACTGCTCCCTTCTAACCTCACACCTTTTAGAGCCTTATACAATCGCATCATTTGGTGATTACGATAATATACCTTTTCATATGCATTGTTGCTTAACATATTTGTTTCAGATTGCTGACTTAATCACACCCTTTCTCTTTATCAATTTGTAATACTTGAAAAATATTAATTTCTTTTGTTTTCTGAATAAACTGGTTCCTTCAATATATGAATCGTTGTCCTTACTGAATTACTTCTTTGTATTCTCTAAATGAGTCGTTCAGCATTTCACTTGTCTTCCCTAGAATGGTCGATGCCATAATAAATCTGCTGTGTGTTTTTGAGAAAGTTGACCACTTAAATAATTGTCGTTTGTTGTCAAAGCATTGCCATTTTAATAAGGAATTGCTATTATATATAAATTGCGTCATATATCATAGTGTTCATAATCTTGAATCGCTGCCTCTCTGCACTTTATTACCCTTTCTTATCTCTGTCATTTAAGTCTTCTATTTGTTGCCTTCAACAAAATCTTAGTCGCTTCTTCTTTATAATATATTTGCAACTCATTTAACTGCTGCACAATAAACTTAGTTGCTGCTCATACCACAATTTATTGGAACGATATCATAGATGAATATGTTTCATTTTCACATAAGAGTTGTGTTCACCTTTTTGTTTATTCATTTCTATTGTTCAATATAAATAATGTTGTGTCTTAATTGAATAAGCTATCTTGATAAGTTGGTCAGATTTATAAAACGCTTTCATATTTCCTTATAATAAACTTTGCACCTGCACCTTATCATTATGATTTTGAATATGTCAATTGTCTTATTATAAGGAGCACTTCAAGTTTATCATTAATAAATCCAAATCAATATTTTTATCAAAGTCTTAAACTCTGTATCCATTCAGTATTGTAAGATCACTTTACTGTAGTTTATTTGTTTAGACCTCTATGATCATCGTTGTGCATACTGATTGCTCTATTTTTTTTGTTATGATCACTTTATCGCTGTCTTCTTATTAACTTGTTATTATCTTTTCAATGTAATGGTGATCTACATTGTTCAAACTTTCTCCAGAGTCATCCTGCCTTCCCTCTTACTGTATTTTGGTCTTCATTAGTACCAAAAGCTCCTCCAGGAAAAGAAGCTTCCGCTGTGAATCCTTGTTGAATCAAAACTCTATGCTTGGTGTACTATTTTTGCCACCTGTATATTGCTGCTTAATCACTAACTAAATCGTTTTAGTTTGAATGTACAAATCATTCATCTAATACCATCTGCAAGTCTATTGCCCAGTCATCTTCTAATTGCTGTTATGGCTCACACAAGGATTTGGGTGATGATTGTTTATATATACTTTATTGCCATATTCCAATATGATCAACTTCTTCATTTCTCCATGATTCCATATAATTGGATGAACTCTTCATACCTGCTATATGTTTTCACCAAATAATTTAACTTTCACTCTCAGTCCATTTGACATCAATAATAATAACCTCATTCAATTGCTTTCACACAATGACAATTATTTCCATTTGGATTGTGTATTAAGCTCTTTGATATAAATCACAGCTAATCCAATTCCTTAACAACTAATGACAACATTTCTGACAGTATGGGGATAGCAAACTAAAATGTCCACAGTACTGATTTCAAATAGCAGACGCTTGAGAAGGAATCAGAAATAGAATATATTTTAGACTTGGGAGTAGCCAGGAGAACAAGAGAAAATAAGTACATGGAGTACTTGGTCAAGTGGAGAAATAGACCTGGAGGGCTCAATGTGGTCAAAGACTCCCAAGGTTGGTTTTTATGGTTATACCTTGCAAGATTTTAGCCCTCGGTGAGCAGGGGCTTATGTTTTCAGTTATTTGAATAGTTTGATGCAAAATCATCCTCAAAATAGGGCAATTGGTGTCCACAAGAAAATTAAAATTTTCTTTTTATTTTCTGAATTTTGGAAGCATTCACATAAAGGACAAGATAATGTGAAATGGTGGATAATTCAGAAAGTCAAGGGTCAGGATAAACCAATCGCTTCATTGGTTTTCTAATGATTGCTATAAATTGAATTGAAAACTCGGAAATGGGTTGGAAAAAGCCTCAGTTCAGATTTTGTAAAATGATATCAAGTGAATGACACTAGTTTTTGAAAACTTGTAATAAGTTTTCAAATCTTTGTTGTTGCTCATGGTTTTTTATATGTTGTAAATTTGAATTTAAACCATAGAGTTTTGTGTGTTATAGTGCATTAGGGGTATGTTGACGTGGGAAATTGTCTCACGCTTATCTCTCTAGCAACACGTAATAGAATTCCGAGATAATCCCATTATCTCTTGCATAAGGGAGTCTCTAGTGCTACTCAGGACGATCACAAGAAAACAACCTCAAGGTTTAAACTGTCAAGTTTGACTACAGGATAACTCAAGAGTAATGTGTTTGCTAGTAACACTATGGGGACTTATGCCTGTGGTTAAGATTGGCCTTGGAAAGGTTCTATAGGTCATTCTTAAGACTTTACGAGTCTTCTGCTCATCAAATCTTCATTAGGTATGATGTTGTTTTGGAATATCAACTTCAAATTTATAAAATAAATAGAAAAGAGATAAAGGGAAAGAAGCTAAACTACTTTAACTAGAACAACACCTTGAGTAAATAGACGGAATTCTCAAATAACCATGCCCTGTTTTGCCAGTTAAAACACAACTTGACAAAGCCATTGCAATCTTCAAAAGATAATCTTGATTTTCAAACTACTACATACATATGCTGAATTTAAAACATTCATTCAACTAAGCATTTAGTAGCCGAACTAAGTTCTTTAAATGTTTAGACTAACCATACAGAGGGATCAACAATCAGCTAATTCTTAATGGTATGAACAGAAAAATTCCATCAAATATTGACTCAAGGGAACCATTCATAAATGAAAAGCATAACAAAAATTAAAATTTGGGAAGAAGAGGAACCATGCACTCACAAGAAAATTGACACAAATTTGTCTTCCATAAATTCTGTATAAATTTTGGCAAAGTCTCAACAACAATTCTTTAACTTCTTACCAAAAATAAGAGAGAATATATTCCCCTTTATACAAATTTTCTAAATTTGGATGAATGGTCAAGGTTTAACTAAACAAATGGCCCAAATTCATCCTTACAGCATGTTCCCCCATACCTAGTAAATATGCACCTTACCCTTCAACTAACTTATCAACTACCATTAATAAAGATGTCCCAAAAAGTGCACAACATGGAGCTCAAAAATAGAAAAATGTACTTTGGTAGTTGGGAGAAATAACTAACTTTGGGGACTGCACTTTATCTTTGTTATCCCAAAGTAGATATTTTCCCTTTTACAATAAAAAATCATTTTCATCATTTAAGTACTTTTTCCAAATATCCTTGCTTGCAGCTCGCTTTGCCCAAACATACTCTTGAAACCTTAAGCAGAGGCCCTTATCTCTGGTCCAAGGGCATAGGTGTGCTGTTGATTCGGAAAATGATATCCTCACAGTGATTTTTTATCCATTGCACCTCCAGCTCCCAATCCTTCCTATTGGTCTCGTATTCTCGCATTGTTAAATGCAGTTTGCTGGCCAATACCATATCACTCCTGGTATATGGAGCCCCATCATTTTTTAGCTGCGTGCAATTAGTTCCAACACTTGCTAAGGTGCTTTCACATTCTTCTCATCCATCATCGATGAGGTCCATGAGGTCACTCTTTAATCTCATAGTCTGATACCATTTTGCAAAGGTCCTGAATTCATGGAGTTCGATGATCTGCCAGCTTATAGGGATCTTGGAGAAAGTTCAAAATAAGGCCGTCATGACTGGAAGTGAGTTATTAACCACCTCCTTTAATTTCTCGAGTCCCTCCTTAGTGGATGATATTGCCTGGGTGGTTTGATCTATTTCATGCTCCAAAAAAGTCACATCCCGGAGTATCCGATTTCCCATTTTTGTTACTTCTTTGAACCACTCCCGCATTACCTTGTCTGAGGCTCTCATCCTTTCAAATTCGGTGGTTGTCTTTTGTGCTAGTGTCGCGAGAGGAATATAGGCCTCATCAGCATGTTGTAGTGGCTTTAGTAGGTGGTCAATGTACCCGTCGGCTTGCTTCGCCTGAACCTTGTACATATCCCTCTTCACGGTCACCTTTTCCAGCTAGTTCAACATTGTCTCAACTGACTCTCTAAATTCCTCCACCTTTTGCTGCTTGGTTGCCTTTCCCATTAGGATTGACATAATGCTATAATCAGCAAGTGTGATTTCTTCAGCCAATTTGCCTTTTGGCGGGGCAGCAATATGTACTGTTTAGTTTCGTTGGGCATCCTTGGTTACCTTTGAATAGGTTCTCGGTTTCTTTTTCTCTAACTTGAGGCTGTCCTATTTGGGAGAATAAGTCCTCTAGACTCATAGGTGGCCTCACTGCGACTTTCTTCTCAGCTCAGGCCTACAGCCATGTAAGAGGGACAGATTAACTTGAAGTAACAACTACTTCCTTGCCTTGCTCTCTTGAAGTTGCGGTTGATTCAGTTTCTGTCCTTGGTTGATTGTCTAGGGATAAGAGTGGATTCCCTTCAGCATCTTGTTCTTTTTATATGGTTGAGTTTTTTCCGACCTCACTCAGTAACTTTTGGGGAGCCTCAACTTCTTGTTGTTTCTCATTTCCAGGGGGACCTTCTGTTGGTATTTTGGTATGGTTTTGTCATTGATGTCAACACCTACTAAAACACTAGCACTTTGGAGATCCAACAGCATTCACCGGCAAGCAACTATTGCACAGTTACTGGTATATAGTTCACCGGCAGGATATAATGATCACCGGCACTTGGAATGATATGGAAGACACCTGGAAATGTCGAAGACATCGTGTGGACACTTTGTTTTGAAGAATTAATCATTGGTATATTCATATTTGCATATTTGCTTTTACCGGCAAATAGGTCCAGGGTTACCTAGGGTTACACCGGCAGGTTTATCTTTTCCAGCTCAGCATGGCACGCTATGAAGATGATTTATTATTGTTGCAAATGAGTTAAGCCGACATGTTTAATCGGTTATTGCATCGGATATTATATTGATTGTAAAATGTTTTTTATTGTAATATCTTGTAGAGCTGACCTACTAAAATTGGTCTTAGGTTATGGTATAAATGTAAGATCTTATTTGTAAGATCGAATGTGGAATGCGAAAAAGAATTGTGTGAAGGTATATGCGAGATTAAGCAGAGGTATACACGAAGACATCATTTGAAGGTGAAGCTAGGTTTTTGTAGAAGCATATCAGCATTACACCGGTACTGAATCCAGCATATGAAGATGCTATTTTGTGCAGTACATTCTTATTGGATTTAACCATCCAACTATAGTCAGTGTGACTCCCATTTTGTGATTGAGCAGTGAGCTCTAGGTTGTTGGCCTTTCTGCATGTGCAAACCCCATTTATGTACACTTATTATCTGCAGTAGTATCATTTGATTGTGGGTAAGGTTTCCCATTGTGGTTTTTCCCCTTACAGGGTTTCCACGTACAAATATTGGTGTTATGTGTTGTGGATGACTTTGTATTTATGTTTCATGCATTAATCTTTACCGGTATAGCAATTTACTGTTAACACTGTCTACCGGCATACTTAACTAGTTTACCGGTATTAAGCATTAAGTTGGTTAAGTGGTTTTTGGTTTGAATTCATTAGACAACTGATTCACCTCCCCCTCTTAGTTGTCTCCGGGACCTAACAATTGGTATCAGAGCCTAGTCCTCTTTTTGCAGAAGTTTAACAACTTGAGGAGATCCAATGTCTACTAATTATTTCAGGAAGGACAGTCCTAAACTTGATGGAACCAACTATGGGATATGGAAGATCAGGATGCAGACACATCTGAATTGCATTGGTAAAGACATCTGGGAAGTTACCAAGAATGTTTATACTGCTGTTGTAACTGGTCAGACTGCTCCAACTACCTTAGCTAAAGATGAGGAGAATGATTGCAAAGTAAGAGAAGCACTTTTAAGCGCATTATCAGATCAACAAATCATGGGATTATCAGATAGGTCTACTGCTAAAGCTATTTGGGATCATTTGGAAACACTGAATGAAGGAGATTCCACAGTCAAGATTGCAAAACTTAAAAGCTTCCGAGTCAGGTATGAACATCTGAAAATGGAAGAAGATGAAAGGATTTCTGCCTTTATGGAAAGAGTAAATGAAATTGTTTTGGGTATTAAATGTTGTGAAGGAACCTTGAGTGAGGATGAAATTGTTTCAAAAATCTTAAGAGGATTGCCACCGGCATATAAAATGAAGGTTACTGCTATAAATGAGTTGAGAACAATGCCTAATACATCAGTAACTAGGGATACATTGATTGGAAAACTTTCAGCTTTTGAAATTGAGGAATTCGGTCCTGTTGCTACTATAAAGACAGATTTGGCCTTTAAAGCATCAACATCATCTACTCCATCATTTGACAAATCAGATTGGAAAGCCTTTTATGCAAGAGAACTTGAAGAAACTAGGAAGGAGAATGAAGAGCTTGAAGAACTTGAAGCACTATTTGCAAGGAAAATGCCAAAAGGTCTAGTTGGAAGTAAGTATGAAGGTAAAGCACCCTTTAAATGTTTTAACTGCAATAAGATTGGTCATATGGCTTCAAGATGCCCTGATAGACATGCTAGACTAAGAGAAGAAGCTAGAAGAACATACAAGCCTAATCCTGAATATCAGAGATACAGATTTAAGAAGAACAAAGACAAATCTTGTTACATTGCTGATGAAGGTGTGACTGATGATTCTGATGAGGATCCAACAGACAATGGATGGGTTTTTGTTGCTATAACAGAAGATCAACCGACACCTACTGCTCAACCGATAGAACAAGCCCTAGCAGCTAAAGTTGAAGTAAAGGATGAATGGATCATTGACTCACGATGCTCACATCATATGACAGGAGACAAAGGTAAATTCTTGAACTTTCAAGAATACAATGGAGGTTTAGTAAGATTTGGAGATGACAAAGCCTGCTCAATCAAAGGTAAGGGTACAATATCTCTTGATGGTAAGCATAACACTGACAATGTCTACTATGTTGAAGGATTAAAGCATAATCTTTTAAGTGTTGGTCAATTGGTTGAGAAAGGATTTCAGTTACAATTTAAGAGTGAAAAATGCAAAATCATGAATAGAACTAGTTTGAAAATTGCAACCGGTAATCAGACTAGAGGTAATATCTTTCATTTGAATAATAGTGAAAAGGCATGCTTGATTGCACATATAGATGAAAGTTGGTTATGGCATAAGAGACTTTGTCATGTAAACTTTGATTGCATTGTGAAGATTAGTACTTCAAAGGTAGTTAGAGATCTACCTAAAATTGTGAAACCTCAGAATACAATTTGTAAGGAATGTCAATTTGGAAAACAAGTTAGAGCTAGTTTCAAAAGTATTCTAGAAAAATCCAATAATGCTCTTGATTTGATTCACACTTATTTATGTGGTCCAGCTAGAACTAAAAGCTTACAAGGTGATAGATATTTCATGCTAATTATTGATGATTATTCTAGAATGTGTTGGGTTACTTTTCTCAGAGAAAAATCAGAAGCACTTGGAAAGTTCAAACTGTTCAAAGCAATGGTTGAAAATGAAACCGGTAAGAAAATCAAATGTTTAAGATCAGATCAAGGAGGAAAATTCACATCTAAGGACTTTAATACATTCTGTGAAGTGAATGGAATCATAAGACAGTTATCAGCACCTCGGACACCACAACAGAATGGAGTTGTTGAAAGGAAAAACAGAACTATCTTGGATGCAGCAAGAAACATGTTATCTGAAGCAAATTTACCACGTGTATTGGAGAGAAGCAGTCAGCACTGCCGCCTATACATTCAACAAAGTTCACATCAAAGGTGAAACCGGTAAGACCCCTCATGAACTATGGTTTGGTAATACTCCTATTCTTAAGTATTTCAGAATTTTTGGAAGTAAATGTTATATTAGAAGAGATGAATATATTGGCAAATTTGATCCTAGAAGTGATGAAGGAATATTTCTTGGTTATTCATCTAAGAGCAAGACATATAGATGTTTTAACAAGAGATTGCATAAAATTGTTGAGAGTACAAATGTAAAGATTGATGAACAATTCAGAGGAACTTCAAGGTATATAGACTCTGAACCGGCAACAGAAATTGTGACAAATGAACCTACATTAAATCCATCAGTACAAAATGAAGATCCAGTTACCCCGGTACCATCAGAGGATTCCATAGTAATTGAAGAACAACAACAAACTAAGACACCCCGGTATGTAAGATTGAATCATTCTGAAGATCAGATAATTGGAAACAAATTTAAAGGAGTTATGACAAGAGGAAGATTGGCAAATGAAGAGGTATGTCTTATTTCTCAAATTGAACCATCATCTGTTAATGAGGCATGTGAAGATAAATTTTGGATTAAAGCTATGGAAGAAGAATTAGGACAAATTGAGAAAAATAATACTTGGACATTAGTTTCCCGGCCTAAAGGTAAAAATGTAATTGGAACCAAATGGGTATTTAGAAACAAACTTAATGAAGATGGTAAGGTTGTCAAAAATAAAGCAAGACTAGTGTGTAAGGGATATTCACAGAAAGGAGTTGATTACAATGAAACCTTTGCACTGGTAGCTAGAATTGAGGCAGTCAGATTACTCTTGGCTTTTGCAGCTCACAAGAACTACAAAGTTTATCAAATGGAGATCTTGAAGAGGAAGTCTATATTGAACAACCTAATGGATTTTCTTTGACAGATGACAATGATATGGTTTGCAGGTTAAGAAAAGCTCTGTATGGATTGAAACAAGCCCCAAGAGCTTGGTATGCAAGGTTGGATAAGTATCTTTTAAAGATTGGTTTTACTAAAGGAAATGCAAACAACAATTTATATTATAAAATAACTAATGATGACATCTTGATTATAGAAGTATTCATTGATGATATAATCTTTGGAGGAGAAGATGGATTATGTAAAGAATTTTCTATTAAAATGCAGCAAGAATTTGAAATGTCTATGATTGGAGAAATAAAATTCTTTTTAGGATTGCAGATTTCACAAACTGATAAAGGTATATTTTTGAGTCAATCCAAGTACCTGAAAGAGTTACTAAAGAAATTTGGAATGGAGAACTCTAAACCGGTAAGCATGCCTATGACTACAAATGACAAATTATCTCAAAGGGATGAATCTACACCTGTTAATCCAACTAGATACAAATCTATGATAGGAGGTTTACTGTATTTGACACAAACCAGACCTGATATTATGAATGCAGTATGTATTGTTTCTAGATTTCAAAGTAATCCTAGGGAAAATCATGAATCAGCAATAAAAAGGATTTTCCGGTACTTACAAGGCACTGCAAATCTTGGATTATGGTATCCTAGAGATGAAAATTTTGATCTATGTGCATACACAGATGCAAATTGGGCAGGAGATGTGGATGATAGGAAAAGCACCACCGGCGGAGCATTCTTTTTTGGAAAGAGATTAGTTTCTTGGTAGAGTAAGAAACAGAGTTGGTACATCTTTGTAGCATAGGAGGGGTAGGCTGGTGTTCCACCTCGGTTGCATTTTCTGCTGCTGTAGAATCTTCTTGGGAGGTGGCAGCAGATGGTCTTCTTATTGTCAACTTCTTATGAGCGGGTGCTTCGGGTGACTGGCTCTTATTTTTTTGAGACCTCTTTGATGCCTTCAACACTTTGTTGGCCTTTGTCCTTTTTCTCTTCTTTTTAGGCTTATCATCGCCTTCCCCTTGTGCTTCACCTCATAGTTTTAAGACTCGTGGACTCGCCAAGGACTCGCGAGGTGAGTCCATATGAAAGACTCGTGAGTCTTTTGCTTAGACTCGCGCAGCCCAGTTTACACGCCATATAACCAATAAAACTCAGTTTTGTTTTATTTTTTCGACTCATTTGGCATTTTTGATTGGTTATAGCAGGTTTGTAGGGTTTGAAGGAGGAGAGGGAAGAAGATAAAATCAGCAAAAGAGATCTAGGTAAGGATTTTTTCTCTTTTTTGTTTTTCATTTGAATCATTTCCATGTTTTGAAAATCCAAAAAATCTTGAAAAACAAGGGGATATGTTGCCAAAAAAATTTCTATTTCCTTTCCTAAGTTATTTCCTCATATTTTTTTCTTGTTTTTGAATGCTATTTTTCCCAAATGATTCATTGTCATTTCTTTTGTTGATTTTCCATAAAACCCTGCTAATTTTTTTTTTTTTTCATGTTAAATCAGCAATCGCAAGTTCAACTCCAAGGGCAACCCCAAGGTCAGGAAGACAAAGAGATAAAGCATGGAAACATGGGATTCCAGGAAGCAAAAAGGGGGAGGTCACTTACGCCGAATGTACAAAATGGATGACGAGTGGAATCAATAGATTAAAATACCACCTTGCACAAATACTCGGATATGGTGTGGAGGCATGCCCAAATCAACTCCTGAGATTATTAGAGAGATGAAGGCCATTCTTGCTGAGAATGATATGCAAAAGGAAGAAAGGCAAAAAACAAAAGAAGCCATGGCAGCTGCAATGAATCCCACATTGTCCACTTCGGGTCCCATTGGTCACATTCGTGGTCGTCAATCACTTTCATCTTTTGGTGACAATGAGGGTGAGGCTAGTGGCACTCCTGTTACATCAAACCCTAATTTTTTTGTACTACGCAATGTTCTAGGTGCACAACCTTCACTTGAAGGTACATGATGGAATAGAGAGAAGCATGAACAAGCAAGGATACAAACTTCAAACTTTTGGTTTTACAATAATCTATCTTTCAATGCAGCAAACAATGTGTATTGGGAAGGTTTTGTTAATGCATTAATAGTTGCGGGTAAGGGGTTTAAGGCCCCAACAAGTCATGACTTCAGTGGGCCATTGCTAGAGAAAGCTGTAAAAACTACACAAGTTGTGGTTGATGATCAGAAAAGGTATTGGAAGAGAAAAGGATGCAGCATTTTGTCTGATGGATGGACAGATGGATGGAATAGGACTCTTCTCAACTTCTTGGTGGCTTCAAATGGTGCAATGGTATTCCTAAAGTCTATTGATGCCTCAAATGAAATAAAAATGCAGAGACTTTGTGTAATTTGTTGGATGGGGTGGTTTAGGAAGTTGGAGTTGAGAATGTTGTCCAAATTATCACGGACAACGCAGCTGCATATGTATCTACAGGTAGAATGCTTATGGAGAGGCATCCTACGATTACATGGAGTCCTTGTGCTGCGCATTGCTTGGACTTGATGCTAGAGGACATTGGGAAGATTGGATGGGTGAGAAAGGTGGTTGAAGATGCAAGAAGTGTCACCAAATTCATCTACAACCATACCTAGGTGCTTGCTTTGACGAGAAAACACACAAATGGCAAGGACCTTGTGCGACCTGGAGTGACACGATTTGCTAGCCACTTCATCACTTTGCAGAGCATTCTTAGTGCCATTCCTCATCATAAGCAGATGTTTGTGTCTGATGCTTGGTTGGGGTTTGCATACTCCAAAAGACCTGAAGCAGAGAAGATTGTGAGCATTGTTTTTGATGAAGGGTTCACCAAAAGTGGAGAGGAGTTGACTGCGGTAAGTAACAAACACAAAAGTAAACTTTATACAATCTTGTCTATTTGCTGATTTTATTTTTTAGGGGTTAATTTTGTACTAATTTAAAATTTGTTTTCATTTTTTTAGGTGACAGAACCTTTGGTAAGGGTTCTTCGTATCGTGGATGGAGAGGGAATGCCAATTGGTTTCATTTATGAGGCAATGGATAGGGCCAAAGAGGCCATTTCACATTTTCTTGTATTTCCATGATAGTAATGTGAAATGGCATTATAGGCCCGATGCTACACACAGTCCTCATGGTCATCTAGCTGGTTTGGGACTCGAGCGTACTCAAAAATTCTGATTTGGTGTAAGTTGAGTCTAGAGTATTCCCTCCTGTGGACCTCAAAATCATCACCACAACTAGCCCAGTAATCTTCTGTGTTCATTTTGTGCTTGTAGTGACGGCCATAAGCTTACCGTCTCGGTCCTGTAGGATCAAAGCCCTTTCTGCAGAGATGCTCTTGCAAGAAATATGAAGATAGCTTCTCAATTGAATGCTCAACCTACGTAGGGGTTTTGAAGTATACATCATTGTCCCCAATCGTCATTGAGAAGGAGACTCCTGAAACCTTTGTCTTTGAGAATTTGTCCAATCGCATGTGCTTGTCTTGCGACCTCTAGGAGTACCATCTTATCGATAGGATACTTGGGGAGTCGGCACAGAGAGCCCTCAAAGCTTGAGATTCTCAAATAAGAGAATTGAGGAAACTGGATAAACCAAGTCCCATACCTCCAAGCCAATGCAATTGTTTGTTTGGATAGCCTTTGTTGCAACCCCTCTTGCATAATTCTAACCATGCGCATGGTAAAGGCATCATTTACGTGCTCATATTGACCCACTGCATATGTTATGTTATTCTTCTCCCTCTAGCTTATATTGTAGAAGTGGAGCTGAGGGTAGCAATCATACACCTTTATTTGGTGGGTCCATTCCCAATGTCACCTAGGCGGATCAATCCCAACAACCTGGGATGTCATGCAAACATGTTTACTACATAAGAGGACACGGTGAAGTATCTCTTTTCCGCCAACTGTACTAGTTGTGTATGTATGTTATCGCTGATAATTTGAGCCCAATCCAACTTGATTTTACCCACGAAGACCTCTTTAGCATAATAGAAAATCCACTCAAACAAATTGGAGTGGGGCAGCCCCATGACACGGCTAAGAAGGGTGACCATGTCCCCGTATTCTTCATTGAATTCGCTCCTATATACCTTTTTGAGGATTCTGCAGCTGTGGGGCCTCTTTTCCTTAAAGCAGTTGTCATTCATCTTAATTTTACACTTGGTGGGATTTTGATCATATATCGCTTGAGCCTCCTCCATTGGTACTACAATTGCCTCTTCATGGATGGGGATGCCAAAAGTTTCTACAATGGCTTTAGGGGTGAAATTCGCTATTACCATGTCGTTCACAAACACCACCTTGTTGTTTGGCTTATAGTGCTTGGAGCTTTCCACAATCAGCTCGTGATTCTGAATAGCTTGTGGGAATCCGATAGCTTGTGCTATCCCACTTTCCACCATTTTCTTAGCTCTCCAGTGGGCTTCCACGACATACACTCTATCTCTGAATTGTCAAATATCAATATGCTCGAAGTCTGTATCCCCCACATTTTCCCATTTGCTTTGAACTTTGGAGTCCTGCAGTACTCCTTGATATTCATATTTCATTTTTTTCAATTTGCAGGGGTTCTCAATCTTAGACATCTGAGAAGTTCCTGGTGCTTTGGGTGTCTTAGAGGAATCAAACGCTTTGGGAGGCATCTACCCTTCACACCAGGATGCAAATTTCGGTGTGATCTTAAATGTGTAAAATGAGGTTAGTAGTGCCCATCAATGACATTACTAGTGAAAAACCACCATCAAAGTGACTATAACAACATTATGGTAAATTTGAAAAAGCTTTGGAAAGCATTGCAGTTTGCTATTTAAGTTTTCAAAATTTGTTGCAAGGCTGGAAAATCTTGGTTTAGCGCGATTTTGCAAGTTTTAACTGCGTTGGCAAAATATTAGGATTTTTTTTTGCAATTACAGGCCCGTTGAGAGCAACGTTTTAATTTTTCTATCTTTGTTGCAAATCTCGAAAATTTCACCGGGTGGGAGTTTTAAAAGTTTTTGCTTTGAATTTCACCTATGTTTATTTAACTAGGTTTCTAGTTTGGTCTCAAGTTAATCCTTGAGTAAAATATTTCAAAATATGCTTTAGTCTATTTAACCCTAGGTCTAGACATTTCAAATTTCACAAGCAACTTTAAATAAAATGAATTTTCATTAGGTAACACAAAGTCAAATACATACCAGGAGTGTTGGAAAGTTTTGCAAATGGGGTCCTGGTTGGGACAACTTTGGATGGAATGTACCTTCTCTTGCTTGGTGGGTGAAATTTTTTCCTTCCAACGGCTTAGTGCTATTACTATCTCCTCCCAGGGCCTTATCCCTCAAAATAAAAATGTCCATAGTTATTGCACAATTCTGCAACAATTGAACCTACGCCTCTTCCTAGCCCTCACATTTCACCAAAATGCCCATATTTGCCCTTGTTTGATTTGAACTTCGTCCCTACTTTGATCCTATGGGGGACTATTCAACCGTGTTAAAAAAAAAGAAACACACTAACGCAAAGCTAGAATTCCCCTCAGCTTGAAGTAGGTGTAGCCAATACAACAAAGAAATTTTGAAGCGATGAAGTCCACTGGGCTGGGAAAGCTAGGTATTCTGCTCGGGAATGATGGAGGTGTTAAAAGAAAAGAAGGCTTCGTCTCAGAAAAAAAAATGCTTTGCTTTGATGGAGCCCAAACTTCTCTCACTTATGCGACCCCTTCCTTTATTTTTTCATGTCAAAGCGCTTCATTCATTTTTTTAGGTATATTTTCGGCGATTTGAAGGCGCGATATGAGAAAGGCAACTCATGCTTAACCCTTGAAAACATTCAAACTTTTTGACCTTCAACTTAGCTTTAGCTCGTGTTTCGGTATATTTGTTGGTGAATGAAGGCAAAAATAGCACAATGCCTTCGTTTTTCTTTTCTTTTTGAATCTTCCAAGTTCGATTTAATCGACCCCCCTTTGTTACTAACGCCTTAGGCACTTGCATTCTACGGTATTTTTATCGGCGAATGAAGGGTGAATAGAGATATAAAAATGTTTTGACTTTAACCCCAAAGGCATGCGAACTTTATTGTGGGCACTTCAACTCTAATTTAAATTGACCTTTCACTTGCTTGTAAACACTTTAGTACTTTTTCCAGTGAATGAAGGCGATGTTAAATAAAAATGTTTTGAGCCATTTCACCTTTTACGCCTAACTTGAGCCTTGGTATATTTTCTGCGATTTGAAGTATGACAAAAAAAAATGCTTTGTCCTTTATTTCGTTTACTTCACATGAACTTTGGCTTGTAAGCACTTTGTCACTTCGACATGATTGTGGTGGTTTGAAGGCAAGAAGTGAAAAGGTGTTATGAGATGGCCCTGTGAAGGCGCTCAGAACCTACAACAATTTCTCCCTTGGTCTTTAATTAACAATGGCGATTTTGGTACATTCATTGGCACTTGAAAGCACGATGTAAAAAAAGGGCAATTGACATTTTGGGGTTTTTATCGGTATGCTCCTTGGTGAAATGGAGGTTTGACAAAAAGTATGTTGGCCTTGTACAAGCTCAATTTTGGGCTACCCCCCTTTTCACACTTTCTGTTGCTGTTTAGATATTGCACTGGCATTGAGGCGAAAAGCATACAACCCTGAAATGCCCTGAATTCGCTTCATTCAACCTTTTGCTTCTTTGCAAGCATTGATCATTTTAGTGCAGTCTTGAACTCTGCCAACCCTTGAAACCATGACCTAAATATTGCTTCTCAAGCCCTCATAGCATCTTGGGATCCTACTCTCTCTTTGCTTCTTACTCTACCAATCCTAACAAAATTCCTAATAAGGGCTTCGACAAGGCAAACCAGGAAAGGGGTTCCCTATCGACGATGGGGAGTGTGTGCAAGGCACAACAGGGTATATGTACTAAATATGGGTTTTGGATGCCAGGACAAGGCCACCATTAGTTGGCTCACTGCCCCTGATTGCACACCAATATAAAGTTATTTATATACTTATCTAACACAATAATTGTAATTTTTGGTCATGCATTTCTACTGTTTGTTGTCACTGATTTTTATTCTTCTTCTCCATTGTACCTTAAAACCCAGTTACACAATCAACTAGTTCTTCTAGTTGATGGACACCCATCACATATCATAGATTGAAACTCTCTCCAATGATGAAATTGCATGGGCTTGCTGGATGCCCTTTATAAATGAAGTAAAAAATATTTTTCTACACAAACATGAGAGATTGTAGGGTGATTTAAACCTAAAATGCTAGTGATATTGTTGTGACGTTTTCACACATCGCCCCATTGCAAATGGGGACCCCCTCTTTTTTGTTGAATAAACCAAGTCTTTTACAATCTATGTTGTCTCTCGACGCTAAGGAATGAGTTGTAAGGTCTTGTAGGTCTGGATTTTGATCCTTGAAAGTAATAAAATGACTAAGCAGGGAATGGATTCTTAAGGAATATATAGCCTAGATAGGATGCGGCCTTAATATTGTCATCAAGTTGAGAATTAGGATTTTGAAGTATTGATAAATGTGTTGTGCTTATTTCTTTATCCTTCGAACTTTGCATTTTGCTAACTATGAACTTGATTGATAATTGTACTTCACAACGTGTCCTTGTCTTTTTCAGGTACATTGCAGGTAGCAAGACTTTGGATGCTAAGAGGACATCATTGAGTGGATGATATCATCATCCAAGGAAGAGATTGCAGTGATAGAACAAAGAATGCATGTGCAGAGTAATGGAATGATGGATATTTGGCTACGTGTTAGGATAACCCCGAGAATTGATATGAAGAAATGAAAGAGAAACAACCAAATTTTGGCCAAGTCTACAATTTTTTTGGAGAAATTTGGCTAAGTTCGTGTTGTCTATTTTAGGGTTTTTACCCTTCATACTTAGAAATGAGGTCAGTAAATTTGAACGAAGTAATGAAATAAGAACCCTTCAAGGAACCTACCAGTAAAATTTGAGTGAATTCTAAGAACTTACTATTTTAAGTAAGTTTCACTATGTCCCAGATTGGCCTAATTTTGCGTTTAAACAAACTTACTATTTTTAGCAATGTCTAGTTTTAGCAATTTTGTTTTTAGTGTGATTGTGCCTTGATTTGACCTAATTTTATGTTTGGAAGAACTTACTATTCTTAGTAAGTCTATTTTTGGCAGGTTATCTTTGGCAGCTGGTAGGACATTGAGGGCTGAACATTCCTGAATTTTTAAGTTCTAAATCCAGAAAAGTTGAAAAAGCAGGCAGATGATCAAAATTCTGGCTAAGTATGGAATTCTTTCCTAAAAAGGCATGAAAGTGTATTCTAAGGCATGGAATTCATCCTTCATTGAAAATTCCTCCACTACCTCAAAATTGTGCTCAGGGACAAGAGGGGAGTGCATTTCCTTGATCAAGGAGGATTTTCCTTCCTTGGCAAAATTCCTCCACTACCTCAAAATTTTACTCAGGGACAAGAGGAGAGCGCATTTCTTTGGTTAAGGAGGATTTTCCGTCCTTGGCAAATTCCTCCACTACCTCAAAATTGCACTCAAGGACAAGAGGAGAGAGCATTTCCTTGGTCAAGGAGGATTTTTCCTCCCTATCAAAATTCCTCCACCTCAAATTTGCGCCCAGGACAAGGAAGGGAGCAGATTTGACTGGCAATGAAGGACTTTTCAAAAATGCCAAAATTCCTCCTTCCATGCCAAAATGCACCCAAGTGTGAAGAATTCGAGGAATGTGAAAAATTGACTGTGTTGAGAATTCCTCTCTTTCGAACTTTAAATTGGACAAAATTCATGAAAGATGGAAAAAGTGGTTGAATGCCAGAAAATTCCTCCTTTAGGACAAAGCACGGACAAGCATTCATAGAACAAGAAATGGCAGAACTTCACAAGGAAAGGAATTTTTCCTTCTCCAGGGTTGATATGCGCTCAGGAATTCCTTAGAAATGGAAAAGGTCATGAAATGTTTTCCAAGGCAAAGATATCTTTCAGTTCCTCCCAAATGCTCCCGAGCACTTTCAAGGCATGGACAGGATGAAATTTCACCAAGGAAAAATTCCTCCTTTCCCTTCCAAATGCGCCCAAGTATCTGGGAGGAATCCTCTTTGTCATTTCATGTGCATGATGAATACTAAGAGGGGGGGGGTGAATTAGTATACCAAAAAACACTGCACTTAAACACTTAAATAGTCTAAAGATAAACCGGTAACACAGTTTAACAGACGGACCGGTTATCACACATGCAAACCAAAATGCAAATAAAGCATTCACCCACAAAAGCAATACAACCATAACACAAGATATTTGACGTGGAAACCCAAATGGGAAAAACCACGGTGAGATAGAACTCACAAGTCACTATCTGTAGAATAGAAACCAGACCGGTTAAGGTCTTACAATGTTCTTCACCAGAACAGATCCTGTTAGGAATCTCAATCTCTGTTAGGAGATAAGTCTGATCAAGGACTACCTTGCTAGAGGATTTTAGATTCACAGAGGTGAACCACCTTGTTAGAGGATTTTACAAAAGGCTTTTGGGCCTACTCGATTAAGGGCTACAGACTTGTCAAAGATGTGAGTAATCAACAAGTGTTTGATCTATCTAATAGCACAGACTGCTCGGTTAGATCCTCGATAGCTCGTTCTTAATGCACTCCTGCATTACTTCAGTCTTCTACACATTCATATTCTTTCCAACTCCTCAACCACTTCAAACCCTAGCAACAACATAAACCCCTTCGACAACAACCTAAAACCCTAGACATGATGTCCTTTTAAAGGAATCTGATTTCATGTCGGTCCAATAGGATTACATTTCAATTTCCTAGGTTCAAAGAATCTAGACATACTCAATAACATGACACAAAAAGCACCGCCAGTGTGTCGGCGCCGTCAAACAATCGGTGGATTGGTAACTCATCACAAAATGCCGGTTGGTAACTCATCACAGAGTATTACCGGTTCATACAAAATGCCGGTTGCTGGTTTGGCAAAAATGAAGACTGGTAGAAATGTGTTATGCCGCTTTAATCCCTCGTACCACTTGAGGTCAACATGCCGCTTCAGACTGGGAAACACATTCTGCAAAACATCAATAGTCTAAAGACTATAATACAACATACCAGTTGGAACAAATACCGGTTGTGCTTTACTATATACATATAAAGAGGATCTTAATGCAAGTGTGTGTCCATCAATGACAATCACAACATAAACATCAAAAATGCCAACAGTGCACCCAAGCAAGAAGAATCCTCCACCATGGAGAATTGGTGCCCAAACATGGAGAATCCTTCCACCTATCTCAAATGCGCCCATAGAAGAAAAGTGACTGGAGACATAATATTGAAGTTCCTAAGGGGATATTTTGATAAAACAAGGCATTCTTGACAAGTCAGAAAATGATAAACATCAAGAATTCATCTATCCAATCCAAAGACAACAACTAGACATCAAGAGGCACGGAGGTCCAAAATGAGCAGATGCAGTTTATGACATCCAATTTTAAGAAGAAATCCAGTCTCATGAAGTTCATGGAGGAGGAATTCCAATACCAAAGAATGCCAGTTGAAAGACCTCAAGATTCAAACAAGTACAGATGAGAAGAATTTACAACTATCTTGAATTTCCTCTAAAAGTCCAAGATCCCAGTTAGGAAAGAACAAGGAGGAATAATTTTTCAGTTCCAGACGTTCAAGGAAGGCATTCAAAGTTCCTGAGATCCAATTCAAGTATGAAAGACTTGAAGAATGACATAATCGTTGACAAGGAAAGATATTCCAAGAAGGTGATTTCCCAAGAAAGTACATGGAAGGAAGAAAATGATCAGGGAAAGAAAATTTCAGAAAAAGTTAATCAAAGTTAGAACCTTGGTCACAAATGATGCAAAATGGAATACTCTTTGTGATGAGTCACAGGGTGCACATGGCGTCCAACATGCTAAGGTGGCGCCCCATCATCTTCTTCGGCCAATCGCGTGTTTCCAAACCATCATGACCAAATTCAATGCGTTTGCTACCAAGGAGAGGGATAGTGGGCGTGCTATTTTGGGCGAGAATCTATTAAATGCTTGATGGATCTACAGTTCATTTAATGCATAGTGGTCACCTTACTTGGAATGACAGTTCATTTAATGCAAAGTGGGTGTGATGCCTTATTTATTACTAGACCCACTACTTGGCGCAACAAAGGGTTCATTTTTGGTCAAACCCTAATTAGGGATTTGCATCTTGTAATCTCAGCCCTTTATTTCAAATCAATCTTGGCTGTTCATATGCGGAAGGATCTCTATAAAAGGCCTTGCCTTCTCTTTTGTAATTCATTAGATAGTTAGCTCATTAGAATTAGAGAGCTCTTGCTCCTTAGAGTAGAAGTAGAATAGGAGAAGAAGAAGACATTGTTGTAAGAATTGGAGAAATAAAATTTGATTTCATTGAAAATATGGTCGATTCATGCTTATTTCAACTTGTTGCGTGGTGTTCTTCCAATTTCTCAATTGTTAGTTAAATTGCTTTGATTTTAATGGAGAATGTAGTGGTGTTTGATGAATTTCCATTGTTCATACTTTTTGCATCTTGTTGATTATAAGTTGCAGTGTAAAGTTAGCTTGAACCACTAAATTCGTGCTAAGTTCGATTGTGGATAGTTATTTGGATTGTGCCATTTTGGGTATTCAAATGCACTTTCTCGATGTGAAAATCCTTTAGCATCCTTGGAAGATTGCACAAATTCTTGTGGAGTTGTAGTTGATCTTGGCGAAGTAGAACTTAGTTTATTTGGAATTCGTCCATTAGAGCACTGTCCATTGATATCATTGTCCTTAGGAGTAGATTTAGATCCTTTTAACCCTTTCCCTTTTTAATTTCAGTTCATTCCAGTTCAGTTCATTCGAAGTAGAAGCATATCATAGAATTGCTATTTCTGATGATAAAGTTCCAGCCATAGCATTGAGAAGTGAAAGAGTGATCCAAACATAAGTCCCTTTGTGTTACCAGCATATCATATCAAGCTCCAAACAAGCTCGTATCCAACATAAAGTCGCAAGTTTGCAGTAGGAACTTTGGAGTCGCCTCTATGATCTTCGCAATCTTAGTATACGAGGAGGTCTTTGCTCAAGAGAGGATAGAGTGACCATTGGAAACTTTATTTTGTGTTGGTATGGTCATAAAGCACCCGTCAACAAATACCATATCTATTGTTACAATTTTAGTGATACCATATCTATAGTGCCTTCTTTTTTGCAGTCAAGTAGGATAGTTGAGTAGTTCTACCTAGAAAAGCATGCATAATATCCTTTTTGATGCACCATGCCTATTTAGTATTTTCTTCATCAAGAATAAATTGTAGAAATAGGGTTTGAGGTAAAGTAATGCTTTAAATTATTCAATCTCATGATACCTTCCATTGTTCCCAAAGGGGTTTCTTGGGCAAGTCTATCTGTATTAGAAGTATATATATATATATATATATATATATATATAGAGAGAGAGAGAGAGAGAGAGAGAGAGAGAGAGAGAGAGAGAGGTTTGTAGTATGAAGGAACTTTTACTGTTCAACATCAAATAGTGTATAATTCCTTGTTTTCAGTTCATTTACAAAATGTTTATTTTTGCACTTGTTTGGCATACGTTTGCAGGATTCCTCTATATTACCATATAAAGCTTGCAATTCTCATTTGGTTACAACTTCCGTCTACTAATGTAAGTTCTTTTCTTTTCCTAGGCTTTTCTTTTCAGTAATGTTTTATTCGTCTATATTAACATTCTTGTGCCTCATCTGAAGTCTTGGATTAGTATCACATAGATGATGCTCTATTCACTGCAATGCTAATTTGGTATATACTAGGACTCTGCAAATTTGAGTTTTAAATTCATGAAATTGTAACATCGTTTAGACATCCTATTAGGTCACTGATCATCAAGTAATCTTTCTTTTTTTTAAGGTAAATGTGCTTATTCATTTGATTGAGAGTTGAGCACCATATTTGTTATTGATATCAATAGTATATTTAAAATGTTTTGATAGAATAGACAAGTTGACATTCAGTAGTGATGTTGCCACCTTCAAAGGTTGACAAGCAAAATAGGTCACTCCATCTTGTTACAGACCTCTTACCTTTAGTTTCACACATGGAAACTAGACACTCATCATTATGGTTAGTGCCTATTCAGGCACTAAGTGGGTGAAGACACTTGAGTCAATAGATCCTCAAGGTGAGGAATGAAGTACAACCATCACCAAACCTATTGTGATATTTCTTGGCAGGAACATTGACATTCATTATGAGAATCCTGTTAGGACTTAGGTTTAGTAAAAGTCTGTCTCTAATATCCATTCTAAATTCTAATAGTTAAGGCTCCTTGGGCATGTCGTTGATACCTCAAGTTAACTACTTATAGAGTACTTGGTATGAGTTTCTCTGAACTACGAGTTTTTCAAATGTTTACTTTGTTGAGTTTTCTGTAAGTTTTTGGTGAGTTTTACATTCAAATTTGTGCAAATATTCGTGAGCAGTTAGCAAGTCTGAGGGCAAAACTTGGGCTGTGCTGAAAAAGAAAACATAATTGTGCAATCAGAGACTAAAATGGCAGTAGAATGACTTAGAATTGTGCCCAGTCATCAACTCTGTTAGCTGATATCATCAAACTGCATGCCTGTGATAGTTTTAAATGGCTGAGTATGGAATCATGTTGTTAGGGACTTTATTACTCGCACAAACGTAAAAATCATGTGACTGGTGGCATTATGTTGGCTTTGGACAGGGAATTGTGTGATTAGGGTTTTGTTCATTTAAAATCAACATGGAATTGCACCCATAATAGAATGCAGATAGTTTGAAGGGTCTCAAATAGCAAGGGAGGTCAAATTAGTACCCAAAACACAATTGAGTGATAGCAGGGAAGTCATCAGGAAAAAAAATTAATTCTTTTTTAAGTTGTTGAGCCTTGGTGAGTCAAAGTTTTGGGTCAACTGAGTCCATGTTGAGTCCAAGTATGCAAAGTGTGGTTGATACAATTATAATTTAGCAGTTAAGGTCCTTAGAGGTTCTCATTTCACACTTTAATGAGATTAATCAAAAAATTGACTCTCCAGCTGAAGCCTAGGATACCTAATGACCAAGTACTTATATAACAAGCCTGGGGTGTCAACATCATCTATGGTTATTGTAAGAGGGCATTCAAATTTCAATGATAATAGAAGCAAGAACAGAGGATCTGATGAATTTCAGTTAATAGAGATAATAGAAGAGATTAAGTGGCTAATGTCCCACCAAACATAAGAGGTTTTACATGGTAGCGATTTCCAACTGAATCCAGGTGGAATCTAAAATCGTATTGTGGTAAATCAAATCATTGGAAAGTTTGTGCAGTCTCTCTCCCTGCTTACTTTACCGTGATAGTACACAATAGTGTAAAAAGTCTTCTATGACAAGGACAAACTTTAGTTAATTATTGTTGCTTTTATCTTTTTCACTTGGAAGCATTAACTTAGTGGATGCTCTAAGATGTTTTCCTGTTGGTTGTACCTTATATGCTATTATGGTCTTCGACCACATTCAATATTTCTAAGATTTTCCACTTTGGACATTTTTGTACTTCAATTTCTTTGGATATACCTTATCATCAGTTTTAAAGGAAAGTTGGAAATATATGCAGTTTCTGGAATGGAACTAGTTTAATTGCAATAGTTTTAACAATGAAATAAATGTCAAAACACCACCTTTTTAATATCTGTTAATATGTTAAATTGTTATGAGATCTCACGAGTCATTTTTATTGAGTTTTGAAATGGTAGTATGTATCACATTTAGCAAATTATTGAATATCATAATTCACTTTAAGTGAACTGGTCGTAGGATCTAGTGAAGATATTTGAAGATTAATTTTGTAGACCCAGAAACAGCTTTCAAAGGTGAACTGCTGTTTCGAAGAATAACTAGTGAATTTATTGAAAACAATTAACTCAAAACTTCTGGAAGCAACACATTCCCAGATACCTGTGCTTTTCAGTATATCACCGCCTCTCAAATGCGGGTGTTTTCCATTTTGATAAATGCTGGGGCTATACAATCTTGTTTTTCATGCTACTACTAATTAACTTGAATTAAAAGAGAGCATTTGAGGAACTATGTATGCAGAGCGTCGTCTTCATTAACAGGTTGGCTCTGTTCTGTATATCTGTTATTCCTGGAAAACATTTACTTTCTTTCAAATTTAAGTTGGGTTCAATTTCTTGTAATGCTTCTCTCTTTATTATCTTTGAACACATTTTAAATTTCTGAAGTATGTGTGGTTTTGGGCTACTAATGGCTTTGCCCTTGTTGTAACAAAACATTTTCCCTATAATTTATTGTAAAGTCATAAGACTTGTTTTTTTCCAAACAGTGATGATCAGCTTCTATTTGCATCATAAATCCTATGCAGTATTTTGTACAAATCAAATAACTCCTTTCTCTTGTAGTGGCATTCAGTTTGCGTTTCTCAAATTGCCTATTCTACTGTAATGACAGTTTCTAGACATTAACAGTGATCCAAAGAAATATATGAATTGTCTTTTCTACTGTAATGACCGTTTTTAGACATTAACAGGGATCCAAAGAAATATATGAAAAACATTTGCGGCCATTTCTTTCAACACATGAACCCAGACTTGATATAATAGAGACTGGAGCCTTCAGAGAGATAGTAAGTGAGCAACAGTATCTGATTTATGAGATTTACTGCTTTGTATGTTTTACTCATTTAATTTTTTAATTTGTGTTATATAAGCATGGAAAACCATCTGATTAGGTTTCTTCACAATAGTGCTTTTGAAATGAAAGATGGAACATGAGTATTTAACTTTGGAAAGGACAGAACCAGCATATGATCTTTGCACTTTGACATTCAAATTTGATGTTTGGCACAGTGGATATCAGCATACATTTCTATAAGAAGTTGTTTGCTCAAATCTTCAGTTTGTTTGTTGGTATCCGTTTTTCTGCAGAATAATTTCCTGGGAAAACATCAACGTGAAATCCAGTTTCTGAGAGGTCCACTTCAAAGGCTAATTCTGGGTGGTATGTTGTAACTGCCCCTTTTCTTTTTGAATAGATTCTAGGCTTTGAACCACTAATTGAGAAGGTGTTTCCTACTAGAAGTGCTAAAAATGGTTGTCTTACACTAGTGACATTTTTTTGTCCATAATATCATAAGATGTGCTTCTTAAATTCCTTTTTCTGCTCTTGTTAAACAGTTTTTCATGTTCTAAAAGATATTATCCAATCATCTCAGCCATGGGTAGACAAGTCAATAGAGAATAGCACAAGTGGAGCAAATGTTGACACACCAGCAGATGCTAACTAGAAATGGACGGTGAAGGTTACATTTATCCCGGTAGCTAATCTTTGATGATGAGCCATTAACTGTTTTGTGGCTCAATTGGATTATTACAGGGTGATAGATCTTCGATGAGATCCAACATGGTTGGATTTAGCTTTTAAAAGTTTCTGAGTTGTTGAAAAACTCTTTGGATGGACAATGTAATATATGTACACGTTTGGCCATGCTTTCTCAAGATTAGAAAATTTGTCACTGGTGTAAGACATTGTGCCATGTCCTTGTTGGCAGTTTTAAGTCTCTCAATAATGATAGATGGGCTCCCGCCTGAGTTGGTAAGACAAAGCAAAAATCTTGTAATAAAATATTTTTCAATAAGAAACTGTTTTAATTGCAGTTAGTTCTTTGGAAAATATAATAGCATCCATTTCATAGGCATGTTTTAATGACTACAAACGGTTTTTGAATACAAAGAAAATTTAAGTTGCATATTTGTTACAATGGTCTTAGAGAGATTAATTATATTAAAGTGCATGAATGACCAAGAATAGGTCACGACGGACTGAAAGGTACAATTGTTACAATAACTAGTACAAAGGAAAAGGCGCACTACATTAGAAACAAACACAACTAAAGCAAAGAAGGGCAAAAAGCAATTAAAGAAATTGACAGGTGCAGGTAAACCTAAACCTCAAAACAAATATAGGTATAAATCTATGGTCCCCCAAGTTTCAAAGACGGGGATGACAAGGGATGGTGGGATGTGTTTTTGGGCCATTTTTAGGGGATAGTAGGGGACAACTGTTTAAAAATAGGGAAATTTAAAAAAAAATTTTATAGAAATTTCAAATATTCATACCAGAGCATTGATAAAGCATTCATCATAAACAATGTAGAAGCTTAATACTTGATAAAGCATTCATCATAAACAATGAGAAATTTCAAATATTCATACCAAAGCATTGATAAAGCATTCATCATAAACAATGTAGAAGCATTAGACTTGAATTAAGATTTCACATGAGAATTGGCTAACAAATTAACAAAATTCAATTGCTTTCATTGTTAATATGAATACACATTATATAAGAATTATAACAAAAATGCCCACAGGCTCCAAGTTTCAACTATGAAATAACATAAATATAGAACTAAGAAAATATATGTTTGTTCATAATCAACAGATGTAATTGATGTTAAATTATGGATCAGAATTGAAATTACAGAGATACAGAGCTATATCTATGATATTACTGCTCTAATTCAGAATTATAACTGAAAATATATATCTTCACAGTAGATACACGTATATATATATATAGCACTCAATATATATCACAGGATGTGTATTGCACACAGAATTTATTATTCACACAGCATATATATATCGTAGCTTTTACTCAAACACATCTAGTAGATCGATCACCTATATTGCAGCATATATCTTCCTTGTAATTGTGTACCATGAACTACATGGTAGATTAATTTGCAGAGGTTACACGTATACACTGCCTTAAGTTCATGCACTCTCTGTTATATGCACCGCTGTATAATATCCATGCACTCTCTGTTATACACCTGACTATAATATCTGCACCGTTCTATCTTAGTCTTAACAGACCCGATCAACGGATATATATAAAGACAAGTCAATGTCAATGAAATGACATGACTTTCGACTAGGAAGGAACACGAACATAGAAGGTTGCGATTCACTTAGCAACCCGATATGAAAGTTAACTTAATCGCATAGTATAAAGAATACTTAAAAACCAGATAAGATATGAAGAAGACGTATTTGAAAGACAGCGATTAGGTAAGCGAGGTAATACTAACAAAAACATAATTATAAGGAAATAATAAAAAATGTTAATACAGGTTGCTACAGTGGTCAGGAGGAAGATATCTCCTGTCGCTACAACATCAACAATTGGTAGAGGTAATACTAACAAAAACATAATTATAAGGAAATAATATAAAATGTTAATACAGGTTGCTACAGTGGTCAGGAGGAAGATATCTCCTGTCGCTACAACATCAGCAATTGGTAGGTCTAAATCAAAATTAGAGCTCAAGTTTGAGTCACTGCTAGTATAAAGGGGGTGCCTCAGGCAATGGAACCCCCAACCAATTCCTCGGGTCTCCTCATAGATCTGCATAGCTTCTTTGGGATCAACATCCCAATGTAAGGTTGGAGTTGGACGATACTCAAGAGTCTGGTGATCCTATAGTCGAAAAGCACTCTGTATAGTCACCAGCTTCTTAGATCCTCTAGAGGTAAGGTTGTTTATCTTGATTGATTGAATGGAGTTATATGTGGACCAATTCCTCTCTGCAACAGATGAACTGACAACTTGTGAAAGATGAATGGCAAGTAACCTCAACTTTGGTGCATCCCTACCATGTCACGCCCACCATCCAATAGGGTCGGTTTGAGCTAATGTAGCTCTATCCATCCTCGCCACTAATCTGTTGAAGGTTGGACCACGAGGATTGACAAATGCAACCCACTATGTGTGAAGTAACACAATTCCTTTTTAGTATACATTTTCCCAAGGATCTGCATGACGCCTTCTTTCACCTCTTGGTCATGAGATGGAGGCACTCTCCCAGGTCTTGTTGCATACCATTTGGGATTGAGAGCATAGGCTGCCATATGAAGCGGTGTGTTTATAATGTTCCATTGTTGCATCACAATGAGTCTAAGATGCTCCTCGTAAAATCCCAAAGTGGGGTCCCTCTTATGAGTTGCTTGATTGATTTGTTCAAGCATGCTATTAAAGGTCTCATAAATCTCTCCAAGGCGAAGAGAGTCAGTATCAACATATCTAATCACTTGCACCATAGGCTCAATGAAGGAGCAAACATATCTGTAAGTGCAAACAAATTACAAAAAATTAAAATCATTAAAAAGAATTGAAATATTTCACAAGTTTGAAACATTAAGAAATATTTAAGTATTAACATTTTAAAAATTAAATAATAAAATCAATCTTTTTCTCACCTCATTATGGATCATCAATAATCATCAAGGATTGTTTTTGTTTCACACTTCTTCCCTCTAGTGTGGTTGCCACATGTCATCTACCCCACTTTGCATTGACCACCATTAATTGTAGAGCATCCTTTTGGACCTCAATTATCCTCTGACAAAAATGAAATAGCTAGCATATCCAATCTCCACGGGCTTGAGGAATTCCTTCCTCAAAATTGTCCTAAACAAAACAAGTGAAGTGTGATGGTTGCAAATGAACATCTAGACATCTCTAGCTTCTAACACCACTACCTTCACACAATCTATCTTCTTAATGTCCTTCAAGGTAATTGTTTAATGCATGAACATGGGGTCCAAAATATGTGCTTATAAGCACTCTCCATCATCAAGCCAACTAACTTACACACACGGGTTGAATCGATCACTACCTGCACAAAATTAGAGGCTCCAACCTCTTCTATGTCATCTTTCAAAATTTGAAATTGGAAGGTTGCTTCCTTCCTTTTCCTCGAACAAACAATAGCTCTAAGAAAATAAGAGCCAACTAAACTTGTGACAATAAGATTGATGAGTGATCGATGTTTCATATCAATGAACCCATCCATGATGATGGAGCATCGATCCCTTATCCATTTTTATCTCATATCTTCCATCACCACACTCACTTTGGAATATTCGCTATCAAGAAGGGTGGTGCACAACTTATGTTCTCTAGGTGGAACAAATGATGAACCGACAACTATCACATCTTTGAACAATTGTTTAAAATATCGTGAACATACCACATGAAATGGCATGGCATGGGCATAAAAAACCAACAATAGAGGATTCAACCACATCTCGTTATTATATGTTAAATGGCACTCTCATAGTCTACTTCCCCCTTGATTTTTTTTCTTCTTATCTTTATCAACTCTTGATGTAAATTGTAATAGAGGCTTATTGGGGAAATGGGCCTTTTGCATAGGTTTTGAGGAGTCTGGAAGGACATCCAAATGAGTTTGTGTTAGGCCCAGAGTTATAGTGGGTTGGGAGGAATTAGTTCAACAATCACTTTTTCAAATATAAACTCCATTATTAAAAGATAATAATTACTTAAATGCAATGATCAGAAGAACATAATAAATACATGGAAACCCTAGGTAGAGAGAAAACAACAATAGAATTGCTTTATATGAACAATAATCTTTACAACTTGTAGAGGCACCAACCCCTCATTCAAAAACGTAATTACAAGAATTACAACTCTCTTCTTAATCCACAATGACTCCTTAAATCTGCTATAAGTTGATCATAAGTCTGCTACAAAAACTGATTGCAATCTCTCCATAGAGCTGCTTATAATTTTGCCAAATGCCTTCTCCAATCCGCTTATAATTCCTTTTTAATTCTACTCATACAGCTCTCTTTAATTCTATCATAGACCACATTATTCACTTCAGAAGACTCTCATGAATTCTTCACTATAGTTTTGAGACAAAGTTCTTTACTTAATCTGCAATGTGTCTCCTTATTACCGACTTCTGGTGCATATGTATTATATTTTGGAAAGCACGCCTCACCACAACACTTCACTTCCTTATCAAATAGACCCTTTATGTATCTTCTATCTCTTACTATAGACGTCTCTTACAGAAAGGTTATGACTTAACATTTATGACTTTTCTCAATTAAAATAATTTAAACATTTTACACTTGCTCCTTGTAATCGCACCATAACATCGTCACTTATAAATCGTATCTTTCAACCATAGAAACACACGTTTAAAATTACAATACTTGACAAATCACAATCAAGCAATGAATACAAACATTATAATAGATCGTTGTTGCATATTAATTATTTCTTGATTAATCAACTTAAATGTTTGCCTTGACTATGTCATATTTGTTATAACACTTGTTAAGAGTAGTGAAGACTTTTTATAAGGTTGATTCTATATCTTTGGTTGTATTAAGACATTATCTTCTTTCTTAAACTAATTATTCAACATTTCTAATTATTCAATTTTTATTTTCAAATCAATTTAATCAGTTGACATTTTCTTTAGTTAAATAATCTTTATTATTTAATTAAATTCCATTTCTAATGTTTAAATAATTTCATTTAAATTATTTAAATTAATTAATTATTCTTCTAATTCCCCAAATTTTAATTTAATTAAATTTCATCTAATTTCGTTTCACATTTTCTCCAAATTCGAATTTCATATCATTTCAATTAATTTCATTTCTTCCAAATTAACATTTCACCAAATGTGAATTTCAGTTAATTTCATGTGCATTTCAGCATTCAAAAGTCCAAATTCAAATCCAAATTGAAAATGAAAATCAAATTCAATTTCAAAATCCTACAGCACATGTTGAAAAATCAAATTGATTGATCAAATCAATTAACTAGTTAGTTAACTCAGTTAACTCTTCAATTATCCATTTTCACTCAAAATCAACTTTTTTATGACTAATCAATCAATTTAGTCTTTTAATCCATCTAATTAGTCATCTCTCAATCAATTTAGTCGACTGACTAATCTATTCAGTTCACTAGCCAATCTTTTTAGTTGACTCCCCAATCAAATGAGTTAACAAATCAATCAACTCTGTTAACACATCAATCTATTGAGTTCATTGATCAATCAATTTTAGTTATCCATCAATCAACACTTGAGTTCAAATTCTCACCTCTAGAGTGTTGAAAATCTATATATTCAATCTCTTTTCTCATTTTCAAGCTAGATCACAGTCTTCAAAATAATTGCTAAACTATGCAAGAAATCCCAGTGCAATACCTGAGAGCCATCAAAAAACGACTTGGAGAAGAACATTGGAAGTAAAATCTGGAATAGGGAGTTTCTTAATTTAGTTTAATTTCTTCCATTTCCATTAAGATTTATTATTTTTATTGCACATGTTTGTGTATACGGTGAAAATGGATACAACAATAATATTGAAAGGCTAAATGAATTCAACCACAAAACCCTAGCCTAACAACAACAAAGATCCACCATAACATATGAAGATTACCAAAGACAATGCAAATTAAATGAAATCACAAAGATTATACCATCACATGTCCAATAGGGTTTGGATCTCCTTTCTTCCTATTTCCATTGATCTTTCTTGATATGTTTGCTCTCAGATTTTATGTGCACAAGAGCTCAACAAAGAACGGAAATGTGGTTGCAAGTAGGATCGCATATGGAAGTGCAAAAGGCGTAGTGTAGTTGAGTGCGTAATTGAGTTAGGGTTTGATAATGAAGGAATCATCTCCTTATATAGAAGACACTATAAGAAATGGAGGGATAAGATTGAGAGATGCAAAAGATAAATGGTCGGCTATGATTAGAGGGTAGGTAGAAGAAATAAGAAAATAATGAAAGGGTAGGTAGTGTATGAATTAAGAGATGAATGACATGTGTCATTGGAGGAAAAGGTTAATGAATTAATTAAATAAATAAAGATTTATTTAATTAATAGAAGAAGTGGGATCAATTAGGAGAAAATGATAATTTAAATAAATAAATGTATTTATTTAAATGAGAAATAAGGCTAGAAGAGGATAAATGAATTAATTAAATAAATAAAGATTTATTTAATTAATAGAAGAATTAGGCTTAGATAATTAAATAAATAAAAATATTTATTTAATTAGACATGACAATTTTAGGTGTCTACAGTTTGTATGTTTTGATTAGATAGATTCGTGATCCTCTTTTTCTCTAATCAATATTCAACACATTTTCAAGCATGGAAACACTTTCTATCATTGATTGTATTGAGACATCAAAGTCAATTGTGCTTATCATATTATGTTTTGATCGATATATCTATATCATAGCTAAGCTAATATATTAATTATATCAAACTTAATTAATCATCCACGTTGACATCAATAAAAAAAATCAACAATCTCCTCCTTTGTCATTGATGGCAACCTCACCCTCTTAATGATCTTGTTTATATAATGCTCTCCTTTTCTCCAATTTTTCCCCCTTTGACATCAATGGCAAAGGGTATGATAGTTCAATGACCATCTCCTCCTTAAGTGGATGTCTTTGTGGAAGGATAGGGTATCACCCCTAACTTTTGTCTTAGAAACTCAAAAGTCTCTTTAGGAAGAGGCTTTGTAAATATAACTGCCACCTACTCTTCGGTAGTCACATACTCCATTTTTACTTGTTGTTCTTCAACTTTTTCTTTCAAGAAATGGTATTTGATGGGAATGTGTTTTGTCCTTGGCCGCATCACTGTTTTTTTGGAGATATTGATGGTACTTGTTTTATCACACAATATGGATACTGGGCGATCATATCCCACTTTGATGTTCTTCAAAGTTTGACGCATCCAAAGTACTTGAGTGCAACATGAGGTTATTGCTATGTACTTTGCTTCAACAGTAGATAGGGAGATAGAGACTTGTTTCTTACTCAACTAGGAAACATGACTATTGCCTAGAAAAAATGCATTGCCACTTGTGCTTTTCTTGTCATCTATACTACCTACCCAATCAACATATGTGTATGCTTTTAGAGTGAAGTCTTCCCTTTTAGGATACCATAAGTGAAAGTCCACGGTCTCTTTCAACTACTTGAAGATTCTTTTTATCGCTTGAATATATGTTTCCTTGGGGGTTGCTTGAAACCTTGCCACAATTTCAACTACTTGTATAATGTTTGGTCTTGAGGCTTTCAAGTAGACCACACTTCCTATCATTGATCGATAGAGTATTTGATTTTCTTCAGGAGAGTTGTCATCTTTACTTAATTTACACCATGTGACCATGGGTGTACTTACAAGATTGCATTCTTCCATTCTAAACCTTTTTAACATTTCTTTAGCATATTTTGTTTGTGAGATAAAAATTTCATCTTTAAGTTGAGAGACTTGTGACCCTAAGAAGAAGGATAGTTCTCCTAGAAAGGACATCTCAAATTCTTGTTGCATCCTTTGAGAAAATTCTTGACACATACCCTTTTTGTTTCCTCCAAAGATGATATCGTCAACATATACAACAACAATCAATTCACGGTCATCTTGCATCTTGTAGTAGAGATTGTTGTCTGCCACACCTCCCTTGAAACCTTGGTCTTGCATCTAATATAGAGTACCAAGCTCTAGGAGCTTGTTTTAGACCATAAAGGGCCTTCTTGAGTTTACATAAATAATATTTGTTTTCTGATAGGATAAATCCTTCCAATTCAATATAAACTTCTTCTTCTAGATGCCCATTTAGAAATGCTAATTTAACATCCATTTGGTACACTTTGACGTTTTTGTAGCAAGCATATTCTAGGAACATCCTAATAGCCTCTAGTCATGCAATTGGGGCGAATGTTTCTTCAAAATCAACTCCTTCCACTTGTGCATATCCTTTGCTTACCAATCTTGCTTTATTTTTCACCACTTGACCATCTTCATTCAATTTATTTTTGAACACCCATCTGGTGCCTATCACATTCTTGTCCTTGGGTCTTGGGACAAGTTCCCAAGTTTCATTTTTTTGTATTGATTATAGAAAATAAACTGATTTACAAAACAGTTAGAACTGCATCTAGCAATTCATGTCATCCTTCTAATTAGGCATCCACATCAGAAAGTATGTATAGATTAGACCATTGATGCACAGGTCAATACAAAATACCAATCTGGTACTACAGTCCTAAACAAGAAAATACAAAAAGCATGTACAATCCTAAACATCTAAATATGCATATACAAAAAGCCATCCAGCTATACAAAACATCCACCATGAGACAACCCCGAACTAGATCCAGACAATCCATCCTAGGGGGCCTTCCATCCAAACTGGCCTCCAATCATCCATCGTTCTGGCAGAGTGCACCATTTGATTGCGAACCAACTCTCCATTTCCTTTGATTTCCTCCATAAGAGCATCCAGGGCGTTGATAAAGGGAGTCCTTTCTGCATTCATTCTCCCCCAGGTATAACCATGAGAGAGCTCAAAGATAAATAATCTTGTATGCTCGTCAACAAGGAACTTGCGAAATTTCTCTTTGTTCAACCTGATAACCATAGTAACTTGCGAGAAGATTAAATGAAAGGTGTCTACGAAAAGACTCAGTAAGGGCCCTTTCTTCCCCTTGGAATCTTTCTATATTTCTAATTCTCCATAGATACCAAAGTATTTCACAAGATAACAAATTCCAAAAAAGATTAGTGTCTTTCTTAATGCCTCTAATAAATCCAGTAACAACATCAAGTATGTTAATATGTATCAATAAAATCAGCCCAAAAATAAGCCAAACTTCCTTAGCAATAATACAATCAAAGAAGCTATGCCTGATGGAGTCATTCACTTTACAAATATTACAAAGATCATATTTATTATAGTCAAATCTGATAGGCAGTTTATCAAGCATTAACAAACATCTAAAAATTTTCTTTTAAGGGGCCAGAGGAGAGCTCCAAAGAGCCTTAAACATTTTGCCCCATTGAGCAGGGGATAGATCCGAATACCAATTAGCATTAACATGATTAAGAATATTAACATTATACGATAGAGTTCTATAGATAGAGATTGATTTCACATTACAATGTAGGCTTCCATCAACCCATGAAAAGGATACAAACTTGTCATCATTCACATCACATCCTTTAGGAAGTTGCAAGATACCACATGCATTGTACATAATGTTATATGTTCTTCTATTAGACAAGGGAAGCTGATACTTACTGGATAGATCGTCCCATGGAATGAGAGCACCATTAATAATAATATCTCTAAGATAACATATACCTTTGTTGGCCCATTTCTTGGCCGAACACCCTCAAGTGAGTGCGAGGGGTTTACCATTGTGGGTTAAGTTCCACCAAATTGATCTTTCCCCACAAACTTGGTTATCTCGGCTGATCCAATTATTGCCAATATTATGCCTAACGCTCTCCCACACCTTCCAAATAGATTTGAAGACAACAGAGCCTGTGGTAGAGACTGAGAAATTTCCAGCTATAAGGTCACTAATAGAAAGGGATCTCTGCGATTTAGCCTTCTTGGGAACACCCAGTCTAAGGTTTTTCCAAATGAGAACTTTAAGGTTCGTTGCCTTCCAATGCATGGAAGATCCATTTAGCAGCAAGTGCAATCCATTGCACTTTAAGATCCTTAAGGCCTAGTCCTCCAATAGCCTTGTCCATACAACACCACTCCCATTTGACTGAGTGTTATTTTTTGTGTCCTCTACCATCCGACCACAAGAATTCCCTGATGATCTTCTATAACTCGCTGATTTGATAATTACTAAATATCCACATAGAGGTGTAGTAGATACTGTAGGATGACATAATCTTTTGACAAACTTGTACTCTTCTAGCAGGTGAGAGGTAGTGTTTATTCCATTTGGTAAGCTTGCCTTCAATCTTGACCTTAATCCAAAACCACATATCTTTAATACAAGGAGAGATTGTGAAAGGAATCCCCAGGTATCTGACAATTATGTTAGGTCCTCCCCATTGAAACCCATAGGTGGAGATCTAGTTTGGTGGCCGCTCAAACCAACTAAAAAAAGTAGATTTGGCTTGGAAAATATTTGCCCCTGAAGTGTCATAGAACAAGGTGAGCTTGGTAGATAAAGAACTCATGTTTTCATTGGATAGCTCAAGGAATAGTATAGTGTCATCAAAAAACTGAATGTTAAGCAATTCAAATGGTGCAGGAGCACCCATGGTGTAAGGCAAATATATGGTCAAAGTCATCATTTGAAATATAATTGATATTTGAAGGTCATTTATAATGTATTTGAATCCATTTGGAATGATTTGTAAGGCTTGGAAGCCTAAAAATGTAAGCAAGTCCTGATTATATCCTAGTTGTCCTGATTATGTCCCAGTTGTCCATATAGGCCTTGACCTATAAGGGCCTATATGGACAACTAGGACATAATCAGGACTTGCTTACATTTTTAGGCTTCCAAGCCTTACAAATCATTCCAAATGGATTCAAATACATTATAAATGACCTTCAAATATCAATTATATTTCAAATGATGACTTTGACCATATATTTGCCTTACACCATGGGTGCTCCTGCACCATCAAATTTATCCAGAAGGGAGATCCCTCTAACTTTAGGGGAGAGAGAGTTATCCCTAAGTAGGTAATACAGAGCATCTAAGGCTATCACAAAGAGGGCAGGGGCTAGAGGGCACCCTTACCTAATAGACCTAATAAGCTTGAAGGGATAAGAGATAGAACCATTAACTTCAACCTGGGCATGGGCATCCTTAAGGAGTACCTAAACATATTGGCAAAAAACCTCAAGGAAACCAAAAGCTTTAAGCATCATGGAAATAAAGTTCCATTCAATCTTGTCGTACACCTTCTTAAAGTCCAGTAGAAACATGGCCACCTTTTGATCTGAAAGTCTAGCCCACTCCATAGCCTCCCAACTGGTAATGAGGTTCTCTAGGATGCATCTTCCTTTAATAAATATGGTCTGTGTGGTACAAATAAACTTAGGTAGGATATTTTCTAGTCTAATAGCAAGCATCTTCGCAAGAATCTTATAGGTTACATTAAGTAGTGTAATAGGATGCCAATTTTTGATAAGATCTTTGTCCCCTTCTTTAGGGATAAGTTTGATAAGGCCTCTATTAATGTCAACACCTAGAGACCCTGTCATAGTAGCTTCCTTGTACACCTCAATCAAGTCATCCACAATCGAACTAATGTTAGCCTTATAGAATTCAATGGTAAGCCCATCCGGCCTAGGGGCCTTATCATTATGCAGAGAGTTGATGGCTCTTTTGATCTCCTCAACCAAAAATGGTCTACTAAGAGTCTGACCTTCTTCAAGTGACAAAATCTTGGGGAGAAGAGACCAACACTTGTCTCTAGCAAGCATGGATGCAAGATAATCCTCTGAGGAGAAAAGAAACTTGTAGAAGCTAAGGGATTCTGCCATGATATCTTCTTCTTTAGAGACTTCCCTACCATCCACCCACAACTTGTCTATCTTCTCCTTGATCTGCTTCTACTTCAGCAAGTTGAAGAAGAACTTAGACCCTTTATCTCCTTGAGACAACCACTGCATCCTATCCCTAGTCTTGGCTCCAATGGCTCTTACATGCTACAATTTTCTAAGCTTATCTCTAGCCGCCACCACCAAGTGAGTAAGATGTGAATTGTTGGGGTCATTTTGAATGTCCTCCTCTACCTTATGCATGTTAGAGGAGAGGATAAGCTCCACCTGTCTAGCATCCTTGGCCTTCTTCTTGCCAATGGTGCTAAGAACCTTCTGCCAACTAGACACCGAGGTATTCCACCTAGCAATATTAGAGATAGCTTGAGAATTCCAGTTATTGAACAATCTCACAATATGGATAGCAGCCAAAACATCATGATCTTGCAGTAATTTACTATTAAGAATGAATTTTCCATCACCTTTGCTACCGGCCTTGATAGAACTCCTGAAGACAATATTGGCAAAAATGGGGTGGTGGACAGATAGGGAAGATGGCCTCACAATCACCGAGCACCCTTTCTGATTTGGGACAAAGGAGAAGGCATCCTTATTGGAGTAGAATCTGTCCAATCTAGAGAAAATCTTGTTCCCTCCTTTTTGGTAATTGCACCAGGTAAACCAAATTCCCTTGTAAGATTGTTTTAAGCCATCCAAGGGGTAAAAGAGTCTCTTGATACCTTTCAATCTTTCCCAATGTGTCTTCTATCCCCCTTTCCATTCAACATTGGCTCCCCCTAACTTATCATCCTTGTGTTCAACCATGTTAAAATCTCCCCACAAGATCCATAGATATCTGGAAGGGATGCAAGTCATTGCTAGAGGTCAGATCTATCCCTATAATCATTGGGAGCATACACAGTGCAAAGCCCAAAGGTGGAATCACCATCCCCAAAGGTGGCCCATACAACCCTATTGCAGGGGGAGACCCCTGAGCAAAGGATAGAGTTTCTCCACTTGGGGTTTATAAGAATAGCAGCCCCCCCTTTGCCTTTCTCATGTTTAGTGCAAAATGTGAGGACGTCTCTCCACACAAAATTAAGATTGATCTCCAATGAGAAGCTAATGTCTTTAACTTCCTGCAAAAAGACAAAGTCCAGATCCTTATGCTGGTTAAACATCCTTCTCACCACTTTCTATCGGGGGACTCTATCCCCTGGATATTCCAAGACAAGCACTTCATGGTAACCAATCAATTAATTATCATTCTTGTCAGCTTTAAAGAAGCTAAAACACTTGGAGAAGCTGGACTTTCGGTTGGACTTTTTTATCCAGCGGAGAGTGCTTATTCCTAGAGCCTAAAGGCCTACCTCGCTTCCTTCTAGTGATGGCTTCAACCTTAGAAATCTCCTCATCTGAATTACCTTTATCCCTAATCCCTTCACCACTAGTGACCGAAAAGTTGGATCTCAACTCAGCCTCAATCTCAGACTCATGAATGTATATTGAGGAGGCTTCCTCAAGAATATCACCCTTAGATAAACCTAACTTAAAAGGGCAATTAGGCTTATTATATATTGTCAATCATTTGAACAGCCGAGATAACCTCATAGAAGACACTGTCATCATCAGCTAGGGAATTAGATTTCATAGGGACAGAGTCTGAAGAGGCAATGGTTTGAGAGGGAGGGGGGAAATCTCTATCCCCCCGGGGATACCCAAAACCAGTCTACACTATGGACAATTCAGACAAATCAGACAAGAGCTGAAGATGATTAGAGTCAGAAGCAGAAGGAGGATCACTGGGGAGAGAGGAGGTTACATCCCTCCTTCTAAAATCACAGCTTCCTCGGCCAATCCCTTCAAAAGACTTAATAATATACTTAACATGAGAATCCTTATCAGAATCATTCATTAATAAAACCTCAGGTGGGGGCCTACTAGCATCATCATCCATGGGGGCCTCAACAGAGCATGGCTTCTCCTACCCTCTAGCCCTAATTTTTCCAATGCCAATTGTTGTGCATTTTTCCTCCTAGACCTCTTATTATTTCTAGAAACCACCTGAAAGACAGAGCCCTCGACTCCCTCCATTTGGGAGATGGCAGCAGAAACAGCCGAATGGGGGGGGGGGGGGTCCAACATTAAAGTAGCCAAAGGTGAAGTCTTTTTCAACAGCAAGGGGGTTCACAGGTTGTTCTTTCGGAAAACTAGCTAAATCAATATTAATGGACTTTATGAGAGAATCCAATTTATCCAAAATAGGAGGGTTTCCTTTAGGCTTAGCGGCCGAATTGGGGGGAACAATATCACTCGACTTAGAAACGGTCTCAGAAGGGTTTACACCATTTTTTCTCTTGGTTGCAAGGATAGGGCACAATCTTCCGATGTGGCCTTCACGTCTACATAGAAAGAAAGAGTTTAGGCCTCCTAGGGTTTCGATAATACATGTGAATGTGTCACCTTGGAGTTTAATCTCAATAAATCTTAGAATATCAATGCCAGGGTTAATGGAGACCAGGACTTTGGCATCCAGGTGGGGGACAAGATTCGAGGAGTGATCAACCCTAATCACTCTACTGATGGATTCCAAAATCTAGAGAATAAAATTCAAAATATGGGAGGAAAATGCTTAATCAGGAGCCAACGAGGGCAAGAGAGAGCCAAAATCTCTTCGTTAATCACATCAAAAGACCATTTAAGGGCCCTGAAAGTGGTTTTACCAACGACCAAGAATTATTTTTGGAGGACCTCCGCTTGTGACTTATTATCATTGAAAAAAATAATGAATAAACCTTTCTGAATCATTCTACAGAAAGAAAATTTAAACTCTAATCTTTTATCTAAACATTTTTCATCCAATCATCTAAAAAATTTCTATCTGGACATCTATCAATATCAGTAACAACAATGAAAATAGCGATATCTTGAAGCCTGAGATTTTCCAATTCAATAGGCTTGGTCATAGAGTCATTAGGCATAATAGAAAAGGTATAAAGAGGTGAGGAAGGGCCTTTACCTTGTCCTGCATCTTCGTCATTGCACCCAGAGGAAGAAGCACTTACTAGGTCGAACTTAGCCTCGAAGGGAACCTGCACAAAATCTCCAACAATGACATCCCTGAAAGAATTGCCAATAATACCTTCTTCCACCAAATTCAAGGCTATCAATTGGGCCGAATTAATGCCCATCCCACTTGAATCCTTTCCCATCAGGCATTCAATACGGAGGACTCTTGACACGCTTGCAATCAATCCAAGCGAAGGAAAATGGCTAGGCAGAATAAATGCAAAAAAGAAAGGGTCGCAATAACAAAAGAAGAAGAGAGTCAAGAAGTGATGCCACTGTGGAGGAGACCTTACCACCTCCTCCACACGTAGGGGAAGACCCCAATGCCCAACGCAGCCAAACGGTCCATGTCGAACCCCAGGTTGTAGAGCCCGCCCTCTTGAATATTAGTTTCATTTTTCTCTATTTGGTTTAATTTTTCTTCTATGGCTCTTATCCAATGCATGTCCTAACTAGCTTCCTTGAAATCTTTAGGTTCTATCATCGAAAGTAAAGCCATATGATTTGGTGTGCTTGCCAATCTTCTCCTTGTCTAAATCTTTGTGTTCATGTCACCAATAACTAGTTCTAATAGATGATTTCTTTGAACAAATTTTGAAGGTGTCTTGGGTGCCTTCATTGGTGTAGCTGCCTTCTTGTTTTCATTTTCATTTTCATCTTCCTCTTTTTTTTTTTTTTTCTTCCTCCTCATGATCAATCTCTTGATCTATTTCTTTATGATGAAGGTTATCATCAACATGAACATTTTTTCTTTCAATCACCTTGTGTAGCCAGTTATTTTAACACCTGAATGCTTTTCTTCTTGATGAATAACCAAGAAATATTCCTTCATTGGCTCTTGTGTTAAACTTCCCTAAGTTATTTTCATCCCTTCTTATATAACACTTACTACCAAATAATTTTAAGTACTTCATTGTGGCAACCCTTCTTTTCCACAATTCATATGGAGTATTATCATGAATGACTCTAATTTATGCTTTATTTAGCGTATAAATTGTTGTATGCACCGCCTCTCCCCATAACAAATCTAATAATTTAGACTCGTTAACCATGGTCCTTGACATTTCTTGTATGATCGTATTCTTCCTTTCCACAACTCCATTTTGTTGTGGTGTTCTAGCAGCTAATAATTGTCTCCTAATTCCATGTTTTTCACAAAACTCTTCAAATTCTTTTGAGGTGAACTCACCTTCTTTTTTTGATCTTAAACACTTTATCTTCAACTTGGTCTTATTTGTAACTAAGGCCTTAAATACCATGAACTTTTATAAAGCCTCATATTTCTCTTTTAAAAAAGTTACCCAAGTAAATCTAGAATAATCATCTATCAACAACATGAAGTATCTTTCACCATACATACTTTTGGTGCGAGTTGGTCCACAAAGATCTATATGAATGAGTTCCAATGGCTTGCAGGCTAAATTTTTTTTTTGATTTGAATGTGACTCTTGTTTCCTTCCCAAGTTGGCAACAATTGCAAGTAGTATTTGAAGGTTTAGAGATCCTTGGCATATCCTTTAATGCTTGTGTGTTGTTAATTTTGACTAGATTGTCAAAATTAATGTGCCCCATTCTTTTGTTCCAAAGCCAACTTTCATCTTCTTTTGTCAAAGGGCATTTATTGCCTCTATTTTCACTTAGGATGCAAGGATTGTTGGAACTACTTGGTTCTACCATGACGTTCTGTTCTTTCTTTATTTGGCATCCTTTTGGATGAAATAGAAGTGTATGGCCTTGACCATACAATTGACTTACACTCAAAAGGTTATGTTTTAAACCTTTCAAATGTAAAACATTACTTATTTCAGTTTTTCCATTATCAAGATTTGTGGTTCCTTTACCCAATGTAGTTGTTGTAGCATTGTCTCCAAAACTCACTATCCCACCATCAATAGCTTTTAACTCGATGAATTTTCTTTTGTCACTAGTCATGTGACATGAACAACCACTATCCACATACCATTGTTCTCCATCATCTTGGGCATGTAATGTTTTTTGTATCAACAAAGATCTCTCCTTTCTATCTTCCTCCTTCCATATCTTTGAATTTTTCTCCTCTTGTGCTATGAGAGTTTTCTTCATTTCACTATGCTTTGATGAACTTGTAAAGACAGTTCTACAAAACCTTGTTGTATGTTCAAAATTGTTACACCTATAACATTCAACATTGTATAATCAGGGAGTAAAAGAGTTCTAATTCCTATCAACATTCTTGGTAATATTCCTATTGTTGTTCCAAGTAGAATTATTTAAGTGAGTTCTACAATTTATAACCTTGTGACCAAAACGTTTACATGTAAAGCAATAACCAACAAAGTTATTCTTGTTCCTATTTATGTGATCATGTCTTGGATGCAGTGCGCTCTTGATTTTGTCCTTTGAGTCTTTTCTTGAGTTTTATGGAACTTAACTCTTCTTGTCTTCTTTATTATCAGTAGGCTTTATCATGACTTCAACATATTTTTTTACTCCCTCTTCTGATATTTTAGATGATTCTCCCATTTTTCTACTATTTCCATTTAGTGCATCAACATTGCTTTTTGACCTTTCTCCAAATCCTAGACCTATTTTGTTAGATTATGATCTCCAACTGTTAATAATATCATCCAAGATTTTTTATCTTTTCTCATATTTGAGGTTTGTTTTCACTTTGATGGATGCTCTTTCCACTTCACTTTTTATAGAAGCTTCTTGAGATTCAAGTTTACTACAAGTTTCTTCCTTTGCCTTGAATTCATACCTCATCTCTTCTTCTACTCTCTTTGCCTTGTCAATTTGAAATTTTAATTTGTTGACCTACTTTTCTATTTTAATTTGTTGACCTACTTTTCTATTTCTTCAAAGGTTTTGGTCTTTGTACATTCTTCTTGAACCAAGTGTTTATATTTTAGAACCTTCTTAGTTAGTCTCTCTATTTCATCTATGGCTCAATAGAGCTCTTCTTCAAAGTTGTCTTCATTGTCACTTTCTGAATTAGGCTTGAAACTTTCCTCCTCATGTAAGAAGTTCACATTGTCATTATTTTTTAAAGTATCTTCTTCCATTTCAAATTCAATGAACAACATTTCTTCTTTATAATTATCCCAATCACTCTAATCAGATGATTTGTTCCCCATATATGCATAATGACTCTTTTTGTATCCATTATTCCCTTCCATATTCTTATCATACTTATAGTTGAACTTATTTTATTTTCTTGGGGAAGGCTATTCTTCGTCATTGTTGTCACTTTATCTTAGATATGGACAATTTTTAATGAAATGTCCAACTTTCCTACAATCGAAGGATATAAATGGAAACTTCCCTTTGTTCATTGTTGTCTTTTGAACAAAAAGGGATTCCTCTTTATTTATGTCTTCATTCGAAACTTTTTCGTATTGAAGGTTATTTGATCTTCATATTTCTTGTAGCTTTGAATGTTGACTCCCTTGCTAATGAATCCCTTTTTCTAGTCCCCATTTCATAGGCTATAAGAATTCCTTGTAGTTCATTCATGGATAGTTGGTCCACATCCTTAATTTATTCTATTGTGGAGACTTTAGAATCAAATCTATCAAGGAGTTACCTAGATACTTGTTGAATTATCACTATTTCATCTATTTCCTCTCTTAGACCTCATATTGTATTGACTACCTTATCAACTCGAATGAAGAGTGTTGCAATGTTCTCCCCATCCATCATCTTGAGGATTTCAAATTCTCTTCTATGCCTTTGAAATTTATCCTTTTTCACCTTAGTGTCTCTCTCATAGATGTTTTTCAGTTTATCCCAAACTTCCTTTGCTAATTGACAGTGCATTACTTGTATGAGTTCTAGATTGCTTAGTCCACACAAAATTGCATTTTATGCTTTTGCGCTTTCTTCCATATTGCATCTAATGGAGGATTTAGACACTTATACCGATTCACCATTGCTTGTTAGAAATTATATCCAAAGGAACTTATAAGGGTTTCCATTCTCAAACTCCAAAATGCATAGTTAGTTCCATCAAACAAATGAGTTTTGCTTGAAGAGAACTGTCCATTGGATTTATCCATGTGTCTTATTTTGATCTTCCTTCTAGTTGGTTAGACTACTTTGAAGGGTGAACTCTGATACCAATTGTTAGGCCCACAGTTATACTAAGAGGGGCGGGGTGAATTAGTATAACAATCATTTATTCAAATTTAAAAGTTATTAATCAAAGATAATAATTACTTAAATGCAGTAATCACAAGAATATAATATATACATGGAAACCCTAAATAGGGAGAAAACCATGACAATAAAATTGCTTTATATGAACAATAGTTTTTACAACTTGTAGAGGCACCAACCCCTTATTCAATTTTCTGAGCACCAACTCACTAGAGGCACCAACCCCTCATTCAAAAATGTAGTCCTTGTTGGAGATTGTTGCAAATGTGTGCTTTAGAGATATCTAAGAAATGTGTTGTCATTGATGTCAACATATTTCTCTATCTGTGACAATGATGCAGTGAAGTTCAGTGAGTTGGTTTGTTCAGAATGTCGATGATCAATGTTTGTAGAGGATTGTTCGTAGATGATTCAGTGCAATTTTCAGGGGTCCGCGTGAAGATTTGTGTGAGTTATGGATATTTATGTTGTGGTTGGTTTTACAGTTGTTCAATGGTGACAAAGTGTTAGTATTTTGATCTGCATTGCTCGACATTGTAATATTTTGGTCGGTGGATTTGGAGAAGTTTTTGGGGCATTCATTTGTGTCTTCAATTCAAGTGGTTTATGGGTTGGAGCTCCGCAAGTTATTTTTCAAGGTTGACAGTCATTGCAGTTAGTGGTTTTGAGGTTCATTATGATGATGATATGATTCTAGTAATTTGTGTTGTTGTGGATATTGCAGTGGTAATTCATGATTCTTGTGGATATTTCTAGATTGTGTTCCTTTTGTGTTGGTGGTCCACACTGATCGTTGTGCTCGTAATTGATGATTTTCTTCAGTATGTTAGTGTTCTTCATGATTTTGACCGACCAGATGCTTGTAGTGTGTTGCAGATGTTCAATGCATAATTCTTGGAGGTGTTTCACATTTGAGGCATGTAATTTGGGTCCATGTTATGTCTTAGTTGACATTGCTTAGTCCACATGCGATATTGTAGCGTTTGTGATTATATTTTTGTAATTAGGTGGTGAGTGTTGGGCCGACCTTGTTGATCATTCCAAGGTTGATGTCATGTGCAAATAAATTTAATATCTTTGTGATTGAGTGTGTGGATAAGTGTATGAGTGAATAATGCATTAATCTTTGGGAGGCAGAGAAGTAGTTAGAAGAGTGAAGAAGGAAGTTGTGCTTGACTGGAACTGTAACCAAGCATTAGGAGATGCTATTTTATCAGTTCATGATATTTCAGATGTGATCCGAATCTCATTGTAAGACACTGAGTCTTCCCTAGGTTGTAGCCCTTTCTTTTTTTGAGAGATGAGCTCTACGAAGTGTGCATGAATTCATGTGCATTCTCCATTGTAATATTTTAAATAATCCTAATAGAGTATCATCATATTGTGGGTAGGTTCCTGCCGTGGTTTTTCTCTTGACCGGGTTTTCCATGTCAAAAATCTTGGTGTTATGTGTTTTCTTGATGTGTTGTTGATTTATGCTTTCATGATTAATTATGAGATCTAAGAATAAGTTTAATTTGTGTAAGTTTTTTAGACAACTAATTCACCCTCCCTCTCAGTTGTCTGCCTAGAGTCAAAGCTATTTCCAATTAGTATCAAAGCAGGTTCCTTTGGAGAAGATTAACTGCTTGAGGTGGTCTGGGATGGCATCTTACAAGAAGGACAATTCAAGATTTGATGGTACTAACTAATCTCTTTGGAAGAGCCACATGGAGTGTCATCTGAGATGCATTGGTGAATTATATTGGACTATTACAAAGAACAAGTATATTGTTCCTGCAAATGGACCTTCAACTCCAGATGAGATAAAGGAAGTTGAATGCAATATTATGGCTAAGGAAGCATTGTTAAGTGCCTTGACAGATTCTGAAATGATAAATGTTATGGAATTGCAGACTGCTCATGAGATCTGGAAGAAGTTGGAAACCCTGTATGAAGGAGACAATTATGTAAAGACTGCTAAGTTGCAGAGCCTAAAAGGAAAGTATGAGATGCTGAGGATGGAAGAAGATGAGAACATTTTATTTTATGAAAAAGGTGAATGAAGTAGTGTGCAATATCAGATGTGTTGGTGGAAACTTGGAAAAATCTGAAATTGTTGCTGAAGTGCTTAGATCCTTACCTGCATCCTATAAACATATTCATGCTTCTATTGAGGAGATTCAGACCGTGACAAATGTAACCAAAGAAATGTTGATTGGTAAGCTATCAACCTTTGAATTGAGTGAGTTTGGTGATTCCCTTCCTAAGGTAGAATCTGCATTCCAAGCCATTGTTTCCAGAAAGGATAAGTAAAGATATGATCTAGAAGAAAGTTCTTCAAGGAGGATGTCAAGATATGAGAAAGAGATGGAGGAAATGGAAGAAGAGGAGCGAGAGCTTGAGGAACTTGAAGCACTGATTGTCAAGAGATTACCCAAAGGAGTCGGTAAGTATGAAGAAATGTTTTTCTTGCAACAAGGTAGGTCATTTTCCCTCAAGGTGTCCGGAAAGAGTTCCTAGAAAAAAATTCAAGCCTAAATTTTAGAAGAGATGTTATTATGTTGTTGATGAAGGTGTGTCACATGATGAATCAGATAAAGGAAATACAAGTGATAATTAATTGGTGTTTATTGTTATCAAGCAAGATGATCCAATGCCTACTAATTCTACTAGTTGCATGAATGTGGAAAGAGCTTTGGTTGTATAGGTTGAAGAGAAAGGTGAATGGGTGATTACAAAGGATGCTCTCATCATATGATAGGTGATAAGAGTAATTTTGTGAGCTTGGAGAAGTATGAAGGTGAATTTTTGAAGTTTGGTGATCACAAAGCTGGTATAATCCATGGTAGAGGTTCCATTCCTCTTGATGGTAACCACAATACTGATGATGTATTGTATGTAGAAGGCCTAAAGAATAATCTTTTGAGTGTTAGACAGATGGTGGACAAGGGTTATGATCTTTATTTCAAGAATGGGAAGTAGAGAATCTTGGGTAGCTCCGAAATTGAGATTGCATCAGGTACAAAGACTAAAGGTAATATATTTCACTTGAATAGTGCTAGTAAAAGATGTTTGATTGCTAAAGTTGATGAAAGTTGGTTATGGCATAGAAGGATGTGTCATGTGAATTTTGATAACATTGTTAAGATACGTTCTACTAAGGTTGTGAGAGATCTTCCTAAGTTGATGAAACTTACTAACCCTATGTGCAAGGAATGTCAGTTAGGGAAACAAACCAGAATATCTTTCGAGAGTAAGAAGCATTTTTCAAATGGATTATTGGATCTTGTGTATACTAATTTGTGTGGACCTTCTAGAGTTAGAAGATTTCAAGGAGACAAATATTTGATGTTGCTAATTGACGATTTTTCAACGATGATATGGGTTACTTTCTTGAGGGAGAAGTTTGAAGATATAGAGAAGTTCAAGATTTTCAAGGCTATGGTTGAGACTGAGACATGTTTAAAGATGAAGTGTCTGAGACCTGATAAAGGTGGTGAATTCACTTTTGGTGATTTTAATATAATTGTGAAGAGCATGGGATAAGAAGACAATTGTTTTCTCCGAGAAACCCACAACAAAATGGAGTTGTGGAAAGGAAGAATAGAACCATTCAAGAAGTTGCTAGGATAGTGATGTTGCAAGGAAATGTTCTGCATGATTATTGGAGAGAAACTATGAGTAATGTTGTTTACACTCTTAATTGGGTGCATATCAAAGGTGATACTGGTAAGACTCCTTATGAATTGTGGTTTGGTCATGCTCCTACTGTTAAATATTTCAAAATTTTTGGAAGTAAATGTTATATCAAAAGGATAAATATCTAGGGAAATTTGATCCTAGATATGATGAAGGAATATTTCTTGGTTATTCTACTAAAAGCAAGGCCTATCGATGTTATAACAAGAGATTGAGAAATATAGTTGAGAGTGAAAATGTCAGGGTTGATGAAAGAAACGAGAGATAGTACAGATCTTGCGGGTATGATTCAGATGATCAAAATGATAATGCAAACAAAGGGAAGCAACATTAGATCCATAATAAAGTTCAAATTGTTTCAATGAATTCAATGAATCAAGAAGAAGGGACTTGTGCAAGTGCAGAAGAAAGAACTTGGGAGTATAAAAATCAAGAAAATCCTAAGACTCTAGGGTATGTAAGATCGAATTATTCTGAAAATTAGATTATACAAGATAGAAATAAAGGTGTTCAGACTAGAAGGAGAATTGTAGAATATCAAGTTGAGTATTGTTTGATTTCTAAGATTGAACCTAAAGATGTGAATGAAGCATGTAAAGATGAACATTGGGTTAAAGAAATGGAAGAAGAATTGTTACAGATTGAAAAGAACAATACATGGATTCTTGTTCCCAAACCTAAGAATAAAAATGTAATTGGAACCAAATCGGTCTTCTGTAATAAATTTAATGAGCAAGGTGAAGTTGTTAGGAACAAAGCAAGACTTGTTTGTAAAGAATATTCTGAAATGGAAGGAATTGATTTCGAAGAGACTTTTTTCCGGTGGCAAGGATTGAAGTTGTAAGATTATTTCTTGCTTATGTTGCTTACAAAGATTTCTCAATCTATCAAATGGATGCCAAGTTAGCATTCCTAAATTATGAATTGGAAGAAGAGGTGTACATAGAGAAAACAAATGGATTTCAATTAACTAATCAAAGGGATATGGTGTGCTAGTTAAAGAAATCTTTGTATGGATTGAAGAAAGTGCAAAGAGAATGGTATGCAAGATTGAATAAGTATTTGGTGAAGCTAGGATTTAACAAAGGTACTGCTGATAGTATTTTTTACTACAAGATTGATCATGATAACATTCTAATTGTTGAGGTTTTTGTTGATGACATTAGTTTTGGAGGAAATGATAGTTTGTGCAAAGAGTTTGTTAATGAAATAAATAATGAAGTTGAGATGTCTATGATTGGAGAGATGAAATTATTTTTTGGATTGCAAATTATACAGTTAAAAAAAGGGATCTTTAAGGCCCCACACTGTGATATCAATTGCATTGTGTCATTGAAATGTTGAATCTAGCTCTACAAGGGTGTAATTTCATGTGACAACAATTTTTGGCATTCTTGGTGGGAGCAATATGATGAGATATATTTCATTCCATTGAGGAGTTTTTTGTTAGTTAAATGAGAGTGGGGGGGGGGGGGTGAATCAGATAAACTCACAATACAATGTTCTAATCAGATTCAACCTCGGTAGAACTTACTTGATATGCAACTATGACTGTAAATCATTCAAACTCATAAACTGATAAACTTGAAACATCAAAACACATTTAACACTAGATTTAACATGGAAACCCTAATAGGGAAAAACTACTGTGGGATTTTAGACCCACAAAGAAAATATACCCTTCAAGATTATGCTCGGTTAAAAGCCAATCCTGTTAAAGATTACATAAACGGGTGAACTCACAATACTGGTTCCCACTTTTTGACCAACTTTGACACTTAGATGAACATTTTGCATAAAACCTTCACTTTCTGACACCTATAACTTTTAAATCGTTAAGAATTTGAAGATGATGTAAACTAGTGATTTGTAACATCCTTTATGTAGATTCTAGATATATTTTTTTCAAATTTTTTTGAATAAAATTTTATTGATTTTTCCATCTCCGTCAAAAGTAGTTTTTTACAACAAACAACATTTTTTAAGAGTGATGTGCATCCCGAAATGTATAAATTTTTTTCTATAAATGATAAAAACTTATCTCTTTTAAATTTTGGTTTTTAACATCAATACCTAGGGCATGCAGTTGGTTTGATAGTGATATGCTGAATATTTTTTATTTTATTAAGTTTTGAAGTCCGACTAATTATAATTTAGATATAGGTGTACGTTTGAACACATAACTTGCTCTATATATATCATAATTAAGTTTTATTTTTTTTGTTAGAAAGAAGGCATCAATACCTAGGGCATAGATATTTTTCAGAATTTTTTTGAATTAGTTTACTATTTTTCCCAATGCATTGAACAAAGAAGTTCATGTTCGATGAAAAACCTACATTCATAAAAAATAAAATAAAAATATATTAATGAACTTAAATATATTAAAAATCATACTATTTGGAAAGCTTATAATAAGGACTAAATCCTTAAGAAAACAAAACTTCTAAATGAATTCGTTTGACCCCTCAAAAGCTAACGTAAAATTGGTTTTTTTATCAGCATTTGATAGATGCAAAGGAGACTCTATTGCAAGTATGATTTAGAAGTAGAGAGGTTCTATCCAAGAAATTTTGATCTAAGAGCCTTTTATCTAACTCTCTTCTATTAATTACTTCAAATGGGACCTCTTAAAGCTTAAATAATTATATTTTCCAAAAAATGTATGATTTCAGCAAAAATCAGGATGTACCAAAAAGTGGGAACCAGCTTTGTGAGTTCACCCAAACACATTGCTAGATGTGACCCGGTCAAGGGATTTCCCTCAGATCTATTAGAATCTTGCACTTTGTTAGAATTGACCTTGTCAAGGATTTCAAACACTCAATTAGAATGTTACCTTGCTAGAGGATTTACAAATAAGACTGTTAGGTCCACTCGGTTAAGTGATTTCCTATCACTTACAAAAATAAATAATAGTAATAAAATATATCTGCAACTTCACATCTGAAATGTTATAGCAAACTCTATGTGCTCAAAATAATCTTGTCATAAGACTTATCTTCCTCCTTGTTGGGATTCTCACTCTGTTCTTCAATTAGATCTTCAATCTTCTATACTCGGTAATCACCTATACAACATCACTGCTCTTCTATTTGCCCACATACTTTGTTCATCAACTTTTCTTTATTTATAAGCAATACCTAACTGCTTAATCTCCTTAATCACATTTCCCATGATTAATCTTAGCCATCAAATCTTCAAACTTGACTAGGTTCATTGAATCCTTCAAACTGAAAAACGTTTTATCTTGCCTTGAAACTTGTATTCCTTCCTTGGTACTTGTGCTCGGTTATGACCATTCAATCTGTGTTGTAGATCTAATTCTTGAATTTTCATTGCTGTTGATCCTTAACAAACTTCTTGCACGACATTCCAATCTTCTATAAATCTCTAGCTCATTAGCATCCTTCATTTAATAATGTATTTAGTCATCCAATGCATTATGTTACTGCTCGGTTGATACTCGATTAATTCTACACTTTACTCGATAGACATTCTATATTTGTCTCGGTTACTGTCTCGATAGCTTTGATTGTTGATGACGCTCGGTGACTTCTTTCTTCTTTAACCGACACCAATAATCTTGGAGTATACCGACTGGCTCCCTGCTCGGTAAAATAGAATAGTTTCAAACCTTTACTCATTCTATTGCATGAAATATTTTCTCCTTCTTATTCAGTCTTCAGATACACATATATAGGATATCAAAACAATCAAAATATCATAATCTCATCATTGTCTAACTCGATAATAGTTGCCCATTGAATAACTTATTACTCCCCTTCATTTTCTCATTCTTTTTGTGTCACTTACCGACATCTTTATACTCATCAAAACATACTCTTTAAGATATGGCAACATCATACTGAATCAGAAAATCAATTGCTTGACATCAATGACAAAATAATATTATTAAGACAGTAATGATCCTTTATCAATTATACCATCAATCTTCAACAACCTTCTCAATAGCATCATACCAACAAACTTATTGTAATGCCAACAATCTCCCCCTTTGGCATTGATGACAATACCAACTTGATTTATTCCAATTGATTCGAACTGCTGTTATTCTTCTCCTGTTATCCTTGAGTTGTAAACTTCTCGTGTAATCTTCTCCCCTTGTCATTAGTCTTCTCCCCCTTTGACAACAATGCCAAAAGTAAAACTAATTCATGATTACTTCCCCTTTGATGTAATTTCCTTACTGTTAAAACATATACAAATGTATCATCTCAGTCTCGGTCAGAGCATCTTGTCTTCATTAACTATTTCCTGCACAACTTTAGACAACCTCCTAAAGTGTGTAAATCAGCATCAACTCACAAATAGTATTATGTAGAGTCATAGAATTGATGCTTTCACCTAACTCTGTTAGTGAGTACTAGATAGGGGTAGGACCCCTAACTTACTTCTGAGATACTCAAAAGTGTCCCTTGGCAGTGGCTTTGCAAATATGTCTGCTATTTGTTCCTTTGTGCTAACATATTCCAGCACAACTTTCTTTTCTTGAACTTCTTCTCTTAGATAATGATACTTTATAGAAATATGCTTTGTCTTAGAGTGCATTACCGGATTCTTTGAAATGTTAATAGCACTTGTATTATCACAAAATATAGTTACTATCTTGGTAACTGTCTCATTCATACCTTCCAACAGTTGTTTGATCCATGCTATATTGGTACAATTCAATGCTACGGCGACATATTCAGCTTCAGTTGTTGACTGTGAAATGCATCCTTGTTTCTTGCTAAGCCAACTCACTAGTCTTTCTCCCAAAAAGAAAGCTCCACCGCTTGTGCTTTTCCTGCCATCAATATTTCCTGCCCAATCAGCATCAGTATAGACTTTTAAGTCAAAATCATTCCTCTTTTTATATAGTAAACCATAATCTTCAGTGCCTCTCAAGTATCTGAAAATTCTCTTGATTGCTGTCATATGGGTTTCTTTGGGATCTGTAGAAAATCTTGCAGCTATACCTACTGCATGTGCTATATCAGACCTGTTGTGAACTACATATTGCAACTTTCCAATCATAGATCGGTAAAGTGTCTCATCAACATATGCAGATTCCACATTCTTTGATAGTTTACAATTAGTAGCCATAGCAGTACTTATAGGTTTAGAATCCTCCATTCCAAATTTCTTCAAAATTTCCTTTATATACTTGGATTGAGTAATGAAAATCCCATTTTTCATTTGCAGTATTTGTAAACCTATAAAATACTTTATTTCACCAATTAATGACATCTCAAATTATTTGCACATTCCATTTATAATGTTCTTACATAAAGAATCATTTCCACAAAAAATAATATCATCAAGAAATATGGCTGAAATCAATATTCCATTATCCTCATCATTCTTCATATACATGTTGTTTTCACTAGTCCTCATAAATCCAATCTTGATTAAGTAAGAGTGCAACCTTTCATACCATGCTCTAGGTGCTTGCTTTAGGCCATATGCAACTTTGTTCAACTTGAATACCTGATCTTTATTCTTCTCTTCAATAAATCCTTCAGGCTGTTCAATATAGACTTCTTCTAGTATACCATTCAAAAATGCAGATTTAACATCCATTTGATATACCTTGAAATTTTTGTAAGCAGCATATGCCAACAATGTTCTCACTCCCTCAAGTCTTGCCATAGGTGCAAAAGTCTCACCATAGTCTATTCCTTCTTTTTGAGCATAAAATTTGCAAACTAGCCTTGCTTTATTCCGAATGACCTCACCTTTTTCATTTAGCTTATTTTTTAAAATCCACTTTGTATCGATTACATTTTTCTCTTTTGGTATTGGGACAAGTGTCCATGTTTCATTTTTCATGATTTGTTCAATCTCTTCTATCATAGCATTCACCCAATCTTCATTGCTTAATGCCTCTTTTACTATCCTCGGTTCAAACTCGGATATCAGACATGTGTTCTATCTCAGTTTGTTCCTTGTCATCACTGAAGCATCCTTATCTCCTATAATCTGACTTGATGCATGATTTCTTCTGACATATTTTGCTAATATAGGCTCGGTAGGCTTTGTATGATCTTCTTCATCACTCGGTAACTGAGTATTTTCTTCATCGGCTTTCTCGGTAAGACCTCTCAGTTGTACATATACAAACTCTTCATAATCTTCTGGTTCATTGGAATTTCCTTCATCATTCCTTTCTACAAATTCATCAATTTTCACATTTGCACTTTCCACTATTTTGTTAGATGATTTGATCAGACATTTAAAGGTTTTACTCCTAGACGAATAACCAAGAAATGTTCCTTCCTCACTTTTCTGATCAAATTTTCCATTTCTGTCATCTTTGTGAACATAACATCTACTTCCAAATATTTTAAAATAACTTACATTTGGTTTCTTGTCATACCAGATTTCATACGGTGTCTTCATAGTTCCTTTCTTCAGTTGTACTCGGTTCAAGGTGTAAACTACAGTACTTATTGCTTCTCTCCAAAATATTTGAGGTACTCTGTTTTCTATCATCAAAGTTCTGGCACAATCTACAATTGATCTGATTCTTCTTTTAGCTATCCCATTTTGTTGTGGTGTTCTCGGTGCAGACACTTGTCTCTTTATACCATGATCATTGCAAAATAAGTTAAATTCATCTGAAATGAACTCTCCTCCTCTATCAGATCTTAGACATTTCAACTGTCTTCTTGTTTCTTTTTCAACTCTTTCCTTATACCATTTGAACATTTGAAAGGCTTCTGATTTCTCTTTTAAAAACCTAACCGACATCATCCTTCAGTAATGATCCACAAATAATATGAAGTATTTATCACCATAATAACTTTGAACTTTCATAGGACCACAAAGATCAATGTGCACAATATCTAAAATTCCTTTAGAAGTGTAAGACTTACTTGTAAAACTTGATTTTGTCATCTTACCCATCTGGTATCCTCAGCATTTTGAATTCTCAGGTTTTTCCAAGCTCGGTAGACCTCTTACTCGGTGCTTCTTACTTATTTTGATCAGGTTATCAAAATTTACATGACAAAACCTTTTATGCCATAACTAGGTATCTTCTATTTTTGCATACAAACAATTGTTCAGAGTTGAGTAAAGATGAAATGTATTACCTCTTGTTTGAGTCCTGGTAGCAGCCAACTTTCTATGTTTGTCATGAACGTTGACAATTTCTTTCTGAAATTCTATTTGGTATCCTGTATTGTTTAGCTGTGCTACACTCAACAAATTGTATTTCAGACATTCAACCCAATATACATCATCACATTTAGCATTGTCAAGAAGTGTGATAGATCCTTTACCATTCACAAGACATGGTGCATCATTACCAAATCTTACATAACCTCCATCATAATCTTCTAATTTAACAAACTTGTGTTTATCACCTGTCATGTGATGTGAGCATCCACTATCTATGATCCAAGAATCATTATTATTTATGTGTGATATTAAGGCTTTTTCTTCATACCTTTCTTCATCTGATCCATATTTGATAGACACATATACAACTTCCTCTGTCTCAGTCCCATTAGATTTATCATCATTGGATTCCTCATCAGCTACTAGGCATGTCTTTCTATCTCTCCTTCTGAAGTCTCGATACCCTCTGTATTGGTTGTCTTTCTGTCTATCATCTTGGTATTCTCTCTTTTCACTAGATTCTTTGTCTGGACAGTTAGAAGCCATATGTCCAATTTTATCACAGTTAAAACATTTTAAAGGTAACTTTCCTTTATACTTACCTTTGCCTCTCCGTAACCTTCTGGCCAATAATGCTTCAAACTCTTCTTGCTTTCTGATTTCCTCATATAGTTTGTGTACTTCTTCCATGTTTTTGCGAAATCTCTCACTTGCTCCACTATGATTTCCTTCAGCATACTTATACATTCTATCATTGTAATCATTAGATTCATCAAGATGAAAAGAACTAAATGCATATTCAACATTGTTTACCGAAGACCCACTATTATCAAAATTACTTAGCTCAAAAGCATGTAGCTTACCAATAGTAGCATCCAAAGAGACTGACATGTTTGGTACAGACCTTAATTCATTAATTGCAGAGACTAAAATGGCATAAGCAGGTAGAAGTGTTCTCAGCAACTTACATGGTACATCCTTTTCTTCAATAGTTCCTCTTGCTCCTTTGATTTGATTGACAGTTTCCTTTAACCTTGTACTGTATTGGATTATGTTCTCACCTTCATTCATTCTCATGGATTCAAGTTTTCCTCTTAGACTGTCTACTTTTGCTCTTTGAACATGTTTATCACCACCATACACAGATGTAAGCTTATTCCACATAGCTTTGGCATCATTACAACCTTCTAGATCATTAAACTTTGAGTCGGTCAATGCTAATGTTATTTCAATCATTGCTTGAATATGTTCTTTCTTTGCCTCTATTTCTTCCATTGTCATAAGGTAGGTGCTAGGTGTAGTGTAATCATTCTCTAGATAATACGTTGCATATTCTCCAATTCCTGATAAGTGCAGCTTCATTCTTTTCTGCCATGTGGTGAAACTTGACTTGTTCAACTTTGGTGCATCCCTTTTATACATCTTCGGATCTTGCCTCAAGTTCCTTTAAACTTTTCTTTCGGAGTTCTAGCTCTGATACCAATTGTTAGTTAAATGAGAGAGGGGGGGGGGGGGGTGAATCAGATAAACTCACAATACAATGTTCTAATCAGATTCAACCTCGATAGAACTTACTTGATATGCAACTATGACTGTAAATCATTCAAACTCATAAACTGATAAACTTGAAACATCAAAACACATTTAACACCAGATTTAACGTGGAAATCCTAATAGGGAAAAACTACTGTGGGATTTCAGACCCACAAAGAAAATATACTCTTCTAGAGTATGCTCGGTTAAAAGACAATCCTGTTAAAGATTACATAAACACATTGCTAGATGCGACCCGGTCAAGGGATTTCCCTCAGATCTATCAAAATCTTGCACTTTGTTAGAAGTGACCTTGTCAAAGGATTTCAAAAACTCAATTAGAATGTTACCTTGCTAGAGGATTTACAAATAAGACTGTTAGGTCCACTCGGTTAAGCGATTTCCTATCACTTACAAAAATAAATAACAGTAATAAAATATATCTGCAACTTCACATCTGAAATGTTATAGCAGACTCTATGTGCTCAAAATAATCTTGTCATAAGACTTATGTTCCTCCTTGCTGGGCTTCTCACTATGTTCTTCAATCAGATCTTCAATCTTCTGTACTCGGTAATCACCTTTGTAGCATCATTGCTCTTCTATTTGCCCACATACTTTGTTAATCAACTTTAATTAATTAATAAGCAATACCTAACCGCTTAATCTCCTTAATCACATTTCCCATGATTAATCTTAGCCATCAGATCTTCAAACTTGACTAGGTTCATTGAATCCTTTGAACTGAAAAATGTTTTATCTTGCCTTGAAGCTTGTATTCCTTTTTTTGGTACTTGTGCTCGGTTATGACCGTTCAATTTGTGCTGTAGATCTAACTCTTGAATTTTCATTGCCATTGATCCATAAAAAACTTCTTGCACAACATTCCAATGTTCTATAAATCTCCAGCTCATTGGCATCCTTCATTTAATGTATTTATTCATCCAATGCATTATGTTACTACTCAGTTGATACTCGATTAATTCTGAACTTTACTCGGTAGACATTCTGTATTTGTCTCGGTTACTATCTCGGTAGCTTTGCTTGCTGACGACGCTCAGTGACTTCTTTCTTCTTTAACCAACACCGATAACCCTGAAGTATACCGACTGGCTCCTTGCTCGGTAAAATAGAATAGTTTCAAACCTTTACTCATTCTATTGCATGAAATCTTTTCTCCTTCTTATTCAGTCTTCGAATACACATATATAGGATATCAAAATATCATAATCTCATCACTGTCTAACTCGGCAATAGTTGCCCATTGAATATCTTATTACTCCCCTTCATTTTCATATTCTTTCTGTGTCACTTACGGACATCTTTATACTCATCAAAACATACTCTTTAAGATATGGCAACATCATACTGAATCAAAAAATCAATTGCTTGACATCAATGAAAAAATAATATTATTAAGACAGTAATCATCCTTTATCAATTATACCATCAATCTTCAACAACCTTCTCAATATCATCATACCAACAAGCTTATTGTAATGCCAACATTTCTCTCTCAATATATTCAACCCTAAAGTGGCATTCAAGAAGCACCTAGTGAATCTTGCAGGTTTAAGATCAACCTGGAAGATTCATTCTTAGAATTCAAACAAGGTCATCTTCTAGAGTTAATTTTAAATACACTAAACTATCATTTTACACTCCTAGAAGAAAAATATTATTTATCACTAGTAAGAGGAACTAGATGTTCTATAACACCATCCCCTAGGGCTCATTCTACACCTCTGTTCAATAGACTATCATAGTATATGATACTTTTTGTTAAGATAAAAATACCTTTATTTTACATGGTTGTCCTTAGAAATCAATTTTGTCACCTTAAATGGTGTTATCCCTCTTGTATTAGCTCAGAGAAATGATATACAAGTGATTTCTTTGAAAATTATGCCTTCACTCGTGAAACATTCCTATTTTTACTATGGTAGTTTTCACAATTCCTTGCAAGGCAGCTAAGATTTGGGCTAGGACTCAATGGTCCTTTTTATGGAAAGGTTGTGAAGACACCTTTAAATATAATTTGGTAATGTGGATAGATGTTTGCAAACCTAAGATGGTGGGGGACCTTCGTCTTAGAAGTTGTGTTAGTATGTACTTAGCTTTAGGGGCAAAGCTATCTTGGCAAATATATTTAGAAAATAATATATATTGGAGGAGGATTTTACAAGCTAAGTATTTAGAAGGTAATAAGGATGATTTATTCAAAATGGATCTCCCTCATGGTTCATGTGTCTAAAACTTTCTTAGGATATGTGTTGGTTTCATCGCTCCTGACATTAAGTAGTCTCTTGGGGATGGGCAAAAGATCAATTTTTGGAGGGATTGTTGGTTGGAAGATTCAACATTCTCTTGCAATCCTAGTATTCTTAATCTCATTAGACACTTTGAAGATTCAATTGGTGATAAGATCTATAATTATATTGTAGAGAGTACTGGACAAAATTGTTAGAAGTCCCTTGTGCCACCCTCTTTGGAGTTTGGTGACATTTTAAATTCACTTAAAAGGAAACTAAATAGATGGAAATTGTTGGAAAATGGAGAAGAAGATAGAGTGGTCTAGAGGTCCAAAGGGAATGGTGAGATTATGGTTAGCGGTGCTTACTCTACCTATTTTAGTAATGGTTTGATATCCAGAATTGAGAAGTAGATTTGGAATAGGCTTGGCCTCCCCAAGGATAACGCTTTTCTCTAGATTGTGTAGAAGCACAAGGCCCTTACTCAAGATAGGTTGCAAAATTTGGGAGGTGTTGGGCCTTCTAGGCGTGTTATGTGCCAAGTTGACTCTAAAATAAATGACCATTTTTTTAATCCTTTGTCCCTTTTTGAGTCAAATTTTGTCATTCTTTTTCCAAAGATGGTGTTTTGTTTAGGCTTTGTTGAAGAATGTTTCGATGCTCCTTGACGATTGGTTTTAATGATTAAATGTCACGGGTTAAAATTCATATAGTATGTCACCTCGATCCTAATCATTTGGAATATCTATCTCAAGCAAAACTAGAGTGTTTCAAGAGGAGGTGAAGGCAATTAGTAGATTTTGGGACATTAAAGAAAGTTTGATTACTAAATTGGGAGAAGCTCACTAAGAGCTATTCAAGTATAGGACTAACGATGAGATGACATTGGCTAATTCTTGGCCAAGGTTCAGGTGGCTGGATGAGGGGAGTGGAGAGAAGAACAAATTACAATGAATGAGATAGGTGGTGCCAAACATTGAAGAGGAACATTGACTAGCCTCCAATAATATGGTTGAGTCTTGGGTGTTGCATTAGAGTGTGTCTCTTGCTAAGCATAAGAAGTGGAAGTGGTTGTCAGTTGAGAGAAATTCCAATATTTTGATCAATGTGTCAGATTTTGTTAAGATCAAGGGCAAAATGAAAAGTATAAAATAGAGACAAAAGAATGACAAGAATAAACTGTATTCTCATCAATATGCAAAATGATCAACTGGATTCACCAATACAATGAATATAGGCTTGCTTATATAGGCAAGGCCATATGGATGTACAAGCACACAATCATGACATGTGGCTCAATGAGAAACAAGGGTAGGTAAGAAATACTAGGGGTAGGTAGGAGAAATAATATAATATTCCACAAGAGGTGGATGACCCACCGAATGTGGAGTGTAACAACAAAACAAGACCACAAAAGGTGGAATTTCTCCTACAAGTTCTATCTCTATGTGCACACTTCCCTAAGTGTCTCAAATCCAAACTACGAAGAGATGCATTATCCTAAGTTAACTTAAGTAAAGCATAATAATATCCATAATGAATATTTATTTACACCAACACCCCCCCTTAAGTGCAACTTAGGGGAATGAAGACTTAAGTCAACAATGCAAGATGTGTCTCGGCTACAAGGCCATGATAGGTGCCCATGCACAATATGAAAATGTAAGAAAAACTATGCAATGCAATCTCTCACAAACGGAGAAAGGGAGAAAACCTAGTGAGAAAAAACTCCCCCCCAAAAGAGAGATGAATGTACAAAAGACTCTCAAAGAAGATGGACAAAACCTCAAAGAGGAAAAAGTCCCCCCCATAAGAGAGGAAGGAGAAGTTAGCTAACACCACCTAATGACACATCCTGCACCCCCAAGAGAACTCGCAACTGCTAGAACTTACTCTCAGTGAAAGGTTTGGTGAATATGTCAGCAACTTGCTCCACTGTAGGACAATACTGCAAATCAATGACCTTCTCTTGAATGAGCTCTTAGATATAGTGCATATGAATCTCAATGTGTTTGGTCCATTGGTGCTAGACCAGGTTCTTCAAGATTGCAATAGCACTCTGATTGTCGCAATGTAGAACTGTCGGTCATGGAGTGGCGAACCCAAACTCTGTGAGAATCTGCTGGAGCCAAATGGTCTCAGTCATTGCATTAACAACACCTCAATACTCAGCCTCAGTCGAAGAGAGAGCAATAGCATGTTGCTTCTTGCTCTGCCAACAAATGGGGCCTGAACCAAGGTGAAAATTGTAACCGGAAGTAGACTTACAATCATCAAGATCGCTAGCCCAATCAGAGTCTGTGTAACCAACCAGGTGAAGTCCAGTGCCTGCTGCATAGTGAATCCCATAGTGATGTGTACCCTAGATGTAATGAAGGATGTGTTTGGCAGATTTCCAATGAAGCTCATGTGGTTCCTGCATGAAGCGGGAAACCATGCCAACTACAAATGAAATATCAGGGCATGTATGAGTCAAGTAGATGAGACTACCCACAAGCTGACGATACAAAGTGGCATCAACTAGTGGAGAAGAACAATAAGCCTCAAGCTTGACTCCTGAAAGAAAGGGAGTTGGGGCAGGCTTACAATTAGCCATATGAAAGCATGCAAGTAGATCAAGAGCATACTTGGGCTCCGATAGTGTAATCCCGAAAGGTGACTATGAAATCTCTATCCTGAGAAAGTAGTGCCAAAGACCCAAGTTAGTCATAGCAAATCTGTCATGCAAAGCAGATTTGACCCTGCTAATGATGGATGCAGTACTCCCTGTAATGATCAAGTCATCAACATAGAGCACAAGTATCAAGTGAGAGTCATCCTGTCGCAAAATGTAGACATTCGGATCAGAATGACACCTAGTGAACCCTGGGGAGAGAAGAAAGGAATCCATCTTGGCATACCAAGCCCTGGGGGCCTGCTTAAGGCCACAGAGAGATTTCCTTAGTCTGCAAACCAAAGAAGTATCCTGGATGAAACCCTGTGGCTGCTCCATATAAATCTCCTCATCAAGATCACCATGAAGAAAAGAACTCTTCACATCCATCCGATGTATAACCCAACCATGAGCTACAACAATAGCAAGTGTCAAGCGAATGGAGTTCATCTTGGCTACATGCACAAAGGTCTCAGTATAGTCAACACCTGCAACCTGAGAGAAACCTTTCGCAACAAGCCAAGCCTTATACTTATGCACACTACCATCCGCAACATACTTGGTCCGATAGATCCACTTACATCGAACCATCTTTCTCCCCTTAGGGAGATGGACTAAATCCCATGTGTTGTTCCTCATCAGGAAACTATACTCTTCCTCCATAGCTTGGTCCCACTCAGGAACCCCTGATGCTTTCCGAAATGTCTGTGGATTAGAAGCAGTAGCAATGAATGCATGTAGAAGATCCTAATGTTGTGATCTAGTTCTCCATGTATCTGAAGGATCCCCAATAAGAGAACCCACGGACTCAAGTGTTTGTTGAGCCCAATGAGGTCTAGGTGGAGGTGGAGAACGAGGCTCCTCAACTGCAAGTGGACCCTACGGAGGTGTAACCCTACGAGTCAGAGTTGAAGGAGTCTCATCATCTAAATCACTAGCATCACTATCCACGATGGAGGAAGGTGGAGGAGGTAGAGAGGCTAAGCTAGGAGAGCTTTCCTCAAAGTGAACACTCCTCTCAATGAACACCTCACGTGTCTTAGGATCCATCAATCTATATGCCTTAACACCCTCAGGATATCCAACAGATATGCAAGGCCGACTCTGAGGTTCTAGTGCCTTGCATTTCTGTGGAGGTATGCGAGCCCATGCTGGACACCCAAAGACTCTGAAATGTCTCACAATCAGTTTCCTACCAGCCCAAGCCTCAAAAGGAGTAATACCTTGCAAAACTTCGTGAGGAACCCGATTCTGGATGTGTGTGGCACAACTGATAGCCTCTGCCCAAAAGGTGGGATCAAGAGAACGTGCATGCATCATACAGCTAGCCATTTCTTTGAGAGTTCTATTCTTGCATTCTGCAAGTCTATTCTGTTGTGGAGTGTATGCGACAGAATGCTGAAGATCAATCCCCTCAAATGTACAAAAATCCTCAAGTCTTTTGTTCACATATTCCCTTCCATTATCTGTGCAAAGAATCTTCACCACTTTCCCAGATTGCTTCTCCACACGAGTCTTGAAGTCCTAAAATCTATCAAATACTTCACTCTTATGAATAAGAAAGTAGACCCAAGTGAAGTGGGAGTAGTCATCAATGAAGGTGAGGACATAGCGGGCCTTACTAAATGAAGGTGCTGGGAATGGACCTGCTACATCACTGTGAACAAGTTGAAGAACTTCCAAAGCTCTCCAATCTTTCCCTTTATCAAACTTTTCCTCAGGATGCTTGCCCATGGAACAACTTGAACATACACCCTCTGAAAAACTGATTCGAGGTAGACCTGTGACCATGTCTTTAGTGCTGAGCTGCTGAAGATAGCGGTAGTTGAGGTGACCAAACCGCTCATGTCATAGCTTACTTTCTGAATTTGAATGAGTAAGCAAAGCCCTAGAAGGTGAACTTGGCACAAAGTGGGAGAATGAATAAAGCCTTGAGTTGTCATTGACTTGTCCCACTGCTACCAAGGCATCATCATCAAGTTCCTTTACCACAACTGAATTAGGTGTAAACTCAACCTTTTTCCCATTCCCATAGTGAGTGATTTGGTATATAGAGAGAAGGTTGGTAGACAAGTTAGGAACATAGAGAACATTCTCAAATGTTCCATCATCCATGTCAACTGAACCTTTCCCTTCAACCTCTACTTGTGTATCATCACCTATGTAAATGTGAGGTACCTTAGATGGCTCCAATGAAGAAAACTGCTCCTTTGTAGAACCCATGTGATATGAGGCACCTGAGTCAAGTATCCACTGCTCTGAAGAACTTGTTGTAGCCACAAATGCTTTCCCTTTTCCCTTAGATTGTGAGGAAGAGGAAGGAGATGAATCCTTCTTTATGTAGGCGGATGGCAAGTTGATGTTGTTTTTCTTAAGAAGATTAGTTAACTCATTAACTTGCTTTGTGTGGCATCGATGCTCATCATGACCATACTTCTTGCAATATGCACAAGTTGGCTTATCCTTCTTAGGTGGTGTCCCCTTCTTAGAAGAGGATGAAAAATTGCCTTGTGATGGAGAGGATGATTGTCCTTTTTCCTATTGTGGCTGTGACTTAGATTGCTTCTTCTTCTTGTTGGAATCTTTGCCTTGACTTCCTTGATTCCCTTGATTAGCCACCAAAGCCTTGGACTTTGAAGACTTGAGAAACCCCATGTTCAACAACTTAGATTGTTCCAATATCAACATTTCTATGAAAGCATCAAATGAAGGCATAACATAGGAACTCCCCACTGTCAAACGATGAGTTTGGAAGCTAGACACAAATGTTGCATATTCTGGTGCAAGCTTGTCCAACAAGTTGAATATCAACTGTGCATCCTTTTTGTTAATTCCACAATCCTTAAGCTTTTCTCTTAGCTCATTTTCTTTGGTGACCTAATCTTGGATTGTATCAAAACTCTTGGGATCCAAGTTGGTGAGCTCATTGTCAATCTTATAACCTCTGATTTCATCAACTTGACCATACAATTTCTAAAACATATCCTAAGCATCTTTGATTGTAGTACACTTTTCAATATGAAAGACGGGGTCATCTGATACATACTTGCGCAAAGTTCCAAGAGCCATGCAACTCTTAGTGAGCCATTCTAATTGAGCATTAGGATCAGCCTTAGGATCAGGTGGTGTTGCTATTGTTCCATCTATGTAATGCGTGAGACCTTTTTCCATTAATTTGCTTCATACTTTAATTTTCCATGATGCATAATTATGTGGAGTTAAAGGTGGAAATTTATGAGGACTCATTGCAACAAAAATGAAAGAGCACAAGGAAATAGAGACACAATCACACAAGACACCCCCCCAAATTCACTCAATCAAAGAACCCCCCCAAAAGTGATGATTTGGCACTTTATACTTAGTGCATGTACAATGGGCCACTTGCAAAAAATAGCAAAGTGGACTTCTAATTTCAATTTTACAACTGCCTCAATAAGGCCAAAAGAGACTCAAACTAATAATGCAAGAGATCTAAACTAAGAGCCAAGCAATTTACAAGTACCAAATAGGCCAAATAAGACCAATATCTGAAAGTACAATTTCTACTTAAAATCTCTAAAATATGATCATAGATTATGAAAGAAGATGAAAAAACATGCACTTTCAAAAAAAATGACAACCGAAAAGGAGGTCGTATGAGCTCAAATGAGGCCTTTGAAGTTGCAGAATTGAGGATTGGACAGGTACAACTGAGAGAATCTGAAAATTCCAAAAACCTTGTGCACCAAAACCATAAAATAACCACACCACTAAGAAGAGCATGAAAAATTATCCCAAATCAAAAAAAATTGCACCCAAAAAGGAGCAAAATTGAGCAAGTTATGGGCCTCCAGAGTTGACCCAAAAATCCAAACTGCTCAACGGAGAGGGGTCTAAAAATTTCCAAAGAAAATGTCGACTGGGCGCTGACTGGGTGCTATTGATTGGGTGTTGACTATGCGCTACTGACTGGGCAGAAGGTATGGATCCCAAAAATAATTTTCAATTTTTTTAATTTTTTTTCAAAAAATTTTTTGAAAGTGGAAAATAATTTTCAGAAAAAATATATATATATATTTTTTTGAAAAAATCCAAAAATTCCGTACCGTACCGCCTGAATTGGGCAGAAAATTTCCTCCACACCCAAAAATCAATTTTCGCCAAAATAGGTCGAATTTATACTCGATTTTTATGGAAACGGCCTCCCGGACGCAATGGTGAGGTCAAAAATGCTCCAAGATGCCTCCAAAAAGCGCAGTTCCTCAGATCCAAAAATAGAAGCCTTCCACAATGTCTCCAAAAACCAATCAATGAAGCCCCAATGGCTCTGATACCATGTCAGATTTTGCCAAGATCAAGGGCACAATGAAAAGTATAAAAAAGAGACAAAAAAATGACAAGAATAAATTGTATTCTCATCAATATGCAAAATGATCAACTGGATTCACCAATACAATGAATATAGGCTTGCTTATATAGGCAAGGCCATATGGATGTATGAGCACACAATCATGACATGTGGCTCAATGAGAAACAAGGGTAGGTAAGAAATTCTAGGGGTAGGTAGGAGAAATAATATAATATTCCATAAGAGGTGGATGACCCACCGAATGTGGAGTGTAACAACAAAACAAGACCACAAAAGGTGGAATTTCTCCTACAAGCTCTATCCCTATGTGCACACTTCCCTAAGTGTCTCAAATCCAAACTATGAAGAGATGCATTATCCTAAGTTAACTTAAGTAAAGTGTAATAATATCCATAATGAATATTTATTTACACCAACACAATGTTTATCAAGGGAAGGGACAAAAGGATTGGAGACTTGGTGCTATTATTGAATTTGTTTTATCCTCTAAGGATAATTTTGATAATATTAGATCACTCGCATTAAGAGAATTGGTAATAGAGTCACAGACTGGGCTATGAATTTTGGTGTGAATCTTTTTAGGCGAATAGGTGAGGTGAACATAGTTTGGTGAACTGGGTTTCCTTTAAAGTTTTCAAATTGTTATAGGATGATATCAAGTATCATCCTCTAGATGGATGGCTTTTAGTGTGTTTATTGCCAGTATGGTGTGGTTTGGTTTTGTTCTATCTATGCTACAACTATGACAGGTGTTTTGTATTCTTGGTGTTAGATGTTGATTTGTTTATTGTACAGTTTTCTTTTCTAATTAATTGATGGACTTTGTCTTGGTCTATGGCCTAATTCTTGGTTCCTAGATCCTACAACTAGGTATTATATAAAAAAAAAAACTATGATTGCACATGAATGTGTACCACCTGTTGGCATTACAATAGAAAGGAGATTGTTGGCATTTCAATAAGGATATTGAGAAGGTTGTTGGAGATTATTGATATAACTGAAGAAGGATGATTACTGTCTTAATAATATTGTTTTGTCATTGATGTCAAGAAATTGATTTTTTGATTCAGTATTATGTTGCCATATCTTGAGAAGTATGTTTTGATGAGTATTAGGAGGTCGGTAGGTGACACAAAAAGAATGTGATAATAAAGGGGAGAAATAAGTTATTCAATGGGCAACTATTACTGAGTTAGACAATGATTAGATCATGTTGTTTTGATTGTTTTGTTATCCTACACATGTTGTTGATTATAAGTTTAATACTGTATTATGTCACCAAGTAAGGAACCTAGTCGGTAAACCCTAAGGTTATCGATATCGGTTAAAGAAGGCAAAATGTCTACCAAGCGAAGTTCAGTATTAACCGAGTAACAACCGAGTTATAATAGATCGCATTGGATGGATAAAAACATTATTTAATGAAGGATGTTGATGAGCTGGAGTTGATCAAATGATTGGTTTGTCGTGCAAGAAGTTTGTTGAGGATCGATGACATGGAAAATATAGGAGGAAGATCTATAGCATAGATTGAACCGCAATAACCTAGCACAAGTTCCAAGGAAGGAATGCAAGTTCCAAGGCGAGGTAAAACATTTTCAGATCGAAGAATACATTGAACCTAGTCAAGTTTGATGATCTGATGGCTAATATTGATCATGGGAAATGTGATCAAGGAGATTAAGCAGTTATAAATTGTTTATAAATAAGGAATTGTTGATAAAAAATGTATGCGGGCAAATGTATACACACTGATGCTACATGATTGTTTACCAAGCTCAGAAGCTTGAAGATCTGATTAAAGAACAGATTGAGAAGCTCAGCAAGCCCAACAAGGGACTAGATAAGTCTTATGACAAGATTGTTTTGAGCAAATAAGAATCTTCTTTAGCATTTCAGATGTGAATTGCAGATATATTTTATTACCATTGTTTATTTTGTAAGTGACAGGAAATCTCTTAACCGAGTGGACCTAACAGTCTTATTTGTAAACCCTCTAGCAAGGTAACATTCTAAATGAGTGTTTGAAATCCTTTGACAAGGCACTTCTAACAAAGTGCAAGACTCTAACAAGTCTGAGGGAAATCCCTTAACCGGGTCACATCTAGCAATGTGTTTGTAATCTTTAACAGGATTTGATTTTAACTGAGCATACTCTAGAAGGGTATATTTCTTAGTGGGTCCAAAATCCCATAGTGGTTTTTCCCTATTTGGGTTTCCATGTTAAATCTAGTGTTATATGTGTTGTGATGTTATCTGTTCATGAGTTTGAATGTTTTACAGTTTTGGTTATGTATTCTGAAGTATAAGCTATCGAGGTTGAATCTGTTGAATATATTGAAGATTAAGTTTGTATGATTCACCCCCCCCCCCCCCCCTCTCATCTTATTAACTATTAGCATCAAAGCTTTACAATTGGTATCAGAGCTGTGGACTCCAGAAGAAAAGTTTAAAGTTACTTGAGGCAAAGATCCGAAGATGTATAAAAGGGATGCACCAAAGCTGAACAAGTCAAGTTTCTTCACATGGCAGAAAAGGATGAAGTTGCACTTATCAGGAATTGGAGAATATGTAACATATTATCTGGAGAATGATTACATACCACCTAGCACCAACCTGATGACCATGGAAGAGATAAAGGCAAAGCAAGAACATATTCAAGCTATGATTGAAATAACATCAGCATTGACCGACTCAGTGTTTAATGATCTAGAACGTTGTAATGATGCAAAAGCAATGTGGACCAAGCTCATATATGTGTATGACGATGATGAACATGTTCAAAGAGAAAAAGTAGATAGTCTAAGAGGACAACTTGAATCTATGAGAATGAATGAAGGTGAGAACATAACCCAATACAGTACAAGGTTAAAGGAAATTGTCAATCAAATTAAAGGAGCAGGAGGAACTATTGAAGAAAAGGATGTAACAAGTAAGTTGTTGAGAACCCTTCTACCTGCTTATGCCATTCGAGTCTCTGCAATCAATGAATTAAGGTCTGTACCAAACATGCTAGTCTCTTTAGATGCCACTATCGGTAAGCTACATGCATTTGAGTTAAGTAATTTTGATAACAGTGGGTCTTCGGTAATGAAGTAGAATCCGCATTCAGTTCTTTTCATATTGGTGAATCTGATGACTATAATGATAGAATGAATAAGTATTCTGAAGGAAATCACAGTGGAGCAAGTGAGAGATTTCGTAAAAACATGGAAGAAGTACACAAACTGTATGAGGAAATCAGAAAGCAAGAATAGTTTGAAGCACTATTGGCCAAAAGGTTACCGAGAGGCAAAGGTAAGTATAAAGGAAAGCTACCTTTAAAATGTTTCAATTGTGATAAAATAGGACATATGTCTTCTAACTGCCCTGACAAAGAATCTAGTGAAAAGAGAGAATACCGAGATAACAGGCAGAAAAACAACCAATATAGAGGACACTGAGACTTCAGAAGGAGAGACAGAAAGACATGCCTAGTAGCTAATGAGGAATCCAACGATGATAAATCTGATGAAACTGATACAAAGGAAGTTGTTTATGTGGCTATTAAAGATGGATTAGATGAAGAAAGGTATGAAGAAAAAGCCCTAATATCTCACATAAATAATAATGATTCTTGGATCATAGATAGTGGATGCTCACATCACATGATAGGTGATAAACACAAGTTTGTTAAATTAGAAGACTATGATGGAGGATATGTAAGATTTGGTAATGATGCACCATGTCCGGTGAAAGGTAAATGATCTATAACACTTCTTGACAATGCTAAATGTGATGATGTATATTGGGTTGAAGGTTTGAAATACAATTTGTTGAGTGTAGCACAACTAAACAATATAGGATACCGAATAGAATTCCAGAAGGGATGTGTCAAAGTTCATGACAAACATGGAAAGCTGGTTGCTACCGGGACACAAACAAAAGGTAATACATTTCATCTTGACTCAACTCGGAACAAATGTCTATATGGAAAAATAGAAGATACCTGGTTATGGCATAAAAGGTTCTGTCATGTAAATTTTGATAATCTGATCAAAATAAGTAAGAAGCACCGAGTAAGAGGTCTACCGAGCTTGGAAAAACCTGAGAATGCTATGTGTCGAGGATGCCAGATGGGTAAGATGACAAGATCAAGCTTTACAAGTAAGTCCTACACTTCTAAAGGGATTTTAGATCTAGTACACACTGATCTTTGTGGTCCCATGAAAGTTCAAAGTTATTATGGTGATAAATATTTCATATTATTTGTGGATGATTACTCAAGGATGATGTCAGTTATGTTTTTAAAAGAAAAATCAGAAGCTTTTCAAATGTTTAAATGGTACAAGGCAAGAGTTGAAAATGAAACAGAAAGATAGCTGAAATGTCTTAGATCTGATAGAGGAGGAGACTTCACTTATGATGACTTTAACTTATTCTGCAATGATCATGGTATAAAAAGGAAAGTGTCTGCACCGAGAACACCTCAGCAAAATGGGATAGCTGAGAGAAGAAACAAATCAATTGTAGATTGTGCTAGAACCCTGATGATAGAAAAGAGGGTACCTCAAACATTTTGGAGAGAAGCAATCAGCACTGCAGTTTACACCCTGAACCAAATACAACTGAAGAAAGGAACTATGAAGACACCATATGAAATTTGGTATGACAAGAAACCTAATGTAAGTTATTTTAAAATCTTTGGAAGTAGATGTTATGTTCACAAAGATGACAGAAATGGAAAGTTTGATCAGAAAAGCGAGGATGGAACATTTCTTGGTTATTCTTCTAGAAGTAAAGCATTTAAATGTTTGATCAAATCATCTAACAAAATAGTAGAAAGTGCAAATGTGAAAATTGATGAATTTGCAAAAAGAAATGATGAAGGAAATTCCAAAGAACTAGAAAATTATGAAGAATTTGTTTATGTTCAACCGAGAAGTCCTACCGAGAAAGTTGCTGAAAAAAATGAAGATAATATCCAGTTACCTAGTGATGAAGAAGATCATACAAAGCCTATCGAGCCTATATTAGCCAAATATGTTAGAATAAATCATGCATCAAGTCAGATTATTGGAGATAAGGATGATCCAGTGATGACAAGGAACAAACTGAGACAGAACACATGTCTGATATTTGAATTTGAACCGAGAATAGTAAAAGAGGCATTTAACAATGAAGATTAGGTAAATGCTATGATAGAAGAGATTGATCAAATCAAGAAGAATGAAACATGGACATTGGTCCCAAGACCGAAGGACAAAAATGTGATCGGTACAAAGTGGATTTTCATAAACAAGCTAAATGAAAAAGGTGAGGTCATTCGGAACAAAGCAAGACTAGTTTGCTAAGGTTATGCTCAAGAAGAAGGAATAGATTATGGTGAGCTTTTGCACATGTGGCTAGACTTGAGGGAGTAAGAACATTGTTGGCATATGCTACTTTCAAAAATTTCAAGGTATATCAAATGGATGTTAAATCTGCATTTTTGAATGGTATACTAGAAGAAGAAGTTTACATTGAACAGCCTGAAGGATTTGTTGAAGACAAGAGTAAAGATCAAGTATATAAATTAAACAAAGCTTTATATGGTCTGAAACAAGCACCTAGAGCATGGTATGAGCGACTACACTCTTACTTAATCAAGATTGGTTTTATAAGAAAAAGTGAAAACAACAATATGTACATGAAGAATGATGAGGACAATGGAATACTGGTCTCAGCCATATTTGTTGATGATATTATTTTTTGTGGAAATGATTCTCTATGCAAGAACTTTGGAAATGAAATGTGCAAAGAATTTGAGATGTCATTAATTGGTGAGATAAAGTATTTTATAGGTTTACAAATACTGCAAATGAAAGATGATATTTCCATTACTGAATCCAAGTATATAAAGGAAATCTTGAAGAAATTTGGAATGGAGGATTCTAAACCTGTAAGTACTCCTATGATTACTAACTATAAACTATCAAAGAATGATGAATCTGCATCTCTTGGTGAGACACTTTACCGATCTATGATTGGAAAGCTGTAATATGTTGTTCACAGCAGGCCAGATATAGCACATGCAGTAGGAATAGTTGCAAGATTTTTTGCAGATCCCAAAGAAACCCATATGACAGCAATCAAGAGAATTTTCAGATACCTGAGAGGCACTGAAGATTATGGCTTAGTATATGAAAAGAGGAATGATTTTAATTAAAAGTTTATACTAATGTTGATTGGGCAGGAAACATTGATGACAGGAAAAGCACAAGTGGTGGAGCTTTCTTCTTGGGAGAAAGACTAGTAAGTTGGCCTAGCAAGAAACAAGGATGCATTTTGCAATCAATAGTTGAAGCTGAATATGTTGCTGCAGCATTGAATTGTACCAATATAGCATGGATCAAACAACTGTTGGAAGGTATAAATGAGAAATTTATCGAGCCAATAACTATATTCTGTGGTAATACTAGTGCCATTAACATTTCAAAGAATCCGGTAATGCACTCTAAGACAAAGCATATCTCTATAAAGTATCATTATCTCAAAGAAGAAGTTCAAGAGAAGAAAGTTGTGCTGGAATATATCTGTTCAAAGGAGCAAATAGCAGACATCTTCATAAAGCCACTGCCAAGGTACACTTTTGAGTATCTCAAAAGCAAGTTACGGGTCCTACCCCTATCTTCTACTCATTGACAAAGTTCGGTGAAAGCATCAATTCGATGACTCTATAGAATATTATTTATGGATTGATGTTGATTTACGCACTTTAGGAGGTTTTCTAAAGGTGTGTAGGAAATAGTGATGGGAGAAAAGTTGCTCTGATCGAGACTGAGTTGATACATGTGTAACACAGCAAAGCAAATCACTTCACAGGGGAAGAAATCATGAATTAGTTTTTTTTTCCCTTTTGGCATTGTTGTCAAAGGGGGAGAAGACTAAATGGAGAAGATAGACTAAATGGAGAAGATAATAGAAAATAAATGACAGGGGGAGAAGAATTCAGGTGAAGATTTAAACAGCTCAAGGATAACAGGAGAAATCTAACAACAATCTGAATCTGAATCAGTTGGAATAAATCAAGCTGGTATTACCATTTAATTGTTGGTTTTTCCATCAATGCCAAAGGGGGAGATTATTGGCATTACAATAGAAAGGAGATTTTTGGCATTCCAATAAGGATATTGAGAAGGTTGTTGGAGATTATTGATATAACTAAAGAAGGATGATTACTATCTTAATAATATTGTTTTGTCATTGATGTGAAGAAATTGATTTTTTTATTCAGTATGATGTTGCCATATCTTGAGAAGTATGTTTTGATGAGTATTAGGAGGTTGGTAAGTGACACAGAAAGAATGTGATAATAAAGGGGAGAAATAAGCTATTCAATGGGCAACTATTACCGAGTTAGACAATGATGAGATCATGTTGTTTTGATTGTTTTGATATCCTACACATGTTGTTGATTATAAGTTTAATATTGTATTATGTCACTGAGCAAGGAACCTAGTCGGTAAACCCTAAGGTTATCGATATCGGTTAAAGAAGGCAAAATGTCTACCGAGCGAATTTTAGTATTAACCGAGTAACAACTGAGTTATAATAGATCGCATAGGATGGATAAAAACATTATTTAATGAAGGATGTTGATGAGCTGGAGTTGATCAGATGATTGGTTTGTTATGCAAGAAGTTTGTTGAGGATCAACGACATGGAAAATACAGGAGGAAGATCTACAACATAGATTGAACCGCAATAACCTAGCACAAGTTCCAAGGAAGGAATGCAAGTTCCAAGGTGAGGTAAAACATTTTCAGATCGAAGAACACATTGAACCTAGTCAAGTTTGATGATCTGATGGCTAATATTGATCATGGGAAATGTGATCAAGGAGATTAAGTGGTTAGAAATTGTTTATAAATAAGGAATTGTTGATAAACAATTTATGCGGGCAAATGTATGCACAATGATGCTACAGGATTGTTTACCAAGCTCAGAAGCTTGAAGATCTGATTAAAGAACAGATTGAGAAGCCTAGCAAGCCCAACAAGGGACTAGATAAGTCTTATGACAAGATTGTTTTGAACAAATAAGAATCTGCTTTAGCATTTTAGATGTGAAGTTGCAGATATATTTTATTACTGTTGTTTATTTTTTTAAGTGATAGGAAATCTCTTAACCGAGTGGACCTAACAATCTTATTTGTAAACCCTCTAGCAAGGTAACATTCTAAATGAGTGTTTGAAATCCTTTGACAAGGTCACTTCTAACAAAGTGCAAGACTCTAACAAATCTGAGGGAAACCCCTTAACTGGGTCACATCTAGCAATGTGTTTGTAATATTTAACAGGATTTGTTTTTAACCAAGCATACTCTAGAAGGGTATATTTCTTATTGGGTCCGAAATCCCACAGTGGTTTTTCCCTATTTGGGTTTCCACGTTAAATCTGGTGTTATATGTGTTGTGATGTTATGTATTCATGAGTTTGAATGTTTTACAATTTTGGTTATGTATTCAGAAGTATAAGCTACTGAGGTTGAATCTATTGAATATATTGAAGATTAAGTTTGTATGATTCACCCCCCCCCCCCCTCTCATCTTATTAACTATTAGCATCAGAGCTTTACACCACCATGAATGACAACGAGCTCCCAAAAAGGTAAGCTGCTAGAGTCACATAGTGAGGAGAAACATAATAGGTCCAAAGATTTTATTGAATTACATAATAAGTTAAATGTGGAGAAAGATAAATATCGAATGTTATAGGAATAAGAGCATTATAAAAAATTTCACTAACACATTTCTTAAATACTCTAGAATCATGAATAGTATAACCATACATATGATGATAACCACAATAGAACAAATTTGTGTGATCGCCTTTTCGAGTTTCATAATCCTTGAAAGGTGAAAGAATGATCAATTGATCTCTTAAGAGGTTTATCAAGATTTGACCTTCTTTAGATAAAGGAAATTTATTTAGGCACTATGTTAATATCATGTGCAAGAAAGTGTTTTTGTATATTTTGAGGTAATGAAGGATAAGGTGGAGGCAAAAGAAAGGAGGAGAAAATTATGCCCTCTGTATAGTGATTAGGCATAAGATCTATAGAGAATTTGATTCCTTGTTCCATATTTCCAAGACCTTGTCCATTACATCATTGTTTAGAAAGCGTATTAAAGTCAATATTATAATGTGTATGTAACTCTAATAGGGAAGGACTTTCATCATTAACCTCATAAAATTGGTAGTGTAAGAATATTTTGAATCACCAAAAGGATGAATGGATGAATAAGGATTGATCCAAGTAGGAGGATACACATATGCAATAGTATCATTTGTGTCCATTGTGTTGGGAATTAGGTGTTGTACACCTTGCCTAATTTTATGTACTGTATTATTTATGTATTATATGTGGTGCACCTAGGGGAACCTAGATGGATGTGCATCACATAGAGATTCCATTCTTGGGGTCACTTGATGAGTTGTATTGTAACATTGGGATATTATATTGTATGTATTTAATATTAAGGAAAGTAATTTAATAAAGTGAAAACTTATTACCCAATATTAAATATGGAGTAAATGGTTTATAAACCCATGGTTTTAGTCACATGGTTTTATGTAATACTAGTTAGTGATTTTTTAAGAGATTGATTCTATAAAAGAAACCACAAAGATAGTTGTTTAAGGTTGGTAGGTTTGCAATTTAATCCAACATAATATTTGTGGAGGTTTGAAGCATGTCGTGGAAGGTGTAGTTACATGCACATTCAAATGGAGTGTTGGGAGATGGCATGCGATTTAGAGGTGTTCATGATCTATTGTAATGTTGTATTTTTTAATAATGCATGATGGATGGAACTTTTTGGAGGATGGGTTTTTCCCTTATGAGGGTTTTCCCATGGTATATCTTGTGTCATCTTTAATGGGTATTGTGTCTATTTTTTCTCATTTGTATTCTAAGTACTCGTTTGCATTGATTTCTTATTCGAGTTATGTGAGAATTATCATTGTATGGTTGCATATTTTCCAACAAATGGTATTAGATCCATGGTTATGGTTGTATAACCCTAGGTTGAACAAATCGTGTGTTAAAGTTGAACCTATGGCTTGCATGAGAGAATGAAAGACATGGCAAGATATGAGGGTTTCACAAGTTGTATATAACATATCTAAAGGTTTTGGGTTTTCTATTATGATGGATTGTTTACATATATTTGAGGTTAGAAAAATGATGGGTCAAATGGGTTTCTTGGTTGTGCATTCATATGAAGGTTTTGTAGGGAAATTGTTGCACATAACCTCCTAAGACAAAATGGGCCTCACGATAGGATTTATATTGGTCAAGGGATTAAAAATGATATTAAATTAAACCCCCTTTGGAGAAATTGAAAAAAAAAATAGCGCTAGGTCATAAGGTTGTACTACCTAAAGCATCATTATAAAATAAAATTTAAAACTTATATATTCGTTGCTTGTTAATTTTACATGCAAAAATTGATTCTCAAAAATAAAATAAAAATAATAGAGGGTTGGGGACACTTTTTAAATTTGTTGAAATTAAAAAAAAAACATATTAATAGTGTATGCCCTAATGGCGATACCATACGATACCATCAACAAGGATGTACCCTACAACTCTACTAGTGTTTCAAGAACTTTGAATAAAACAAACAATTTTTTTTGAATCTGGATAATAATTTTAGCGTGTTGTCACAAGTTGAGGACTCTTCCTCTGTCCAACATGAACTTTAGGATCATTTCTTGAAATGTTCAAGGGATCTCACTCCCTCCTCGCAAGTATAAAGTAAAGAATATGGTTTTAAAATGGAAGCCAAATGTGTTTTTCCTTTAGGAAGTTAAAGTTTTTAATATTAAGCTTGCCTCTACCTTATGTCACATTTGGAGAGATGCCATCTTTTTGCATAATTTCCATATTGATGGCAAAGGTGGGGTTGTCATTGGTCTTTCTCCTTGGCTTGCTAAATATATCATTAATAAGGGTGAGGACCCTTCCCATAGTTGCATTTGGGCCCTCGCCTTTATTAATGGTCATCTTATAGGCTTTTGTTCAATTTATGCCCCCAATCTTGCTAAGGATCATATTGATTTATGGAACTGGATGGCTAGTAATCTCCCCAATGTTGATTGGATTCTTTTGGGGGATTTTAATATGGTTGAACATTCTCATGATCGTCGCTGGTCTAAACTATTAAATCTCAACCATTATAAATTTGACAGTTGGTTATTTTGCCGCAACTCTTTGGGAGTGGTTGATCCCATCCATGACAAGTTTTCTAGTCACTCTAAAAGTTGGTTTACCTGGTCCAACTATAGAATGGGTGATTATAGAAAGATGAGTAGATTGGATAGGTTTTATATATCTCCCATTTTACTTTTGGTTCGGGATTCAGAAGGATTATTAGTGCAAGTGGATCTTGTTGCTTCTCTTTCTGATCACTTTCCTATTATCTGCAATATTCTTTCTGATCACTTTCCTATTATCTGCAATATTATCTCATCACCTTCTTCATGCATTGATGACTCCCTTCCCTTCAAATTGAATGTCTCTCACTTAAAAAATCCATCCTATTTAGCTTCTCTTGAGGGGATTTGGCACTCTTTTCCTAAACCAGGTGAAGGGGAGTCTTGGGTTGAGTGGTGGTGTGCGGTCATTACTCATTGCACTAACTTTTTGTGCTCCTTTAGCAAAAAGATGGCTTGGAAACACAAACGCAAGGAAAAATCCCTTCAAGGTAGACTTGTTCAAGCCAAAAAATACCTTAATTGATGCAGAAGCATCCTTGGTTCACAACAATCTTGCATCGACCAAAAACATTTTCTTTCCTGTTTTGTTTTTTGTTTACAGTTTCAGGTTTCCTTTCTGTGTCCCGGTTTTGGTTCATTGGATCCCATGGAGTTGGATTCTACTTGAAGACTTGATCATCTTTCTTACTTTCAAACCACATCTCTTTTGGATCACTTTCCAACAAGATATAGCTACCGGTTCCATGATAGTTTCTTGTTACCGGTTGTTCCTTTGTTACCAATTGCATGAGACCTATTCTGGTGATCTACTGGAACCCTTTCCGAAGCTTTCAGAACCTTGGACATTGATCTCGATGTTTCTTGGGTTGACCTTTTACGTTTCATCCTTTGGATTTTCTAGAGGAATCTCTTGGCAGAGGCCGACCTTGTTCATTTTGCACGTTAGGTCTTGTTCTTCGGGTTTTGATCCTTTTTGGCCGACTGGATCCTTTGGATATATATATATATATATATATATTATAATAATTCTTTAGAATGTAATAAATTGAAGATAAAGAAGTATCAAATAGATCTTTCGATTCAAGGTCTCGATGAGACCTATTCTACCAGGCCTGTGTGCTGGTATGTTGTAACCCAGTAGTTACCGGTTGGATGTAATCAAATTTCATGCAATAAAACTATTTGTTCTACATTGCCTCCATCATATCTATGTGTTTTCATTGTGTTTACTCTTGCTGATCAGTTTGGACTGATCTCCTTGAGGTCCCTCCTCACTGGTGACTGCTTCATTAATGATGACCCCGACAATATTAGAATTCAAAGTTATGTTTCCACTACAAAGGTTCAATTTCGCAAAATTCAGAACTATAGGGGTCAAAATCAGATCTAAACTTCACTGGATTAAGGAAGGGAACAAAGGGACATAATAATTTTTTAATAATTTCAATTATAAGCATAAAAAGGAACGCATAGGAGAGATAAGGGATGAATTTAATTTTATTCAGTCAAACCCTTTTGACATTTGCAATACTTTTAAATGGTTATATGAAAATCTTTTTAAAGAAGATCAATATCCAGATATTCAACAAGCCCTTGAGTATATGATTAAAGCTCGTATTCCTAATAGAATATACTTAGATTATAGTCAGTATTTAGATAAAATTTTGACACTAGAGGAATTGGAAAATGCCCTCTTTTCTATGGCTCCCTATAAAAGTCTTGGTTGTGATGGGCTTTCTATGGAATTATATCAAGCTATGTGGCATCACATTAAGGATGATTTTTATTATTTATACCTGGAGGCTTTTAAAAATGGTTCTTTAGGCCTTATGATTAGTGGTGGATTGATTAAACTTATTCCCAAAGGAAAACAAGAAGATTGTATTTCTGGTTGGCGTCCTATAACTCTTCTTAACACTTCCTATAAGATTATCGCCAAGGCATTAGCCATAAGGATCAAACCTGTAGTGCAAGGAATTGTTAGATCTGAACAAACGAGATTTATCATTGGCAGCTTTATTCTTGATAATCTTATGTTAGCATGGGAAACTAGCGAATGGGTGTAACAAACAGATCAAAATTCTAGTTTGATCAAGCTTGACTTTGATAAGGCATATCACAAAATTCGTTGGAGTTTCATTATCAAAATGCTTCAATGGCTGGGATTTGGCCCGAAATTTTGAGCTCATGTCCAAATGCTCTTCACTGATGCTTATTGTCCTCAATTTCAGCATGGCCGAAATCATGAGGCAGCCCTACAAAACTAGTTTGTTTCATACCTCACAAGCTTCGAGAAAGGATAATTTTCAAAATATTAACCCTTGGTGTTGAATGCAGTACTTTGCAAATGTCAAAGCCTGCTCAAGGAAAATCAGAGCCTTCCTCAAGTCAGCTAGAGTCCTCACCAAGCAAGCCATCTATGAAAAATATGAAGTAAAAGTATGATAAATACTTGAACATGTTCCTAGAAAGCTCGATTGACTCTACTGTTAAGGAGATAAGGGATACAAAAATTGGTCATGTGGACATGCAGGAGTTCATTGATAGAGTTGAGAAATCTCCTTCACATATGTCAAACCTAATCAGATCAAAGTTGCACAAGTATGCTTCTTTCCCAGTAGCAGCTCATGATCCATATTTTGTACTTGCAGTGGAAGATCATTTCAATCCACATGTAAGGCGGGTGAAGAATGATAATCAGAATGTCGTCATGACATTGGATAGTGTTTTCTTCAACAATGTATTCAAGGGCTCTCCAGTTTAAGAAGTAGCTGACATTACTCAAGAAAGTGCTCAAGAATATTATGAGAAAAATGAAACAAAGTGTAAGAAAATGATCAATACAGTTTTCCTATCTTCAGCAAGAGGTTCCATTACTACCCAAAATACTTTCATAGAAGTTATTTAAATTAAGAGTACAATGATATGGTTACTATGCTGGCACGAGTGAAATGTCTAAAGGATTCTCATTACTTTCAAAACTAGATGTGCTACTATATGAGCATAATCTAGAAAGGGTATACCAAGATAGATTGGGGTGAGCAAATTAGTGATGCACTTTGTGCACAATTGAAAGAGGTCAAAATAACTTTGAAATTATATGTGACCTCATACCTTGTATATGTAGCCACCTCTTTGAGGCAATATCCAGGTTTGTCTACAAAGGGCGACATGAGGTTAGTACCTATTTGGAGCTATTATGATCAGCTCACAATCAAGAATCGGGGAAGTCATTTCAGAAGGGTCAATGATGCCTTCTTTGTTGTATGGAAATATATGTTTGATAAGGACTTACATAAGAAGAGACTTTCAGAAGCAACATACAATAAGGTTTCTCATTTTGGTTGTGTCTTTCTCCAATTTCCTACATTCACATACATCTGCATAGGATGTTTCGTTGGTGAACCTTTCATTTTGCCAAGATATACATCTGATAAAATTGTACTCATGGAGTTATGTCTTGTTAACTTTTGACACTCTGAGGATCCAGACAAATAAATTGTATTTCCAGATACCCTTTTAGGATTTCTCAATAATATCTCAGTTTTTGGAACCAGACCAACTTGCAGATATCCCAACCAATACTACACTAGCAGACCTAATAGGACTATTAGACCTATTTGACTGAATGCCTTCCACAAACCGGTTTGGTTCTCCTAGTGGGTGACCATCACTAACCATGAAATTTTATGTAAACCTCAAAAGTACTCTTCTACCACATTCAAACCCCTTTCCAGTGCTCTACCACTCAATTCTCACGCACTGCACTCATCAAACCAGTCTGTCATATAAAGATGTCAGACCTAGGGTTAGTTCTCCATCCTCTTCGCCATGTTGTATCCTCTTAATGGATTTTGGAACTGACATATGATATAGTGGCCTATCATCTCCTATAATGAGAGAGTGTTCAGTTAAGGATTGATAAGCCAAAACCCATTATTGCAGTCAACCCCTAGGGGTTTAAGGGTTTTAGGCTACCCAGTAGAGATTTTCTTGTAGAATGGGGCAGAGATCACTTCAAGACTTAAAACTTAAATAAAAACAAAGGTAAAATGATCTATTTACAAGAACTATGCCATGAACATTCTTGCCAATCCACCTGTAGTATGGAATCAACATAAATTAGATGATTTTTTGAGTTTCCAGCAGTTCTTGATGCTTCAATTTCCTTTCCAAATAAACCAACATACATCCTTCGATGTTTGGGGCCTTTAAATATATCTCCCAAATGACCTCAACCTCCTCCAACTATTTTTCAAACTGAACTGACCATTGGAGAATCACAACTTACAAAAAAAGTGCAAAATTGTCATGACAACAAATTAACAATATGACATCTTTTGCATAATTCAACCAACTTAGACTCCAGACTATCATAGTCCCCCAAAATAATTACATTTGATTCTAAAACACCAAAAATGACTCAAATAGACGTGTGGTCACTTGATCCCTCAATTTTGACCATTGTGACCCTTATTGACTCAATTTGCTCTACCAGACCCTAGATGACAATTTGACCCAAACATGGATAAACTTGTCACACTCCTAGGACATTGAATTACAAAAAGGACCCATAGGGTCTTATTAAATTCCTTCTAAGCTAATAGAAAATCATCTTGTTCTTGGTTCATGTCTTCATAGGTAGGTGCTCATGCCCCACACAATCTTCTCAAGAAGTCGAGCCAATTGTTTCTTCAATTGATACTAAGGCTCTCAAGAAGGTGGAACAGTTTGGCACCAAGGGCTGAATACTGGATGAGTGGATTACTCATTTTGAAATCAGACGGTTCTCATCTCCTAGATTCAACAATTAATTTGTCGACTGACTTTGAAGTTGTTCAAACTTAAATGCAAGGTGTCAAAACTTCCTTATCTCAAGAGAGAAGATATTGAAAAGAGCATAACTCTTTGGGGTAAAATGGAGGATTTCAGAATTGACATCCTTGTGGAGAATAAAGTAATTCCAACAAGAGAGAAATACATCTAGATTTTTATATTGTTGTCTCATAAGAAAGAAACAATAAGGTCAATGATTATGGAGTTGAATCAGGAGAAGAAGGAAGGTGATGATGAGATTGATCTTATTTTAGAAAGGGTATCTGAAATTCCTTATTATTTGTATGATAATAATTAAATTCTTGAGACCAATGACGCCATCATACAAGAATTTCTTTCCCTGATAGATCACTCCACACAACAATATTTCACATTGAACGCATTTGTCAAGTTGCTAGAAATACAAGTCAGTTTTGAAGTTCTTGCATCAATGTTAAAAGATGGAAGAAAGAAATACAAGAAAGATGAAGATGCAGTTTCCCATGTTCATGCCATCACCATTTCTAAAAAAATGTTGGACAAAGCCGAGATGGAATCTTTTTTAGTCAAGTTCGAGAAATTGCAAAAATCCAATGAGGAGAAAGATGAATAAAGTGTCCCCTTTTGACACTTTCTTTTCATGTAGTTGCATTTTTAGTCATTGCAATTTTTCTTAAAGTTGCATTTTCATTTGATACAGTAGTTGTAGTCAAGTGAGACTGTGCAGTTGAATTAGTCAACTATGCCCACATTTTTCTCCACTCTTTTCCTATATAAAGAGGACCCTCATTTGTACATATTTATCCTTTTTATGCTTAGCAAAACTCTGCCAAATTTTTATCTCAATTAAGACTTTTTGCTTTTGATGTAAAAGTCGTTTTAAGGAAATAAAGATAGCAATCCGCTAGTTTTCAAACTTTGTGTTGGACTGAACATTGTGATTGTGATTGGAATCATTCCTATGTTTAGTTCTCATAATCATTCCTTATGATCTTGAATCTCATAGTGAAATTGTGAAAGTTTATGAAAGAGATTTCTAATTGTGGAAATGGACTTTGTGCTATCTACATATTTGGGAAATCTTCTGATAATTAAGTAATTGCGCAGGAAGCTTTCTATTGTTGCAAACTACTTGTATTTTTAGGAATGTTTGATCACATCTTGGAGACTTTGAGCTATAAGTTGAGATTTAAGTTGAAATAGTGGCGATTTAAGTAGTTGTACTTATGTAAGACTTTGGACTTACAAGGTTGTCTAACTATTTAGTATCTTTCTATCTTTGTAAAGAAGTTTAATTTAGTGGTTAAGTTTATTTAGTTGTAAGAAATATCACCAAGTGAAGGGAGAATACATTAATTCTAAAAAAAGAGAATTACATGCCCTAAGCTTACACCCAAATTTTTGTTTTGCAGAAGTTGTTGTAATACCCAAAATTCCAATAAGGAACCTCCCCTTGATGAGAGGAAAGACTTTATCTTATCATAGTTGTGTGTGAAACATATATTTTGTCATTGGTATGCTAGTAAAAAAGATTCACCCAATAGTTTTTTGGCGACTCTGCTGGGCATTAGACGTGCAACCAGTATTTCTCTTTTGGGTTGCAGTATGTTTTTCCATTGTAATATCTTTATTGCTAATTTTCTCAAAGTATTAATCACTGATCCAAGTTATACTCGTGGTCGAAAAGAACAAGGAATTTTTGATCGTACGTTTGAGTTTTTGCAGCAACATAATTTCCCTTTTGTGACTCCTCCATGGATGCGATCTCCTTTGTAGTGGTCACGAAGTTTTCCTCCTACTACACATCAATCTCCTATACCAAGTGAGGCATCAAGTTTGCAAGTTGCAATTGTTACACTTGTAAATCATTTTATAATACCACCATATAATCCATTAAGGATGGTTGCTCTGGGTCCTTGGGGTACCACTTTTGGTCCTTTGAGCCTAGTGACACCTTTACATGAACTTCCAAAAGGCACAAGAAAGAATTTGCCTAATTTTTTGGGAGATGGTGCTCAACATCTTGATGAGCACATTGTTGCTTTTTATATTGCATGTGGTGTTCTCGGTGTTGAACATGAAGATGTTTCTATAAGATTATTTATTGAAACCTTGCAAGGTGCAGCTATTGATTGGTTCTATCATCTTCCAAATAATTGTATCATAGATTGGGCAAGTCTCAGAATAAGGTTTGAGGCAAGGTTCAAGCTTGCTAAAGATGATCATGCATTATTAGCACAGTTGACTCAAATGAAAAAATAATCACAAGAGCCTATGTGAGAATTTGTGGCTAAGTTTAATAAGTTGTCCAATCGTATCTCAACCTACTCCTAGAAATTTGAAATGTTTTTTTATTAATGCTCAGTTGTCAAAAGTAAGTTTTCTTTTGCGTGGGGATAATCCTACAGATTTAGTTGTTGTGCAATGGAGGGCCATATCAGTTGAAGATGATCTTATCCTTGTTGGTAAGATAAGAAATGATCCTAACAAGGTTAGGAATAATCAAATTGTTGATTCACCACCTTCCTCAACAAATTATATTGATCCTATGATTCAAAAGCTAGCAAATGAGTTGTTAGCACTTAAGAAGCAAATTTCCTCCCAAGGAAATACTTCTTACCGTGTTGTTCCATGAAGAACTTATCCGAACAATGCGTCCAATTATGTTGCATGCAATCAAAACAAGTTACCTTCTGCTCCAGAGAGACTTGCATTGGAAGCACCAGCTCAGAATTCAACTACAGGTTATTATGAAGCTAAACAAAATGATCTTCCTCCATTTGGTGATGAAGATGCCAATTTGTTTCAAGGAGATGATGCAGAATTGGCTGGCGACTCTAACATTGGATATATGCAATATGAAGAGGATGATGTGTCAGATGTGCATGATGGAGATGTCTTTGCAATTTTCACCTGTTTGCAAGCACAACCACCTACCAATGCGAAGAGTGATGATTCTACACAAGTCAAGGATTCTCAATGCTTTCCAATTACTATTGCTAAGCATGGAACTCCTTTATGAAATCCTCCAAAGGACAACTCCATTCCAAAGACAATGTGATGGATAAAAATGTAAGTGCTCCTTTGACTGCTGCAAAGTTTTCAACACCTATTAATTCTTTTGCACCTACATCAAAGACTAGTGCACCTAATGTTTCAAGTTTTCAAAATGAGAACCTTAACCAATCTTTGGTGAAATATTTTCAGTCATTTGATATTATAGATCATGCTAGGAAAACTAAAGTACAAATATCTGAGGTAGAATATTTGAGATCTAATCTAGATCAATTTGATCGTTTGGTTAGATTTTTTAAAGAAAAATATACTTCATCAAGTAATCCTCCCAAATCCAACACATCTCAAAATAACTTAGTTAGTTCTCCTTCTCCTATAGGAAAGATAGAACCATTTTATATCTCCTTGTTGATAAATGGTCATAAGTTAAGTAATTGTGTAATTGATTCTAAAGCATCTGACAATGTTATGGCAGCGAAAGTTGCCAATGCTCTTGATTTGACCTTGACCAAGATGTTTGGTAGATGCTTTTCCATGGATAATAAGCAAGTCCCACTGATAGGTCAAATTAAGGATGCACAATTTTCTTTTTCCGCATTTCCAGTCAAGAAGATCAAAATGATAGTATTGGTAGTCGATTGGTAGTCGATGTGCCAACTTCCTATGGCATACTATTGGGAAGGAATTTTTGTAGAGACTTTGGAGGAGAATTAAACATGGATATGACTGAAGCACGTATTCATGTCAAGGGAGAGATCAAAAAGTTGTATCCAGAAAAGGAATCACAATACACCATTGTGAAATCTAATGATCAGCGGGCTCAGATTCTTTTTTGAGTCATCAAGTATGAGCAATTATTTCTTATATGTGGATGATGAGTTTGAAGTTGTTCTTGAGATTGATGGTCATTTTAGTTGATGAAATTTCTAGTGATTGTGAAAGTATTGCTATTGAATCTGTGGGATCCTCAACTCCACAAGAGCAACCTCTCAATTTTGATATTTTTAATGTTGGTGGTCCAAATGACATTTGGACATTATAATTTGATGGCAGTTGTTCTTCCACGGGATCAGGAGCCGGTATTTTTTTGGTGTCTCTTGATGGTAATATATTCCCATTCTCTTTCAAGTTACAGTTTAACAATACTAATAATATGGTTGAGTATGAGTCTCTTCTTTTGGGAATAAATGTTGCTCAAAAGAAAGGAATTAAGAATTTGCATGCTCAGGGAGATATTGAATTGATTGTTTGTTAAGTCAGAAATATCTATCAGACAAGAAGCGATAAGCTAAGGCATTGTCATAATATTGAGTGGGATTTAATTGAGGAGTTTGATGCTTTTCATCTATCCAATGTTTCGCTTGAATTCAATGATAGAGCGGATTATTTAGCAATATCTGCAAGCTTGTTGGTTCCACACAAGGATTTTTCAGGACCTATATACTATTGAAATGATTTTTTGACCAAGTGTTCCTGATAATTTTGATAATTGGCATGTGTTCAATGATGATCAACATGTGATTAATTTATTACAGACTGCTGATAATTTTGACAATTTGCAATTTGATGGTAGTCAATATCCTTCAAAAGATGTCATTGAAAGTGTTGATGCAGAAACTGGTTAAAATTTCCTACAACTGAAAGGTAATAAGATTCCTAAGGGTCTTGTTTCTCTTGAAAAATTATTTGACAAGCATGATCTCTATGTCAAAAAGCAATAGAAATCAGCTGCTAGTACAATGGAGTATGAGCAAGTGAATATTGGAACGGATGAAAATCATAAGATGGTCAACATTGGAAAATGTTGTTCACATGAAGAAAGTTGGAAATTTGTCACATTATTGCAGTAATATATTGATGTTTTCACCTACTCTTATGATGACTTGAAGTCTTTTCATCCTGAAGAACTTTGTCATGACATTTCATTGAAGTCGGTTTTTTCTCCTTTCCCTCAAAAGCAAAGGCAGCACAATCCTAAAATTTATGATACCAGTTTTGCTAAAATCCAAAAAACGCTAAAGGTAAGGATAATTTTTCCTATTAATCACTTTACATGGATAGCTAATATTGTGCTTGTGCGCAAGAAAAATGGTGATATCCGAATATGTGTTAATTTCTAGAATTTGAATCAAGCATCTGTGAAAGATAATTACCCATTGCCTGTCATGGATCATGTCTTGCAAGATGTCACTAGATCAGAGATGATGTCCATTTTGGATGGATTTTTGGGTTATAATCAAGTGGAGGTTCTTGAGCAGGATCAACACAAGATTGTGTTTACCATGCCTTGGGGTACTTTTTCATACCGCAGGATGCCTTTTGGGTTGATAAATGCAGGTGTGACTTTCCAACGTGCAATGGACTTGGCTTTCTGAGATTTTCTTGGTAAGTTCATTGTAGTCTATTTGGATGATCTGGCAGTTTATTCTAAGAAGCATCAAGATCATTTCTATAATTTGCAGCGAGTGTTGGAGAATGTCGCCAACATGGAATTTCCCTTAATCCCAAGAAATCTATTTTTGGGGTTACTGAAGGTAAGTTGCTTGGGAATATTATCTCAAGAGAAGCTATCAAGATTGATGTTGAAAGGCTAAAGGCCATCTGTAATATTTCCTTTCCATCAAGTAAGATTGTTGTGCATTCCTTCTTTGGTAAAGTAAACTTTTTATGAAGGTTTATTCAAGACTTTGTCGAATAAACTTGTCATATAGTTGACATGATGAAAGGCAAATCTCTTTTCAAGTGGACTCATGAAGGAAAGAAATATTTTCATGAAATTAAGGAAGCTATGGTAAATGCCCCAGTTTTGGTATGTCTTGATTACACCAAAGAGTTTATCATGTACAGTTATGCATCTGATCATACTTGTTTAGCTATACTGATATAGAATAACAAAGAGGGTGTTGAATCAAATATTGCATTCATGAGCTACCCCTTAATGGCTCATGAATTGAAATAATCAGAAATGGAAAAGAATGCCTTTTCCGTGGTCAAAGCAGTAAAACATTTTAGATTTTATATTCTAAATTCACATGTCATTGCACTTGTTCTTGATGTTGTTGTCAAGTTGTTGGAATTGGGTTGGCATTGATGTCAACTCATGTAGTATCTGACATAGGGTTGTCATTGATGTCAGTTGGTATGGAATGACTATCGGTATGAGAGATGTATGTGCAACACTACCATGGAGGGGTACATGATGAGATATCTTTGACATCACCTTGTGTTACAGGACACCAGTAAGGTAAGGAAGAGAATACCATTTAGATGGATGACCACTGGTGTTACCAGTATACAATTTAGTGCCTGACTTGTGGGGATGAGGTAGATAGGCTACTGGCACAATATATCACCAGCAAGGAGATTATGTCAACTGATAAGTGAAGTGTTGACAGTGGGAAGGAGGCCTAGGTATTGTTTGTGATGAAGAGGTAGAATGTTAGCTAAATCACATCAACATTAGAAGAGAAGAATGAACAGGTCACAGGTATGTTGTGAGGTTGCAGAACAGCAGGACTCCCACCGGATGAAGATGCAGTCATCATGAGAAGCAATGACTGACAGTGAATGTGCCCAAACTGGATCACATGTGCCTGTTTGAAGATATGTTGCACAAACAGGGAAGTCACATGAGTACATTGCAGGATGCAGAAGACAATGTGTCACTCCACCGATAAGTGGAACTTATCTCTTATTATGTATTATGTGCATCATAGTTCTGTGAGATAAGAAAGAAGAGGTGAAGGCAGGTGGTTGAAGGTTCACACCAGATCTACCGGTGAATTGAAGGAATGCCTCCAGTGCATGAAATTAGGTATATGCACTAGACCAACTGAGAAGGCATGGTCCGATGCCAGTACAAAAGAAGAAGTGATGGGTTTGTCAACTTGACACACCGGCTGAGATATGGTCCGAGCTGATCAAGTAGAAGGACAAGGTGCAGATGCAGAAGACTCCCCATCTGATGAAGATGTGAATAAGACAGGTTAGCAAGGGTGTTGACCGCTTGAGTAGTTCACCATGAGAGAAGCAGAGTGCAAGGTTGATGAAAGACCAGTTTGAGGGTTTAACCGATAGAAAAGATGAACCGATAGAGTGTTTGGTCGGTGATCCTAATTGGACCGACATGGATCCAAGCTGGAAGTTGGTTGCCATGGATGCTACATGGAGTCAAGGTGGAAGACTTGCATGTAGTGGTAGATGGAATGAACACTGACAAAGTAGTTGCAGAGTTGGTCAACATTAATGGCAAATCTCACAAATCATGAGACATGTTGCAAAGTCATTGCAGAGGTTTGTGGCTCAAGGTCTAGAGGACAACTGAGAAACAACTAAGAGTGACTGATTGAGGAGATCAAGGCGGATGAAGGAAACAACAAGACCGATCTTGGTGTTTGATCAAGAGATCAACCGACAAGGTAAAAAGTAGATTGGCAAAGATAGAAGGCATAATCAAGAAGGCTAGACAATGGCGGTGATGAGGAAACAGTTGTCTGGGTGATCAGATCAGGCAAGATCTGATTGGATTTGGGTTGTCTCAAGGATGATGAGGAAAACCTAACCGCCTAAAGTTTGAATTTTTTTTGGACAGGAAAACCAGTCTATAAATATCCAAGCCAAATTCAGAGATGGTTGCCACTGGATGAGAGAGTAGGGCTTCTGATGTAGAGCATCATGAAAAACCAACCAAGAACCCCAAATCAACCATGGAGTCCCAATCGGGTGCTCAATGACACAAAATAATCATCAATTTGCAACCTTGATATGTTTGAGGCATCCAAAAAGATTACTATCAACCAACCAATCCAATATAAAATCTTTCATATCATTCATAACCCTTTAAACATTATTCAAGACCCAAACAATGCATTACGTTGTCTCAGTTAATGATAGTCAGATAGACCCGTACTCTGTTATAACTAACTTTCAAACCAAAGTATATTTTTAAGGTCACTTCAGTGATGATGTAGAAAAATAGGTTTCTAAAACCATATAAAAAATTTAGAACAATCCAATGGTGGAGTTACGAGTTATGGTCTCTACACCGAGACCGTTTTGACTGTTACAGAAAAAACAAGAAATTTGCATTCCCAGTCCGCCTAGGGCAACAAATATTTCATAAAATAATTAACCAATCAAATTGAAACTGAATTTATTTGAAAGATAATTCAACCATCTATCAAAAACCAAAGTTACAACAATTTCCAATGGTACAATCAAAATATTTTAGTGAAACTCTCCACAAACCCCAATTTGGAGGGGTTTTTTGATAGTTTTCACCAAATCTTGCATAACTTGCTTCAAAATGATTGAAATTAAATGAAACCAAATGGGAAAAAAATTAAATCATTCCATTATCATATCCAATACATTTCCCATGGATACAAATGAATTTTCATAAAGAAAAACATGAATGATTAGATTGCTATACCCAGAAACAATGTGGAGTGTGTAAAAACTTCAAATGTTATTCATTTCCTTCCTCCAATATTACACACATCCATTGGATTCGACCAAATGATGGCTTTTATAACCTTCACACATCCATATGGAAGTTAAAACTACCCAAGACCAATTACATCCTTGGTTTGCAACTTTATAATGCAATTTGTGTTTGACAACATTTTTGACACAATTGACAATTTTGACATTTTGATAAATATGACCCCTAATCTTTGCCTGTGCACTTCAAATACATTTAGATGGACTCAAAACAACCTTTTAAATCCTCTTTACCCTTCCATTAATTTTTTATACAAATTTGAACCCCTATACCCAATTAGGACTCAAATACACATCTTGAGCAAATGTCTTACAATGCTTCACAAAATGACTCAAAATACATTAAAATGACCATATAAACTCAAATATGAGTGAAATGATTCATGGCATGATCTTTAACCTCCTGGTGTATGTTTGGGTTAGGTGCTCCTACACCAGCTACTGAATAGAAGAAGAGAGTGTTGATGTGAAGTGATTAAGTGTTACTTTTGCATGTAAGAGCAAGTCAGTCAAGTGCTCAATGCATACCTGAGAAGAGAGACTGAGAGTGAGGGTGAACATTGGTTGAAGTGTTCAACCAATAGCAAAGAAGATTTGGTAGTGCTCATACTGGCAGAGCAGAAGTGAAGGAAGTTGTAGAGGAGGCAGACATAGAACCAACAGAGTGTAGTACCGGTGAAGAGAAGAGAGTAAGGTGAAGACTCGGTAGAGCAGAAGAAGAGGAGAGTTGAACTAGTAGATTTTACCAGTAATGAATAGTATGAGAAGTGTACCGGTGCAGGAGAGAAGGTATCTCACCGGCAGAGTAAGGTATATGGAATGGTTACAAGATTCATTTGTAACAAGACAACTACTTTTGTAATTGATGTTTTCATTGTGATCACTGAGTTGTAGCTCGGTGCAGGGGTTGTAGCTCCTTTGGGTTGTAGCCCATAAATCTGGTAGGGGTTGGTGTTCCTTGGGTTGGTTCCCTAAATCAGGGGTTGTATCTCCCTTGGGTTGTAGCCCATAAACAAGTATATGATCACAAGAGTCATTTGTAACAAGACAACTACTTTTGTAATTGATGTTTTCATTGTGATCACTGAGTTGTAGCTCGGTGCAGGGGTTGTAGCTCCTTTGGGTTGTAGCCCATAAATCTGGTAGGGGTTGGTGTTCCTTGGGTTGGTTCCCTAAATCAGGGGTTGATTCTCCCTTGGGTTGTAGCCCATAAACAAGTATATGATCACACAATTCATTTGTAACAAGACAACTACTTTTGTAATTGATGTTTTCATTGTGATCACTGAGTTGTAGCTCGGTGCAGGAGTTGTAGCTCCTTTGGGTTGTAGGCCATAAATATGGTAGGGGCTAGTGCTCCTTGGGTTGGTGCCCTAAACATTGTAACAGTTTCATTGTGAGGCTGGATTGGAGCAATAGTCTCCAGCAACATTTCTCATTGAGGTTTTTCCCATCTTGGATTTTCCTTGTACAGTGATGCCCCTTTGTGTGATTTCTTTTGTATTTCTATCTCCCCACCAACCGATAAGTCTGTATTGTGTTAAATCCCATAACCGGTATACACACCTAGGTTGTTAAAAAGAAAATTTTGAGAACCACTGATTCACCCCCCTCTCAGTGGTGCATTGTGTCTAACACAAGTCAATTCTAACACACCAATAATTTGGAACTAAAAGGGGCAACTGGGTCACTGAAATTCAGGAATATGATATGGAAATTAAGCCTACTAAGTTGGTTCATGGAAAAGGTTTGTGTCAGTTGATCACCGATAATAAATCAAGTGATGAAGTAGTGCTTGAAAATGAAGACATGAAGATCTTACCAGGGTTTTGTTTGTTAGTACTACCGATGAGTGGTATTCTGACTTGGCATATCTTTTAACATATGGTGAGTGTCCTACACACTTGTCATGCAATGAAAGGTGGAATTTGAAGCTCAAAGCAGTGAACTTTGTCTTATGGGACAATGGCTTGTATAAGAAGGGTTTGGATGGAAATTTCTTGCATTGCATTAACAAGCAACAAGTAAGGTTACTTCAAGCTTTTCATGATCTTTCTTGTGGTGGAAAATTTTATGCACTTGTCATTGCACATAAAATTTTGCGTGCAAGATACTATTGGCCAACATTGTTTAAGGATACATACAATTGGGTTCACAAATGCAAACAATGTCAACAGTTTGTTGGTAAGCCTAAGCTAGTTGCACTTCCTCTTAAGCCAGTGGTAATTGAAGAGCCATTTCAATAGTGGGAATTGGATTTCATTGGACCTGTCAATCCAACATCTAGTGTGGGCCACATGTATATTCTCAGTGTGACAGATTACTTCACCAAGTGGGTGGAGGCAATTCCAACAAAGCGAGCTACTTCAACAGTGGTTTGTCAATTTTTGAAAGAAAACATCATTTCAAGGTTTGGTGTTCCTCATAAGATAGTAATTGATAATGCTCCTTGTTTTTCATCTTATGAGATTATTGAATTTTATTTCAATTATGGTATTACCCTTTCGCACTTGTCCAACTATTATCCACAAGGAAATGGTCAAGTTGAGTCAAGCAACAAGAATCTAGTTACAATTATCAGGAAGCTTGTTGATGAGAGACAACAGACTTGGCATAAGGCTCCCTATGATGCATTATGGGTGGATCGTATAACTCCTAAGAGAGCAATTGGCATTTCACCTTTCCAACTTATGTATGGATTGAATGTCGAGATTCCTATCACTTTGGAACTTCCAGTATTAAAAGTTACCAAGATCATTGAAGATGAAAGTTACCAAGGTTCGCTTGATAAGTAGATTATGTTTCTTTCTTAGTTGGAGGAAACAAGGGCAGAGGTGGTGGATAGAATTGTTGCACACCAAAGCCAAGTGAAGGTGTTATTTGACAAGAAGGTGACTTCTCGTGAGTTCATAGTTGGTGATCAAGTCTTGTTATGGGACAAGAGGAGGGAACCAAAGGGTATGCATGGGAAATTTGATTCCTTATGGAGAGGCCCCTTCACTATTCATGAAGTATGTGGTGAGCATAGTTACTTGCTCGCGTATGCTGATGGTACCCCATTCTCATTACCTCAAAGTGGAGAAAATTTCAAGCTCTTTACTCAATAATGAGGAAAGTAGAAATAAAGTTGTACATATTGTAAAATATTTATTTAGTTTTTCTTTTATGTCTTTTTGTCACCTGACCCTATGGCCCAATGGATATAGGCACTCGAAGTTTTGGATTCTACAATCTTCAAGTGGTGAATCTTTTTCTCCAGTTAGAACCAGTCGTTGTCCTCGATTTCAGCATGGCCGATCATGAGGCAGCCCTACAAAACTAGTTTGTTTCATATCTCACGAGCTTTGAGAAAGGCTATTGACCTTGTTGATTAGGCTATTGACCTTGTCGATTGGTTTCTTTTTGTTTTGTGTCTTTATGTTTAGTCATTTAGAAGTTAGATTTTTTTATGTTTTAACTAACAAGTCAGGTTTTAAAACCCGACATGTTAATTAGTTATGTCAGGGCATTGGACTTTAAAGTCTGATGTGCCAGTTTGCAAGTTTTTGAGTAACTGACAAGTCGGACTTTAAAGTCCAACCTGTAGTCTTGTTGACCTTGTCTTTTGACAGGTCAAACTTTAAAGTCTGACATGCCAACACAAGTTGCAATTAATGCAACTCGTATTTATATTATTGTAGCTCGCGTTTATGATTTTGCATGTTTTAAAATAGGTTATTTATTGGTTTTTTGGGCATTTTAGGTCATTTTGCTTTCAATCAAGCAATTATAGAGCTCATTTCGCCCTCATCCTTGTGCATTTTGTGATTCATCTCTAGATTTTCCTACTCCACTAGTGCATTCACCACAAGCTGAGGTAGGGTTTTGTTATTTCTTTTATTTTTTGTGCATATGCTAGGGTTTTTGTGTCATTTTAGTTATTTTCTTCATTTTTTTGATCTACTCCTTCACATTTGTAGCTATGTCAAGTTTAAAACCTCGACATATCTCTGCCCTTTCCTTTCCCCCTACCCTCATATGTTGGGATTTGAAACCCGACATGCAAGAGATGTTTGTCATCTTTTTTCCTTCCTTCCTTACATGTCGGGTTTTAAACCCCGACATGCGAGGGGTTTTTCCTTGCTCTTCCTCAATTGACATGTCAGGCTTTAAAACCCGACATGTTAGTCCTTTGTCACTTCCTCGACAGATAGGTCAGGTTTTATAACCTGACATGTCAGCCAACTGACTTTTAGTCGACAAATCGGACTTTAAAGGTCAATGTGCCAATGAAACTTCCCAGACCTTTAGAGGGCAGGTCAGACTCTTTTCTCCAACTTGCCAAACTAAGTTTTTCCCCTAATTGACATGTCAAAGAAAAAATTCCAACATGCAATGAGCCTTATTCCTCTAATTGACATGTTGGACTTTTTTCTCCAACCTGCCTATTTTTGATAATCTTTTTCATGAGTCTAGTTTAGCTTCAGATTCTTGTTCCAATTGATAAATTTTCTCTTCTGATGGTGATAATTTTAAAAAAATTAACCCTTAGTGTTGAATGTAGTACTTTGCAAATGTCAAAGCCTTCTTTAAGGAAAATCAGAGCCTTCCTCAAGTCAGCTAGAGTCCTCACCAAGCAAGCTATCTATGAAAAAGATGAAGTACAAGTATGATAAATACTTGAACATGTTCCTAGAAAGCTCGGTTGACTATAATGTTAAGGAGATAAGGGATACATAAATTGGTCATGTGGACATGCAGGAGTTCATTGATCACATTGAGAAAGCTCCTTCACATATATTAAACCTAATCAGATTAGAGTTACACAAGTATGCTTTTTTCCCAGTAGCAGCTCATGATTCAGATTTTGTACATGCAGTGGCAGATCATTTCGATCCACATATAAGGTAGGTGAAGGATGATAATCAGAATGTCATCATGACATTGGACAGTGTTTTCTTCAATAGTGTATTCAAGGGCTCTCCAATTGAAGAAGTAGCTGATATTACTCAAGAAAGTGCTCAAGAATATTATGAGAAAAATGAAACAAAGTGTAAGAAAATGATCAATACAATTTTCCTATCTTCAGCAAGAGGTTCCATTACTACAAGATGGCCAAAATAGTTTCATATAAGTTCTTTCAATTAAGAGTGCAATGATATGGTTACTATGTTGGCACGAGTGAAGGGTCTAAAGGATTCTCATTACTTTCAGAACAGGATGTGCTACTATATGAGCATAATCTGGAAATGGAATACCAAGATAGATTGCGTGAGTAGATTAGTGATGCACTTTGTGAACTATTGAAAGAGGTCAAAATAACTTTGAAATTATATATGACCTCATACCTTGTGTATGCAGTCGCCTCTATGAGGCAATATCCAAGTTTGTCTACAAAGGGCGACAAGAGGTTAGTACCTATTTGGAACTATTATGATCAACTCACAATCAAGAATCAGGGAAGCCATTTCAAAAGGGTCAATGATGCCTTCTTTGATGTATGGAAATGTATGTTTGATAAGGACTTACATAAGAAGAGACTTTCAGAAGTAGCATACAATAGGGTTTCTCATTTTGGTTGTGTCTTTCTCCAATTTCCTACTTTCACTTACATCCGCATAAGATGTTTCACAGGTGAACTTTTCATTTTGCCAAGATATCCATCTGAGTAAATTGTACTCATTGAGTTGTGTCGATAATTGATCCATGTGCATGAGAAGCAGTCACAGGCTCATAAGACTGGCTTAAAATTTCCAGAAGCTATTGGCCGATATTAAGTAATGACCAACCCAAAGGCCAATAATATGGAAGAAGAAATGCAATGGAACAACATGAGGAGTTTCAAGGCTTGTAATAATTTTGATTTTCATGGAATGAAGAACAAAATTAAGAGGAGCTAAACTCATGTATATCGGCTCGAAGATGTTTGGGAAAACTGTGAAAATAATGAAGATGTGAGGAGAATAGATTTTAGTCATCTCACCCTGGAACAAATTGAAAATATTGATTTGGCTAAAACCCCCATGATAATGGACAATGTTGATGATATAGTGGATCTAGTCTATTTTAAAAGGAAAATTATTGATTCTACATTGTCGCCCATCCAATGGTCAAAAAAGGAAAGTAAGTCCATTACTCAAAGAATTGCCCCTATTTTGGCCAATACTAATGCATGGTTATTGAAGAAGAAGATCAAAATGAAGCAAATTTCTGTCGGTTCTGGGGATGATGATAATAGTGATGGTCCAGTTGGTAAAACAGTTGAATTGAGGACCAAAAGAAAAGAAAATGTGCAAGGATCTCCATCAATCCCTTTGACACTATCTAAGGGAAAAGGACCTAAAATCAAATTCACTATCAAAGGGTCAAAGAAAGGTGAATCTTCCTCAGTAGTACAAGTGACACAAATAGATGAGCCTGAGCAACAAGCTATTGAAGAGGCTAAGAAAGAAAAAGAACAAGAAGAAGGAGAAATTCCTCATGAAGAGGAAATGCAAGTTGAAGAACCAACTCATCAAGGTGAGAGTGATACCCCCACCACTTCATAGGTATCAACTCCTACACAGGTTATTATTCATTATGTTGAATCTGATCCAAATCAAGAAGAAGAGGAAAATAATAATGAAGGGTTGAATACAAAACTACCACAATGGGAGGGTGATCAACAATATATTACATTGTCTAGTCTCTCCAGTTTTGATGATGTTCCCGCATCCATTATTGAGTCATCAATTTGATATTTTACTGAATCTATGGAGCAAGCATTTTCAGAGAAACGGATGGTGGCCTTACCTTCCATAACAATCATGGCTAAAGCTCCACCTAATGTGAGTACCATTGTTGCCACTAGTGCACCATCCACAGTTCCATTCACAATGGTTTCCAAGGAGGCATCAACAACGGCTACTACTACTCCATCAATAGAAACACCATTGGTTACCACAACCTTGATACCAACAATTCCATCTACAACCGCTACAACTTCAAGTCAGAATGTTCCTTAGATACTGGTTGATATTCAGAAGGAGGCCACAACTCCATCCATTAACATAGAATTACCACCATGGATGGATATAGTAGCACCCAAAAGGAAGAAATCGGTAATTTCACCATATGAATTTAATTTTGAACAGTTGGCTCTTCCCAAATCCAAAAGTAATAAAAAGCCAAAGACTATTTCTCGAGTGCTAGTGGATCCTACTACCAAAAGGAAATATGCTGAGGTTATGGTGCCATCGTCAGACAATAATAAAGAATATTCAACCTAGAGATTATACTATGCAGACTGTAGAACTTGGAGTGGAGACACATGAGAGTGTCAAGTTAGACTCTCAAACTACTTTCAATTCTCTTATGTGAAGGTTTGATCAAGAAAGAGATGAAATAAATGAATTGAAGCAGAAATGTGAGCGGTTGACTAGTGTACTTCTCAAGGTCACACTAATCTTCTCAAGATGTCGAGCCAATTGTTTCTTCAATTGATACTGAGGCTCTCAAGAAGGTGGAATAGGTGGGTGCCAAGGGCCAAGTAGTGGATGAGGGGATTGCTCATTTGAAATCAGAGGGTTTTCTTTTCCTGGATTCAACAATTAAGTTGTTGACTGACTTTGAAGTTGTTCAGACTCAAATGCAAGGTGTCAAAACTTTCTTATCTCAAGAGATAGAAGATATTGAAAAGAGAATAACTCTCTGGGGTAAAATGGAGGATTTCAGAATTGAGGTCTTTGTGGAGGATAAAGTAGTTCCAACAAGAGAGAAGTACATCCAGATTCTGTCATTGTTGTCTCATAAGGAAGAAACAATAAGGTCAATGATTATGGAGTTGGATCGGGAGAAGAAGGAAGGTGATGATGAGATTGATCTTATTTCAGAAAGGGTAGCTGAAATTCCTTATTATTTGTATGATGATAGTCAAATTCTTGTGACCAATGATGCAATCATACAAGAATTTCTTTTCTTGATAGATCACTCCACACAACAATATTTCACATTGAATGCATTTGTCAAGTTGCTAGAAATACAAGTCAGTTTTGAAGTTCTTGCATCAATGTTAAAAGATGGAAGGAATAAATACATGAAAGATGAAGATGCAGTTTCCCATGTTCATGCCATCACCATTTCTAAAAAAATGTTGGACAAAGCCGAGATGGAAACTTTTTTAGTCAAGTTCGAGAAATTGCAAAAATCCAATGAGGAGAAAGATGAATAAAGTGTCCCCTTTTGACACTTTCTTTTCATGTAGTTATTTTTTTAGTCACTGC